>NC_092336.1:424576666-424935833 GCF_046630445.1 Rutidosis leptorrhynchoides
CTGCGAACGTCTTGTGTATTTTGATCATCCATCTGATCACTCTCAACATTTTCATGTTGAGTGCTAGTGTCAGCCAATTGTGTATCATCTACTTGATCTTGAACCTCTTCAAGATCTATCTTCCTTTCACTTTTGTCTTCCATTAGGAACTTAGTTTCAAGGAATTCAGCCTTCCGAGCAACAAATACATTCTGCTCGGAAGGATTATAGAAATAGTATCCCATATCATCCTTGGGATATCCTATGAAGATACACTTCGTGGATCGAGCATTCAACTTATTAGGGACGTAACGCTTAGGATAAGCTTCACATCCCCATACTTTCAAGTATGAAAGAGAAGGAGGTTTTCCAAACCACATCTCATGAGGAGTTCGTTCCACTTTCTTGGTTGGGGCCATATTTAAAATACGAGCCACGGAGCTTAGACAATAACCCCAAAATGATAGAGGTAACGAGCTTCTTGCCATCATAAATCGAACCATATCCATTAGGGTTCGGTTCCTCCTTTCAGAAACTCCATTAAGTTGGGGTGTTCCGGGTGGAGTAAGTTGTGAGATAATCCCACAACTCCTAAGATGATCTTGGAAGGCATCGCTTAGGTATTCACCTCCTCTATCGGTACGAAGTACCTTAATTGTCCTATTGAGTTGATTTTGTACTTCGTTTTGATATTCTTTGAATGCTTCAAACGTTTCGTCCTTGTGTCTTAACAAGTAGACATATCCGAAATGACCGAAGTCATCAATGAAAGTAACGAAGTATCTTTCACCATTCCTAGTTATGGGCTTAAAGGGTCCACATACATCCGAATGTATTAATCCCAATAAGTCTTTAGCCCTTTCATAGGTCCCTTGGAAAGGTGCTTTTGTCATTTTGCCTTGTAAACAAGATTCACATACATCAAATGAGTCTAGTTCATTTGATTTCAAAAGTCCATTCTTTTGAAGTGTATGCATTAGGTTCTTGTTTATATGGCGAAGGCGACAATGCCATAAATAGGAATCACTCAAATCCCTTTTGAGTTTCTTGGTGCTTGTATGGTATATAGAGCTCGATGATGCGTCATCATGAACCAATTCATAAATTCCATTTGAAGGCGAAGCCTTGAAATAGAATACATTGTCTTTAGAAACATGAATATCATCATCAATAAAATTAACAACGTAACCACATTGTTTTAAGCGAGAAATAGAAATAATGTTTCTACACAAATCCGGAGCATACAAAACATTTTCTAAAATAAGTTCCAATCCGCTTGGAAGCTTCAAAATAAAATCTCCTTGAGCTTTAACATGCACCTTTGCACCATTGCCCATATAGAGACTTGATGTTCCCGCCTTATGATCACTTCTTTTGAACCCCTGCAAAGAATTGCAAATATGAGTTCCACATCCCGTGTCTAATACCCATGTATTAGAAGAAGTAATACTAAGCTCTATATATACCATATATATATTACCTGAGGTTTGCCCTGCATCCCTCTTGTCCTTCAACTCCTTAAGATAGACTGGACAGTTTCGTTTCCAATGATCCATCTCACCGCAACCGAAACATGGGTCTTCTTTGGGGTTTGCCTTCTCGGCTACCTTTTGCTTCTTAGCCTTGTTGATGGTTGGGGTAACCATCTTCCCTTTCCCTTTGCCTTGATGGGCGGGTCCTTTTCTCTTAGCCACCTTTGGCTTAGAGGTGTTACCTTTGGATCCACCTTGATTGATTGCTAATACGGGTAAAGCCCTTTTACCCATGCTAGTTTCCGCCGTTCTAAGCATACCGTGAAGCTCACCTATGCTCTTATCCATCCCATTCATATTGTAATTAATTACAAATTGATCAAACCTTTTTGATAGGGAGTTAAGGATAAGATCGGTGGCTAACTCATTTGATATGTTTAGGTTGAGGCGGTTAGCACGATCAATAAGGCTCTTCATCTTAAGCACATAAGATGAAACCGATTGGGTATCGTCCATACGACAAGCATGTTGCGCCCGAACCGTTTCGAAACGCTCGACACGCGCTTGATGGAGGAACATCTCCTTCAATTGCGTTATCATGTCGTATGCACTATGATGCTCGAAATCCTTTTGGAGTTCGGGTATCATAGTCCCAAGCATTAGGCATGAGACTTGAAGGGAGTCGTGGCAATACTTATCGTAAGAGGCCATTGCTTCCACATCATTCTCATCCGGTTGATAGGGAATGGGGTCCTCAAGTACATACGCTTTATCCTCTTGTTTAAGGACAATCCGAAGATTGCGGAACCAATCCATAAAGTTGGTATGATTGAGTTTGTCTTTCTCGAGGAGAGACCGTAACGATAGGTTGTTCATGTTAAGTGGTGCGTTTTGCATGTTGTTGTTGTTATTAGCGGCCATCTACGAAATTCAACAAAGTCCTTTTAAGTATCGATTTTAAATTTAATAAATAATACCCTTTTAATTTGTTTTATTAAATATTAGAATCCAACGGTAACTCAAATTTCGGTTAGGTGACCTTTATCCCGTCATTTGATTTAGCTAGGTAGTCATAATGACAATTGCAATCCTTTTGCAACTTCTAAGTTATGGGATCATGCAATCCTTTTGCATGGCATATTAATCCCATCAACGCCTATTTGTTCCTCATGCTTCGGTGACCCTAAGTTCATGATTCCCAAATCAAGTCGTCCTACTTGTGTAAACATGTAGACTTAACATACAAGTGGTTAGGTGACCTTTATCCCACATGTATGCGAAGTGTACCTTATTCATATTAGTTCACTCATGACGGTTAGGTGACCTTTATCCCATCAAGAGATTCCTAATATGTCTAAGTGTTTCCACAAAAGGATGGCGTTTAACTTGTTTACCTTGTTTTAGTTAAAGGGATTTTATGTTTTCTACATTCTAGTTTTAGAAAACAAAATGCTATACACCAACATGCATTTGGTGTGTAGTGTTTTATGAAAAACCTATTTTCATGTCATATTAGTAAAGCCAATTACTTTGATATAAACCATTTTATATGCATTGTTATTTATGTCCTTAATAACCATTTATTAGTGTCCTTTTGTTGTTTTAATTATAACCAATTATAATGTCATTTTGCAAGTTGTAAATGTGTGATAAATTGTAGCAACCAAACATACAAACACAATAAACATGCAAAACAACCAAGTTCACAATCAAGCCAATTTGGTAGACATTTGTTTAGCCAAAATAAATGTCACCTTCTATGGGTTATGACAAAGTAAGAGATTTATAATCTCCCACTTAATCTTGCATCCAAATGCTTCCAACTTGTGTTCATCTTCATCATCTTCATTCTTCATTCTCTTTACAAAAAATATATCCTAATACATTTTTTTTTTCTAGAAAATGAAATTACAACCTAATCTATTTTACATACCAAATATAAAATAAATTACAAATGAATGAATATTACAAATTATTACAAACCAAATGAATGATTAATATTACAAACCATAAGAATGAATAAATCAACCACAACATATAACCATTCAAACACAAGGTCTAGGCTTGATTGTGAACCACATTAAACAACAAAATTTGACCAAAAAATAAGTTCCAAACCCACTTTGGAACTCCCTAAAATTCGGCCAAAATAAGAACCCACCCAAAATCCAAAAATTTTTACATTCTAGTTTCATGCATGTTACTAGATTGTAAGATTAGTGGATTTAAAAGTCATAAACAAGAAGCATATTTCAAAGACCTTGGCTCTAGATACCATTGATGGAATTTGACAAACTTTTGAGAAACACTTTCTACATTTTAACAAGTTCATAAACCCATTTTATGAAGATAAAGTGAGCGGAAGCATGCAAGTACCATGTTATATATCAACCATTTTAAAAGACAAATTCCATAAATATATCAAGTCTTGAAATAATATGCTTACATATAACAAGTGGGTTTAGTAATTTACCTCCTCAAGCTAGTTGAGGGTTACAACAATATGATGAAGAAGATGAGGATGAATGGAGCTCCAAATGTATGAAACCTCAAGTTGTTATACCCCAAGCTTATCACCAACACCTTGTGCTTTGGTTAGGGTTTGTTAACACTTGAATATGGCTTGCAAAAATCAAATTAAGAACCCCTCTACCCCCTTGAAACCCCACGGTTTTTACAGCTCAAGGAGAGCAGATTTTTGCAGTTTTTTTGTGCTATTTTGATGTGTATGCATGTGTGTTTTGGTCTACTACAAGTCTTGGTACTTATGCCTCTTGATACTTGAAGTAACCATACACATGGCAAGTCAAAGTGCATGCTCCAATGCCACTTACTTGTAGGCTTTTAAATAAGTTTTATAAAATTAAATTTTATAAACTATTTTATAAAACCTTCCATTTTATTTATACATATACATTTTATTATATAAAACCCATTTATATAAAATGTAACATAAATAAATTAATTATTTAACCTATAAATAATTAATTCCATATTATATAAATTATTCCATAATTTATATATATATGTACACATCAAGTAATATTTCAGAAAACTATTTTTCTTAAAGTTCAAGTGTTGCGTATTTAATCAATGATCCAATCGTTAAGATCAAATACGAATAAGGTGTCGGTAAGCTTGTTATTGGGTATGACCCGACTTGGATCAAAACATATTAGCCACATTAATTTAATATGTCTCTCGGGCATACGAAATACCTTCATTTCTGACTTTGTTCGTAGAAGGAAAATCCATGTAAACTGGGTATAATCATCAACAATGACAAGCACATGTTTCCGGCCACCAAGACTAGAAATCCTCATGGGTCCACATAAGTCCATATGCAATAATTGCAAGGACGATGAAGTACTAGGGTGTTGCTTAAGCGGATGATTAGTCCATTTTAGCTTACTCATTGCACATGATGGACACACATGATGCTTATCATATTGAAAGCTTGGAATACCATCAACTAAGTCTTTAGAGACGAGTCAATTAATACCCTTGTAATTTAGGTGAGACATCCGGTGATGCCATAACCATGAATTTTTCTTTGTTGAACGAGTGACCAAACACATGGTTCCATGTGATGGTGCATCATTAAGGTCAATAGTATAAAGTGAAGCACAACGTTTACCAACAAGGAGATTGTTTCCATCGGTGGATTGCACCGAGCATTGACGACGTTCAAACAAAACCTTGAGATCTCCAACATAAAATTGGCTGACACTAAATAAACTGCACCCCAAACCCTCAACATATGAGACCCGTTTGATCGTTATGCCATTTTTCACAAAATCTCCATAACCCGTTATTGTTGCAATCTCATCATTTCCAAAAGTAACCGTTCCTAGGAATTTGTCAACAAAATTGACAAGCAAGGATTTATCGCCCATCATGTGTCGAGAGCAACTGGAATCGATATACCAAACACAGACGTCGAAACTCTGTAAACGTTAATTTCCTAGAGTTTAGGTACCCAAAGTTTCTTGGGTCCTTTACGGTTAGTACCAACAATAAACTTTGGATCAACAATGAGATAATCACGTAAGGCATCATGCAATTTAGATAATAAAGCATCATTTAAAACCACATTACATGAAGCATCATACGCAATATCAAGTTTTACATCGTTATCAGAAGTCTTAACACACAACTTATTCCAAGTAGATTTTTGTTCACAGACGAAAATCAAAAAACATGAGATGATTTCCTAGGTCGACTAGCAGATTTCTTTGGTTTAGTTGCTACTTTCTTAGTCGTGGACTTAGGAACCCATACAGGCTTGTAAGTCAAATTTGGATTATAACCTGTGACACGAAAAATACCTCTGTTAGTTAGACGTCCAAACTTTTCAGTTGACACATGAGATGATTGATTTTGCAAAATTTCCAATTTGATTTTACGTTCCTTTGCATCATACTCACTCAAATAAGGTTTTGGACTCTTGTGTTGTGTTGACTTGACTGATTTTCGTAAAAGACTTTCCTTTGATTGATTTGACATTGGAATCATAGGAATCTTTTCAGTTAAGACAGAACCATTTTGAGAATGAACTTTCTTGATAAAAAATTGTGTTGAAGGTGCAACTTTTGAAACATGTTTACCAAATTGAGAACGTAATGCGTTTTTAAGAATAGTAATGGGTTTTGCATCCGTAGATGTTGTTGTTCCCTTCCCCTTCTTATAAATCCCACCAACACATTCAGACACATGGTTTCAACAGTAGATGATTGCTTAAGTGTGTTAGCCTGTTTCAGTTGAATTATTTTTTGTTTTAAGCTCTTAATTTTCAAGACATAATTCCTCTTCAGAAATAAGCACTTCACCTTCCGTAAAATCATAAATACATTTTTTCTTAGGAAGTGAAGGCAATTTATCACACAAAGCAAGCATTTGTTCTAATGATTGACACTTAAGTTGCAAATTAACATTTTCCTTTTCAACTATACCTAATATACGTTTCAAGTTTCGTACAACAGGTATATTTTCATAAAATTCATTAATTATTGTGTCAAAGTCTATCATGTTTTCAACATTTGGTTCATCTTGAGGTTCTACCTTTACATCTAAATCAGGTTAACCTAGGGATTCTATCTCAAAGAAGACAGTTAGTTCATGTGCTAGGTCTTCACGAAAAACATTATCAGAACATGCAGGCAAAGCTGGTAGAATTGGTTTCACATCAAAATTTGGTTCATCAAACACCTCATCTATGACAATAATGCTAGAACTAGGTTTGTTAAACACTTCATTCTCAAGCATTAAAATATATTTCTCTAGCATGAGTGTTGGGATATAAACCAGTCTACGCTTAGGCACATAATTTTCACGTTGCATATTCTTTTCAGTTTCAACAAGTTCCTTCAAGAAATCTGGATTTGATTTACCCATTTTAGCATTGATTTTCTCATACATTAAGCTAATTTGATGGTATTTCCTAGATTTTCGATTAACAATAATATCATCAAAATTAGCATCAGAAGCATGCACAAAATGATATGGTAAACCAGCTTGAAAGTAATCAGAATGATATAATCCTGGAATCTTTTTGGAAGCATTTTCTAAGATCTTAGGATCTTCATAACCCAACCCCCACTTGTCACCATGAATTGTTTTTGGTCTATTCATGAAAATCATTTGTTTTGAAAGTTCCATATTCATGATAGCTTTGGATTGATCTGTTCGATATAGTTTTTCCTCATATCGAGCAAGTTGTGCTTTCATTTGAAAAGACTCTTTTGACAACAAAGAGATTTCAGAGCTCTTTTCAATGATGGTGTTTTCCAATTGAATAATTTTCTTGTTTAGCTTTGAAAGTGTGGGTTCATGTTGAGTTTTCAAATCAGAAAGATCTTTTTCTAGAAATTGAACTTTTTCTGCAAGTCGTTTCGATTTTAGACGATAATCTGTCCTTTCGACCTTAATCGGATGAACTGATTTTTTAAGATCTTCCAACTCAGTTTCCGTGGAGCTGAGTTGGACAGTCAATATTTGCAATTTTGATTGTAATTTAGATGAAGATGGTTTGGTCTCAAAAAGTTTGATTTTATCTTTTAAAACCTTGTTTTCAGATTTTAAACCTTTGACTTTTTTTGACATTGAGACCAAATTCTTCATTATGTCATTTTGCACTTTGATAAAATCAGGTGGAATTTAAGATGATTGTACTTTATCATCATCAGATGCTGAGTCAGAAGCTTCCATAGCTTTGATGAGCTTAGTCACCTTGCAAACATTTACATGTTCAACCTCTGAATCTGAATCGTCAGTCCAGTTAAACCAAGTATCATCAACCGGTTTCAGTTCTCCCCCAGTTTCTACAATCTTAGCCATCAACATTTTCTTCTTGTAGTAAGCTGCATCCTTCTTCTTAGGCATCTTGCACTCACGAGAGTAATGACCAGCTTTGCCACAATTGAAATAGATTGAATCATGAAAGGACCCGTTCATATACATTATAAACGATTCACAATAGTTGATTACATCGCGAGGTATTTGACCTCTATATGATACGTTTTACAAACATTGCATTCGTTTTTAAAAGACAAATTTTCTTTACATCAAAAATTGACGGCATGCATACCATTTCATATTACATCCAAATAAAATTGACTTAATATTAATCTTGATGAACTCAACGACTCGAATGCAACGTCTTTCAAAGTATGTCATGCATGACTCCAGGTAATATCCTTAAAATGAGCTAATGCACAGCGGAAGATTTCTTTAATACCTGAGAATAAACATGCTTTAAAGTGTCAACCAAAAGGTTGGTGAGTTCACAGGTTTATCATAACAATCATTTCAATATATTAATAGACCACAAGATTTCCGTTTATAAATATATGTACACTCGCAAGTGTATAAAAGTATTCTATAAGTTGTAGGCACCCGGTAACAAGCCTTAACGTTCATGTTTTACCCTCTGAAGTACACCAGATCAGGTGTGTTTAAAATAACCTCGAAGTACTAAAGCATCCCATAGTCAGGATGGGGTTTGTCAGGCCCAATAGATCTATCTTTAGGATTCGCGCCTACCGTACATAGACAAGTAGTTTAATGTTACCAAGCTAAGGGTATATTTCTGGTTTAAACCCACGTAGAATTAGTTTTAGTACTTGCGCCTATTTCGTAAAATATTTATAAAACAGCGCATGTATTCTCAGCCCAAAAATATATATTGCAAAAGCAATTAAAAAGGGAGCAAATGAAACTCACAATACTGTATTTCGTAGTAAAAATACATATAACGTCATTTAACAAGTGCAAGGTTGGACTCGGATTCACGAACGTATCAATATTGTGATTCAATATTGCAGGAAAGTACGTAGACGCAACGAAAATGATAAACGTTAGGTTGACCTCACGAGCAATACCCTCGATCAATGCCCATAACCTCCATAGCTATAACCCATAATTTCCTTAGCTCTATCTCATTTGAAAACTTATTTTGAAATCGTCTGAATATAACTCCGTCGTAGTATTTTATGTATACTAATAATATCTTGAAATAATACAAAGAAAATATTTATATATAATTCGATTAAGAGAGTTTAGAGAAATATATTTTCAAGTTTCTATGAAATAATGAAACCTATTGAATTCTATTTATAATAGATTTTTGAATTATTAAAGTGAATTATTAAAGTATGAATTATTAAAGTGAATTATTAAAGTGAATTATTAAAGTATGAATTATTAAAGTGAATTATTAAAGTATAAATTATTAAAGTGAATTATTAAAGTATGAATTATTAAAGTATGAATTATTAAAGTTAAAGTAAAGGTAAAGTTAAAGTATAGTAAAAGTATAAAACTATGTACGTATACTACGCGTATAAATATATATAATATTAATTTAAATCGTTATATATATTTAATAAAATAAAATATAAATATCGTTATCTTTATCTTTATCATACTGGTTAAGTAATGAGTTGTCAAAAGTGGTTCTAGATATTTATAAAAGATATATACGTTTTAATAATAAAGTTCTTTTTAAACTGAAAACGTTTTTTGTACTTTTGAAACTAAATTAATAGAATATTATGGAAACCAATTCTCCACTAACTTTTGTCTAACTTTCGTAAATGACACTTTTTGTTTTTATTTATAAATAACTTTACAAATTATTCTGAATATCGTTAAGAGGAATAGATTTTCTCAAATCATAGTGGACCTCTCAACAGAGACTTGTAATCATAATTCAATGTTTCTGATAATTCAATCATTTAATATATTTTTTTAATTTCATCGAAAATCATATTGAAACAAATACGTTCGTGTAAGGTATTATACGTTTAATACTTTATTAATATTCTCAAGTTATAATATATATATACATATACATATCTATTTATATATAACGGTTCGTGAATCGTCAGAATTTGGTCGAGGTTATAATGAATGTATGAACACAGTTTAAAATTCTTGAGATTTAACTTAAAAAACTTTGCTTATCGTGTCGGAATAATATAAAGATTAAAGTTTAAATTTGGTCAGAAATTTCCGGGTCGTCACAGTACCTACCCGTTAAAGAAATTTCGTCCCCGAAATTTGATAGAGGTCGTCATGACTAACAATGAGAATGTTATTATAACGATTATAGAGTTTTATCATGTTCAAGAAGAATGGATAAAATAATTCGATTAACAGAAACGTGTGAGTGAAGTTATCATAAATGAATGAAATAAGATAATATTGATTCGTCGTATCTTTTGACGTCATCACGATTGATCTCCGAAAAGAAAATCTTTGTAATCTATATTGGATTTGATTATTCGGTGATTAAGGAAATTATGATCCTCTTCGAATTAATGCGATAATCCATTTTGATTTCTCTGTCGGATATTTCACTATAAATCCACCTCATTTGTTTTCTTACAACTCACACCTTCTCAACTCATATTTTAAAGTATTTGTCAATATACTTCATCCAGTGCTGATTCTTGATATACTCCT
Organism: Rutidosis leptorrhynchoides; assembly: GCF_046630445.1. Classification (NCBI taxonomy): domain Eukaryota; kingdom Viridiplantae; phylum Streptophyta; class Magnoliopsida; order Asterales; family Asteraceae; genus Rutidosis; species Rutidosis leptorrhynchoides. The sequence continues at coordinate 424,587,082 of NC_092336.1, forward strand.
CACTTTCATATCTGTCGCTCTTCTTTTTCATCTGCCTCCGAAAGAATCTATTTACTTCTACTATACTCTTGGTTTTATAGTGTTTTTAGTACTCCCGTGTCTTTATATTGCTATATGCATTGATATATACGGTTTGTGATTTCTGGGTTGTTGTTGGGTTTTATTTTTTCCCTTATATTTCAAAGTCCTTGCTTCTTCTATAAACATTGTCATCCCCAATTAATGCTCTCTTTTATTTGCTGCGATTTATACCCCAATTTCTATTTCGGAGTTTTGTCCTTTCGTTTCTTCTTCTTGCGATTAAGCACTGCTTGTAATGGTCCAGAATTCGCATATATGAATTTCGGAATGAACATTGTTAATGTTCTAAGAAGGAAATTGTAATGGCACGATCTTGACTTATCAAATTACTAGAATACCTCGAAAAAGGCCGAATCATCAAGAAATATTTTCTTGATATTTTAGAGGTTAAAGAGAATACAAGAGTCGTGTAACATAGCACATGATGACGTTATGATCTGTGAATCATCATGTTCTATTTAGAAACTCATCATGACTTACTGTAATATAATCACGTTGATCAAGTGTCATTATATTATACTAGTTCATGCTTCAGTTCACAACACTACTTCAAAAATATTCCTATTTTAAATTCAAAAGTTTCAGAATTTAGAAACTAAAATAGTTTCTTTTATGATGTAATACAGACACCACGAAGAGGTAAATGATTTCAGATAAGAATAATTATGGAAATATCTTCAGAAATATGGAGGATATTTATAATGAAAGATACGATGATATCTTAAAATTTCTAATATCAGAGGATGATGAAGAATATTGTCCGTAAGGGTTTAGAGTCAGGAGCAAGGTATTCGTTAATGACTTCAGCAGACACGGAATCATTTGGATTCTTTGAAGGTAGATTTCGTCCTTGTGATTTATCCACAGCCTTCTTCATGGTTTGCTCAATTCGTATTTTTCAGTACCAAATATTCTCTTTTTCTGAGCTTTGCCAATACACTACTCTTTATCATCAAACTTTTTACTGTTAAGGTCATTTATAGTTTTTGCTGCTTCATCAGTATTTCGAGAACTAGTTCGCAGTTTAGGGTGTTTTTCAGAAACTTCACATTCAAAGTATATAAGTCCAGAAGATAGACACATATAATTGTTGGCGTAGACATGCTGCGAGATTTCAAAATACTGATTGCTAATTTCCGATGATTCGTATGGCAATTCTCGTTACAAGATGTAGATGAGTAAATGATGGGGTTTTGATAAATATAAAGATTTTTCGGAAAGTCAAAGATCAATGAAGTTATTAATAAGTTTACTGCTAATGTGGCGAGATATGAAAGGTTCCCCGGTAATATTGATGAAGAGGTAATCATTATAATAAGGCTTATTCGATTGAACAATTGAAGTTGGTTTGCTGGAGCTGTGACAAAACCGTCTATTTTTAGAAGGGATTGAAAAGTTATTTTAGCTAGTAAATGCCAAAAGGTCTGACATGGATACATGTTAAATTATGACTTTGGTTTCAAGAGTTTTTCAGGTACGTAACTGTGGATAACATGTGGTTGGATCATCATCTCGATTGTTCATTATTTGAAGTGTCTTCAGGTATTTCGATGGGCTTGAACACAGATTATAATCGTTAATATACATACGATGTTCTAACACAGTTTTGAAGTTAAAGTATAGCTTTGAAAGATATAGGAATCTAAGAGTGATGATACTGGTTATATTTCGAATTGAATTATGCGATTTCAAAATCAAAATATGTAATTGAATTTGAATGAGTATGATTGTTTTGATTTATATGAAAGAATGAATATTGTTGTGAAAGTAGGGAGTATAGTTGATGATTTGCTGAATCAGATTCGAAGAATGTAACATATTAATTGTGAATTTATATATCTCTCGGGTATTACCTACCCGTTAAAAAAAATTGTCACAATTAATATTTTGTACAAAAGAATTTTATTACAGTCTTTATGGAAATATATGTGTATATTTCTTCAGATGTAATATTGATTTAATGAGTTAATATTAAATTAAACTCACTTAATTTATGGTTAAGGCTAGGATAGATAATTTCTAAACTTTAGAAATTACATAATCGTCGTAGAATGTTTTCCCAATGAAGTTATGAATCAATACTTCATCGTTGTGGTATTCCTTAGTATCTACAGGGCGTATGACGTCGATGCTTATGGGACAGATTGTGAAGTTGAGGTTTGCGATGCGGTTGTTGTTGGTGGTGGTAATGGTACTGTTGATGTTGTTGATGGTGGTACTGGTTATGTTGTTGGTGCTGCTGCTGGTGTTTGTAACCTTTGCACCATATTCTCCAAAGCCACTACCCGAGCGCGAAGCTCGTTGACTTCTTCTATTACACCGGGGTGATTGTCGGTTCGGACGAGCGGATAAATAAGATCTAGAATTTGGTGTAGTATATAATCATGACGAGATACTCTGGAAATGAGAGAGAAAATGGTGTTTCGAATAGGTTCGCTGGTAAGTGCTTCAGGTTCTTCGCCAAGAGGGCAATGTGGTGGATGGAAGGGATCACCTTCTTCTTGTCTCCAATGATTAAGGAGGCTACGAACTCATCCCCAATTCATCTAGAATAGATGATGACTAATTGGTTGATCCATTCCGGTCACACTGCTTTCGGAACTTGAGTGGGATTCCATTTCGGAATCCGAGGGACTTGAACTAATGACGAATTCCATTTCGTACGATTGAATAAAGAATTTTTCAATATGAAATGACTTTCCGGCTATCAGGTGGTATTCTAATTATATAGAGGAAAAGGTTTCGTAGATTACGGAGGAATTTACGGAATATGTCAGGCAAAGTTTACAGTAACAGATACGCTAAGATATGAATTAGCAGATACGCTAAGATATGAATTTTGTCTATACACTATTCATGCAATCAATGCAATAAGATGTGTCTAGACTAAGAATGATAAGCAGATAATTTCCGACAAAAATGATGAGCAAAACTTTTGACATGCAGACACGGTCGAAGTCCAGACTCACTAATGCATCCTAACGACTATCAGTTAGACACACTAATGCAGACTTGGTTCGCTAAGACCACCGCTCTGATACCAACTGAAAGGACCCGTTCATATACATTATAAACGATTCACAATAGTTGATTACATCGTGAGGTATTTGACCTCTATATGATACGTTTTACAAACATTGCATTCGTTTTTAAAAGACAAATTTTCTTTACATCAAAAATTGACGGCATGCATACCATTTCATATTACATCCAAATAAAATTGACTTAATATTAATCTTGATGAACTCAACGACTCGAATGCAACGTCTTTCAAAGTATGTCATGCATGACTTCAGGTAATATCCTTAAAATGAGCTAATGCACAGCGGAAGATTTCTTTAATACCTGAGAATAAACATGCTTTAAAGTGTCAACCAAAAGGTTGGTGAGTTCACAGGTTTATCATAACAATCATTTCAATATATTAATAGACCACAAGATTTCCGTTTATAAATATATGTACACTCGCAAGTGTATAAAAGTATTCTATAAGTTGTAGGCACCCGGTAACAAGCCTTAACGTTCATGTTTTACCCTCTGAAGTACACCAGATCAGGTGTGTTTAAAATAACCTCGAAGTACTAAAGCATCCCATAGTCAGGATGGGGTTTGTCAGGCCCAATAGATCTATCTTTAGGATTCGCGCCTACCGTACATAGACAAGTAGTTTAATGTTACCAAGCTAAGGGTATATTTCTGGTTTAAACCCACGTAGAATTAGTTTTAGTACTTGCGCCTATTTCGTAAAATATTTATAAAACAGCGCATGTATTCTCAGCCCAAAAATATATATTGCAAAAGCAATTAAAAAGGGAGCAAATGAAACTCACAATACTGTATTTCGTAGTAAAAATACATATAACGTCATTTAACAAGTGCAAGGTTGGACTCGGATTCACGAACGTATCAATATTGTGATTCAATATTGCAGGAAAGTACGTAGACGCAACGAAAATGATAAACGTTAGGTTGACCTCACGAGCAATACCCTCGATCAATGCCCATAACCTCCATAGCTATAACCCATAATTTCCTTAGCTCTATCTCGTTTGAAAACTTATTTTGAAATCGTCTGAATATAACTCCGTCGTAGTATTTTATGTATACTAATAATATCTTGAAATAATACAAAGAAAATATTTATATATAATTCGATTAAGAGAGTTTAGAGAAATATATTTTCAAGTTTCTATGAAATAATGAAACCTATTGAATTCTATTTATAATAGATTTTTGAATTATTAAAGTGAATTATTAAAGTGAATTATTAAAGTGAATTATTAAAGTATGAATTATTAAAGTGAATTATTAAAGTATAAATTATTAAAGTGAATTATTAAAGTATGAATTATTAAAGTATGAATTATTAAAGTTAAAGTAAAGGTAAAGTTAAAGTATAGTAAAAGTATAAAACTATGTACGTATACTACGCGTATAAATATATATAATATTAATTTAAATCGTTATATATATTTAATAAAATAAAATATAAATATCGTTATCTTTATCTTTATCATACTGGTTAAGTAATGAGTTGTCAAAAGTGGTTCTAGATATTTATAAAAGATATATACATTTTAATAATAAAGTTCTTTTTAAACTGAAAACGTTTTTTGTACTTTTGAAACTAAATTAATAGAATATTATGGAAACCAATTCTCCACTAACTTTTGTCTAACTTTCGTAAATGACACTTTTTGTTTTTATTTATAAATAACTTTACAAATTATTCTGAATATCGTTAAGAGGAATAGATTTTCTCAAATCATAGTGGACCTCTCAACAGAGACTTGTAATCATAATTCAATGTTTCTGATAATTCAATCATTTAATATATTTTTTTAATTTCATCGAAAATCATATTGAAACAAATACGTTCGTGTAAGGTATTATACGTTTAATACTTTATTAATATTCTCAAGTTATAATATATATATACATATACATATCTATTTATATATAACGGTTCGTGAATTGTCAGAATTTGGTCGAGGTTATAATGAATGTATGAACACAGTTTAAAATTCTTGAGATTTAACTTAAAAAACTTTGCTTATCGTGTCGGAATAATATAAAGATTAAAGTTTAAATTTGGTCAGAAATTTCCGGGTCGTCACAAATCATCCTTCTTGGAATCATCAGCATGTTGTTGTTGTTTTGATTGATCAGCTTTCTTGCAGTACGAGGAAGATGATGAATTCTTGCGCTGATTGCTTGATTTGCCTTTGAACTTCTATTTGTTCAAGGCTTTTGTAAACATGGCTGCCATCTTGACTAATTCAAGGTGAGAATCATCAACATCAGATAGATCCAACTCTTCAGAATCAGTTGAATCTTCAACAAGTATTTTCTTGGACAAGCTTTTGGAAGTCGTAAATGATTTAATCTTCTTTTTGGCAGTGAGAGCAAGAGGATCACTTGGAGATGACTATTTCCTTCCTTCTTAAAGTTTAGACACTTCAGGTTGGTAATGCATAAGAACTCCAACAATCTCATGAATAGTCAACTTGTCATTCTCTTTGGTTGATCGAACAATGGTTCCATAAGGAAGCCAATCAACATTGACCTTTTTGAGAAATTTCATGTTGACTTCAACATTTACTTTTATGATCTTGCACCTTTTCAACTCATTGAGAACACCATTGAAACGACGGTAGGTATCCTTGAGTGGTTCATCAGGTTCCTGCTTGAAATCTTCATAAAATACTAGAGCCTTATTCAGTTTAGTAATATCTGACATGTCATAACCTTCTTGCTGTCGTTTGATCTCATCCCATATATCTTTTACTGTTGTGTTGCTATCAACATTTTTAAACAACTCATATGGGATAGCTTGCATAACAATGTTCTTTGTCTCTATGTCACCCTGAGCTCTCTCACGTTTATCACCAGAAAGTTCATAGACTGGAATTGGCATACCAGTATCCTGATGATAATCTACAACTGGACCATCTCTCAGAGAAGCCCATATGTGCTTTGCTTTCTCACCCTTATAGTCTATGTACTGAGTGATACGATGAAGCCACTGAGTGTACTTGCCATCAAACAAAACTGGAGGACGGGAATCTGATCCAATGATCAAAGTATCTTGAGTAGACATCTTGAAAATGAGGTAGATTCGGTAAAGATTCGGTATTACTCAAATCTAAGAAGAAAAATCACAACAATCTAACACAAATGTCAGATTTGGTAACTGATTCGGTACTGTAGCAGATTCGATACAGATTCTGTACTGTAGCAGATTCGGTAAACCAGATTCTGTATCAGAAACTGATCAGAAATACAAGTAACACACCCAGATTCGGTATAGATTCTGTAACCACACGATTTATAGCCTGAGAACACTTAAAAACAATGAATTAAGTGATACCGAGATCCTGATTCGGTATCTGACTCGGTATTCAGATTCTGTATGAATTTGAATTCAAACACAATTCAATTCCTTTGAATTAGATTCTGTAACCTTGCTGCACAAGGAAACAAGTTAGTATTACACAAAATATCAAAGATACCGAATGTATAGGATATCGAATATCAACTGTAGCAGTTGACAATACTGAGTCTAAGTATGAAAAATTAAAATTCCAACGAATCCTTTCTCAAATCACACCAATTAGCTACCTATGATCAAACCGAATGTGATAGAATCACAAACACACCACAATCTGCAACACTGAATGAGAATTAATAGCTTTGAAGCAGATTCGGTATGGTAGTTACGATACCGAATGTGTATCAAATCTTCAAAACTTGAAGAATTGATGAAATTAAACCGTCAGAAATGTGATTAAACACCTCAGGATCACAACTGAAACCTCAAATCTTTACTTAACTACAGAATTAAGCTATAATTGATGAATACCGAGAGTTTTAGCCACAAACTCTAAAAATCAACTTAATTCTCCATAATTGATGTTAAAAAGCTGTAATGATGATTAAAACTCTTTCTAATCAACCTAATACACTTTCGCTGAACTTATCATAAGAATCTGAATGTCAGATTATCAAATTCGATTATACCGAATCTGATTCAATATACCAAGAGTGTTCAGATTCTGTAATCTTCAATCTCTGGATCGATCTAGTGATGCAATATCACTCCCTGGAAGCTCTGATACCAAATGATAGGTCAGATCATGTTGAAATTAGAAGAAAAGACAAGTTAGAATGAGATTCGGTAAGTGTGAAGGAGATTCGGTATTAAAGAGAATTAACAAGATTTACATTCCACAGCTTCTAGAACTCGGTTACAATGCAATGGCTATCTAATTAGGACTACTTAGGTTCCTTATTTAGCCCTCTTCTAAGGAACCATCAATTAAGCTTATTTCACATTAACACTATACAACTTCGGGGTCCTAACATCCTTGAACTTAGATGATTTCTTGGAATGGATTAGAAAGCTTGGAAGTAAACTTGCAAACTTGGAAGTGTTCTTGATTTTATGAAACTAGAACTTATAGAATTTATGAAGAACACTTAGAACTTGAAGATAGAACTTGAGAGAGATCAATTAGATGAAGAAAATTGAAGAATGAAAGTGTTTGTATGTGTTTTTGGTCGTGACTCATGGATTAGATATAAAGGTTGTGTAAGTTTGTTTTCTGGTAAATAATTCATGAATGATTTTTATTTTTTTTGTAATTTTGTGAGATATTTCATGCTAGTTGCCAAATGATGGTTCCCACATGTTTAGGTGACTCACAAGGGTTGCAAAAAGCTGATCATTGGAGTGTATATACCAATAGTAAATACATTTAGAAGCTGGGTATTGTACGAGTACGAATATGGGTGCATACGAGTAGAATTGTTGATGAAAATGAATGAGAATGTAATTGTAAGCATTTTTGCTAAATAGAAGTACTTTGATATGTGATGTTAAAGCTAAGGGGTATAAAATACTATTAAATTTTACTAGGAAATACTATTAAATACGATACAATTTTACACAAGATATTTATTTATTTATTGAATGGATATACTTAAACCTTGCTACAACACTTATAGGCAGTGTACCTAATCGTACAGTAGTGTAGTTTTTAGTAAGTCCGGTTCGTTCCACAGGGAATCTTTTTCACAAAGCTTAACGCTATATTAGTTTAAATTTATAAAAATACAAATATATATATATATATAAGTAATATTATTATTATAAAGGGAGGTTTTTACCGTTTAATGACCGGTTTGTCGATTTTAAAAACTTTAGTTGCAGTTAAAACAAAATGTAAAATATTAAATAAATAAAAGACTTAATTTTAAGCGTAAAGTAAATAACGATAATGAAATTGCGAATAATAAAAGTGCGATAAAATAAACTTGCGATAATTAAGAAGTACGATAATTAAAAGTGCAATTAAATACAATTACAATAAATAAAAATGCGATAATTAGAAGTGCAATTAAATATAAAATAAAGGAAATTAAATATGAAATAAAAGAATTATGCTTATTTAAACTTCCGTAATCATGATGTTTGACGTGTTGATTTTAGTTTTATGTCCATGGGTTAATTGTCCTTTGTCCTGGATTATTTAATATGTCCGTCTGGTTTTTGTCCATAACAGTCCATCAGTCATAAATATAAAGTACGAGTGTCCTCGTCAAATTATCCTTATACCCGAAGTTTAAATATTCCAACTAATTGGGGACTTAAACTGTAACAAAATTTTAATACTTTATTTTATAATTACACCAGGATGTCGACTGAGTGTAACCCAAGGTTTTAATACTTTGTTATCAATTATGCCAAGTGTCCTTGTACATAATTTCACCCCTGTTTTAATAATTCTAGTGGCTATTAATCCATTCCCGTGTCCGGTTAAATGAACGATTATTCGTACATATAAATACCCCGCCCATCGTGTCCGATCGAGTGTATATGGTTATTTATAGGTACGTCCAATTGTAAATCTTTATATTAAAATTAACAAACTATCATTTAGTTAAACAAATATAAAGCCCATTAATAGTCCATAGTCTAATTTCCACAAGTGTCGTTCTTTTTTCCAAACCCCAATTATGGTACAAAGCCCAATTACCCAATTTTAATATTTTTAGCCCAACATCATGATTACTTCGGATTAAATAAGCATAATAATAACTTAGCTATGAGACATTAATGTAAAAAGGTTGAACATAACTTACAATGATTAAAAATAGCGTAGCGTTACACGGACAGAATTTCGACTTACACCCTTACAACATTCGCTAACACACCCTTATTATTAGGATTTAAAATTAAAATTAAAATTAAAATTAAAATTATATATACATATACTACGTTGAGTGAAGAAGAAAAAGATGTTTTTTTGTGGTGCACCAAAGCTTGATTTTTATAGGCATGTGGGCTGGAACTGGGGCTCATGCGATCGCATGGATTTATGCCTTCCAGGCCATGCGATCGCATGGCCAGCTAGGGAGGCTCACATTTGGTTGTTTTCTTCTGCCGACGGTTTTATAATATAATATAATATATATATTAATTTTAAGAATTAATTATATATTATATTATATTTATGTGCATAGTTGACTTGTAATTTTTAGTCCGTTGCGTCGAGCGTTGAGAGTTGACTCTGGTCCCGGTTCCGGATTTTCGAACGTCCTTGCGTACAATTTAATATCTTGTACTTTGCGTTTTGAATCTTGTACTCTTGTAATTTTGAGACATTTCTTATCAATAATTGGAACCTCATTGATTGTATTTTGTACTTTTGAGCTTTTTGGTCGTTTGCGTCTTCAATTCGTCGAATCTGTCTTTTGTCTTCACCTTTTATTATTTAAACGAATATCACTTGTAAATAGAACAATTGCAACTAAAAGCTTGTCTTTCTTGAGGAATAATGCTATGAAATATATGTTCGTTTTTAGCATTATCAAATATTCCCACACTTGAGCGTTGCTTGTCCTCAAGCAATATAGTCTTGAAATACAAGAATCACTTCTTTATTCTTCACACTTTGTACATCAGTGATTTCTTTACGGCGGTATAAACAATGGTAGTAACGATGTGGTTTACAGTCCCACATGACTATAAAATTTAGATCCATTAAGGAAATTGGATCTTTATGAAAACATTTGATCTTTTAAAAATTAAATCTAGTTTTTACCCTAGATAAGTTTTCCGGAATAACCCTTCAACGGTGTTTGCAAAAATATTTTTGTGGACTTGGTGGGTTTCAGATTTGAAAATTTTAGCTCAAAACTTGTGGTTTTGTGTCACCCACTTGCTAACCTTGTATTAGGAAAGCAACACATCCAGTATACTTGCTCCGTATATTACCTTTCGGTAAACTACCGTCCGGTTGTAAAGGAAAGCGTTGAACAAGCAACTGTTAAGGCAATGTCCCCTGACATGCTTTTAATTATGGTATATAACGTGTCGGACGCAATTACTATCCTTTGTAGGAGCAATAGTAAAGCTCACCCTTATAATTTGTCGGTCTGGCATAAGGTCCTGTCTTTAACCATGCTATGTAACCACCGTTCTTACGGTTGACACCCGATTTGGTTCAGATGACCTAATGAATTCCAGGTGAATTCCTAGGATTTTACGTTCAATGGTAATGAACGCATTGAAAATGGGTTTTCAGAAAACAAATCGGTTTATAATTTGATCAAAATATTTTCTCGTTCAAGCTCGAGTTTAGATATCATTGAATTCCATGAGTTTGAATTCTCAATCTTTAAGGTCAATCTCTAGGATTGAGTAATATCAGGCTTAAAAGCTGATTTTTGATCTTTTAAGGAGATTATCCTTTCTGGGGATCTGATTTATTAGTCTTATCAAGCTAATTTGCACAGTGCCCCCCATTGTACGAGATAAATCCTTCTCATGGTTAGGATAAATCTGACCACTTGGCGACCCTGTTTTATGCTGAGGTCCGTGGATTTCCTGCTGATTTTAGAGACGACTTTTCTAGATTTTTCATCAACCTACAGCTGGTCTGGATGACAACTTCCTGACCTACATCAAGAAGCGCGTTTCTTTTTCGGAAGACTTTACTTCCTTTTAATGATGGAATTGATTCATCGTGTAGATCCATCTCTTCTTTTCTTTCATCGGGTAAAATAGTTTAGTTTAGTCCAAAGCAAAAGTATTTTCAGTTATTTGTTACAGAAATATGTGACATATGTTTAAGATAACTTGGTAATTTTTCCCACACTTGGCTTTTATTTTCCTTTTTATTGTCCTCTATTCTATTTTAAATGAATTTTAACATTTTGGTTTGTTTCTCAGTTTATGTCCTTTCTGAGGTAACAATAATTTCGGTGTTAACACCTAGTTTTATCGTTCATAAATATGTATAAACATGATTTTGAGTTCATTTAATTGAAAATTTTGAAAAATTTTACTAGAATTGGGTAGTCAGTATATAAGACTTGGGCTGTTCTTTATCATCAGAGAGCACTAGATTCTAATACAACTAATACCTTACTAGTATTTTTAATGGTAACCAAGTGTTTAAGATAAAAATTTTACCAAAGTTTCCAAACATATTGGCGTTTGGTTGCTGAATGATAAATGGTGCATATCATTTGTTCATTTCGTCTGTTGTTACATCACATTTATTTGTCATCTTGTCGTCAAAATTAGTAGCTTTTGCTGAACTTAATGCCAGTCTTTGAAAATGCGCTGTTTTACCCTGTTTTGTACAATTTACAATATACATACATACAAATATAAACATGCATGGCAATTTGAAATGGGACTTAATATCTCACTTTCAAATCCTAAATGTGAAATATTAGTACACAATAATAATAAAAATGATAAAGATTACATAAGTATATTCAATAACATAAGTTTAAACATGAATAAGTAAAAACATAAAAACATAAAAATCATATAAATAACCAAATGGAACTAAATCAGTCTGGATATGGGTTCCAGTTCATCTCATCAGGTGGGTTCCATTGTTGGTTATAGGTGTTTTGATAGGCTTGGTTATAGTCATACCGGTTAAAGGGTGGTCGGATATCGGGGCTATGTGGCGGAAAATGAGCAGGTCGAGTAGGTACGTAATTATTTGGTACCTGATATGATAGCTGGCTCATGATTTGGTGCTGATGAACTAACCAGCTATCGTGTTGGCGTCGCCTATAATCCTCGTATACTCGCTCGGAGTTCCACTGCTCATACATATTATGTCTGGCCGCGTTCGTCATTGCTTCCTCATCTATACGAACGTGGACGTCAAGAATAGCATCTCGAAAGACATCCCTAATGTTTTCTGCCTCCTCCATTTCCTCGTCTGAGCCTCTCTCTACCTGAGGATGAGATCCCTCATAGGGTACTGCCTGGTTACGTCTACTTTTCAATACCTTAGCACCCACATAAACTTTCAATCCTAAGGGCTCAACATGTTCTCTACAAAGCTGTAATGGACCCCCTTGGTTCCTATCAACACCTAAATACTCTCCAATGAGAGTAACAAAAATACCTCCTCCTATTATACTCCCGTCCTGCATTTCCTCTACCATTTTAGATAAATAAAAAGCAACACAGTAAGGGATATTAACAAAGCTTCTAGGATCCCGAATACACTTTAGGTAGAATAAATCATGTAAGGTAATTTTTTCTTTATTATGACCTCTCTGTGTAATCGAGTTAGCCAAAAATCTATGAATAATACGAACCTCGGCTCTGTCAATATGTGTATAGGAGTGTCCTCCTGCTCGTGAAAAAACATCAAAATGTGACATACGCCTCCAAATGGCGTCAGCGTCAAAGTTACTATCTACCCTTTCACCATAATGAATCAAATTTGTACAATCGGGTAATAGCAACTCACCAGGAGTATATATCTGTAAGGCCCTGGCCATGTCCAGCATGGACATTCTGTACATCCTACCACCAAGGATAAACCTAAGAAATCTTCTATCATCTATTCTAACTATATTTGTATCAAGTGATACAGTACTCATCAACTCAATACACCATTCCTTATATACAGGTCTACGAATGGTGAAAAGACGTTCCCAATCTGTAAAAGAAGAACTGCCATACCTTTGAACTAAAAGCTGTCTAACACGGTCAGCTAGATGGACCGTTTCCAAAGGGGCCCAATCGATTACCCTTGGCACCTCTACATTTTTTGTTACCAATTTGAATTTGTTCCTTTGATATGTCTCGTAATCTCTCCATCTCCTATCAAATCTCAGATTAAGATGCATAGTGTGCTCAGGAATCGTTGGGAATTCTACTGGCGGCCTCATTGGGAATACTATGAATTCATCAACAAACTGTACCGGATCATAATAAGGTATGTGCTGATCAGGCTGTTGTTGTGGTTCTTGTTGTGGTTCTTGTTCGTGTTGTATTTCTGGTTCTGGTTCTGGTGCTGGTGCTGGTCGTCTAGATGATGATGCTCCTAAACCTCCAGTATCGGCTTTCTGCAAAACACATTAAACACAAAATTTGTGCATCCAAATATTCATTAGTGTTAGCAAAATAACAACTTAAAACAATCACTATAACATGTTGTAATGACCCGCACTTTTTCGATCATTCTATACTTATAAGATTAATATTTACATAAATTAAACCTTACCAACATGACAAGCAATCCAAATTGTTGAGACTTATGTCTTCGAAAAGAGTTTTACACAACGTTTGACCGTCTAGTTTGACCGATGATATCACGAACTATACAATATATGATAATTATACGTTTGTGTATATATATGTATATATACATATTTAACATGATCTAAGAATGTTTTAATACCTCATTTTGTATTAATAACAATAAGTTACAAGTATATTTTGAAACTACTAACTTAAGTTTTTAAAACGATAACCATACGTAACGTTATTTGACATAAATACTTATGACCTATAATGTTTATACATATATCGTATAAGTAATGTATTTAATCACTTTTTAAGGACTTAAATACATAAAACAATATAAGTGTATTCATAAAAGATAGCTATATTTGAATTCTCATTCCATTTTTCACAAAATTTCTATACGTATATCTAGAGTACATGTACTCGTATCATACCTAACCTCTATACGTATTTACTATTGGTATATACACATCAAATCACCACCAACCAGCCCTTGTTCAACGCCTTATGTATAAGGTAACTACTTTTGTTATCTAGTATGACAATTTCACATGATTAAAAGATTTTTTCACAAAATTACAAACTTATACACCTTTTACACCACCATTTATACTCCATTCCATTTTCATTTTACTACACATTTCCTTTAACAAAAACACACTCTTAAGAAACTCCATAACCATTCAGCTAGTATCCATGAAGATCTAGCCATAAAAACATCACTTAAACACCATAAGAAAAACCTTACAAAAACACTTCAAGAATCCTTTCAAGAACACAAGTTTACTTCCAATCTTTCATCCAATTCCATCACTCTTTTAGTTCTAGGTTCTTACTCCTCTTTTACAGCAATCTTGTCCAAGTAACTTGAGGTAGTAACTTTGTTCATAACCTTATTCGATTCATATATATATAGCTATCTTATTTTGTGGTATAAAATTTTAACAACAAGAACATAGTTTGAATGTTTTCAAACTTGTTTGCAAACTAAATAGATCCTTCTAACTTAACTTTTAAAATACTTCAAGACCTGTAATATTTCATAAATATATGCTAATTTAACAAGGTATAACTTGGTTTTTCAAAGAACACCTTAAAAACTGAATTTACGACGTTGGAGTGCAACCGGGGGCTGTTTTGGGTTGGATAATTAAAAACTATCTTGAACTTTGAATTGGAGGTTTATTTTCTGGAAAAATGATATTTGCTATGAATATGATAACACATAAAAATTTCATGATTTAACTCAAAGTATAAGTATTTTTAGAAAAATAATCATTTAAGGTTGTTTACATGATGGAAAATGATTAACTTCATAAGTTTTACTAAAGTTTGACCTATGACCTGTGATTTCGAATACAAACTAAGGTATTTACAGTTCATAGTCTTAAAGAGGGACTCGATCCAAGGAAGTGGCAAGTTGAACCAACGAAAACGGAGTTGTAACGAAGAAACTACGACCAAAACAAAATCGGATATCCAAGACTAGTTTAGCTACGAAAATAATTGGAGAAAATTAAATAAATCACATCTTTTTAAAATAACATGATATTTTATATATATGTACTCATAATTTAATTTTATATGGTTCAGGATCACCCGTAAACAATACGAGAAGATTAATCATAAGATCCCATGATTGTACGCAACACGTCATTTGACAACACCGGTACTTTATGTACGCAACACGTCATTTGACAACACCGGTACCGTGGGTCAAGATTAATCTCGACCAATACATATACGATGGGGGTTTTATTTATTTCGTTGGGGGTTTATTAAACACCTAAAAATGAACCATTTAAAATTGAATTACTAACATCGAACTGCTAACTACGGACTAAGGAATTATTAAAAGTATTAAAAGTATTATAAGTATATATATGTGACGATTGTTTAAAAAGAAAAGGTATTGATATATTATATATGGTTAGGTTTGTGATATCAATCGGAGACCAAGTCAAAATTACATATCTTCAAGACGAAAGTGAGTATATAGTCCCACTTTTAAACTCTAAGTATTTCGGGATGAGAATACATGTATTTTATGTTTTACGTTATGGACACAAGTAACTGAAAAATATATTCTACGTTGAGTTGTGTAACGACCCGCACTTTTTCGATCATTCTATACTTATAAGATTAATATTTACATAAATTAAACCTTACCAACATGATAAGCAATCCAAATTGTCGAGATTTATATTTCCGAAAAGAATTTTACACAACGTTTGACCGTCTAGTTTGACCGATGATATCACGAACCATACAATATATGATAATTATACGTTTGTGTATATATATGTATATATACATATTTAACATGATTAAGGAATGTTTTAATACCTCATTTTATATTAATAACAACAAGTTATATGTGTATTTTGAAACTACTAACTTAAGTTTTCAAAACGATAACTATACGTAACGTTATTTGACATAAATACTTAAGACATATAATGTTTATACATATATTGTATAAGTAATGTATTTAATCACTTTTAAGAACTTAAATACATAAAATCATATAAGTGTATTCACAAAAGATAGCTATATTTGAATCCTCATTCCATTTTTCACAAAATTTCTATACGTATACCTAGAGTATTTGTACTCGTATCATACCAAGCTTCTATACGTATTTACTATTGGTATATACACATCAAATCACCACCTAACCAGCCCTTATTCATGCCTTATGTATAAGGTAATTACTTTTGAATCATTGCAAGACTAATTACAAAAATACAAACTAGAATTTTGTCATGTTATCCTTAAAGATCACATTTTTAGGAGTATATATGTATCATCATTTTTGATTCATTTTTACTTCAATCTCTTAACTAAAAACACACACTCTTTCTTACTCTCTAAACTCCATAACAATCCAGCAAAGTTCCATAAAGATCTAGCTTCAAAAACCATACTAAAACACCATAAGAAAACCATACAACAACACTTCAAGAAAACCCTCCAAGAACACCAACTTACTTCCAATCTTTCATCCACTTCCATCACCCTTTTGATTCTAGCTTCTTACTTCTCTCTTACAGCAACTTCATCCAAGGAACTTGAGGTAGAATCTATGTTCATAACCTTATTCGATTCATATATATATAGCTATCTTATTTTGTGGTACAAAAGTTTAACAACAAGAACATAGTTTGAATGTTTTCAAACTTGTTTGCAAACTAAATAGATCCTTCTAACTTAACTTTTAAAATACTTCAAGACCTGTAATATAACTTATGTATATACTAATTTAACAAGGTAAAACTTGGTTTTTCAAAGTATAAGTATTTTTAGAAAAATGGTCATTAAATGATTTTGTTGTAACAAAAATGTTTAACTTCATATGTTTCACTAATGTTTCACTTATGCCGTATGATTTTGAATACAAACCAAGGTATTTATAGTTCATAGTCTTAAAGAAGAACTCGATCCAAGAAGATGGCAATTTGAATCAACGAAAACGGATTTGTAACGAAGAAACTATGACCGAAACAAAATTGGTTATCCTAGATCATTTCAACTACGGGATCAATTGGAAAAAAATGATATAAATCACATATTTCTAAGATAACATGATATTTTATATATATGTACTTATAATTCAATTTTATATGGTTCAGGATCACCCGTAAACAATACGAGAAGATTAATCATAAGATCCCATGTTTGTACGCAACACGTCATTTGACAACACCGGTACTTTATGTACGCAACACGTCATTTGACAACACCGGTACCATGGGTCAAGATTAATCTCGACCAATACATATACGATGGGGTTTTATTTATTTCGTTGGGGGTTTTGTTTATTGCGGGTATATTAAACATCTAAAAATGAACCATTAAAAATTGAATTACTAACATCGGAATGCTAACTACGGACTAAGGAAATATTCAAAATATTAAAAGTATAACAAGTATATATATATATAACGTTTGTTTTAAAATGAAAACATATTGATATATTATATATGGATAGGTTCGTGATATCAACCGGAAGACCGAGTCAAAATATATATATCATCAAGACAAGAGTGAGTATATAGTCCCACTTTTAAACTCTAAATATTTCGGGATGAGAATACATGTATTTTATGTTTTACGTTATGGACACAAGTAACTGAAAAATATATTCTACGTTGAGTTGTACCACTGGCATACTTCCCTGTAGCTTGGTAACTGTTATTTACAGCGGTATTGTAAACGCGAATCCTGTTGATAGATCTATCGGGCCTGACAACCCCAACCGGACTGGACGACCAGTATTCAACGGTTGCACGGTACTTCGTTTTGTGACTACACTTGGTACGGTGTAGTAAGATTTCATATTAAAGGGAATATGCGACGTGAAAATGTTAAGTATGGTTACCAAGTGCTCAACCACTTAGAATATTTTTATTGAAATGTTTATATACGAAATCTTGTGGTCTATATATATATATTGCTGCGCACTAAACCTATATCTCACCAACTTTATGTTGACGTTTTTAAACATGTTTATTCTCAGGTGATAATTAAAGCTTCCGCTGCATTATGTTGAATCTAAGCAGGATCATGCGTACTCATATTTGTGTCAAAAATAAAACTGCATATCCGAGGACGTGTGTTGTAAAATATGCTAGAAATCGTGTTGTTATTATCATTTGTAAAGTTTGTAAGTCGAAGATTATCGTTAAACGATAATCATCTTTTTATTGTCTAAAGCTTGTAACAAAAATAATGGTTTGGTTTGTAATGTATAATATATGCAGTTTTCCTTTTTAAAAATGTCGCATATAGAGGTCAATACCTCGCAATGAAATCATACGTTATCTAACACGTTCTTATGGTTAAGGACGGGTTATGACATGTGGTATCAGAGAGGTGGTCTTAGCGAACCAGGTTTGCATTAGTGTGTCTAACTGATAAGTCGTTAGGATACATTAGTAAAGTCTGGACTTTGACCAGGTCTGATTTAAAAAAAAAAAACCATTGCTTATCACTGTTGGTTAAAATTTATATGTAAATATTATATAAGTACTAATGGGTTAGTTGTTGTGTGATAGATGTCGAGCTCAAAAATTGTTATCACAATCAACGACTCCGAATCAGAATCTTCAGATGGCGTTCCAGTCATTAACCTGTCTGATGACGAAAATGATATCCTTGGGGAAGACTCACAAATTCCGGATGAACCAACTATAGAGAACCCGGAAAGTGAACCCGAGGAGGAAAGTGAACCCGAGGAAGAAATACAGGAAATTACAAAAGACGAGTTCGAACTAGGAAAGAAACGAAAGGCTAATGAATTAGAAAATCCAAATCCCGAGTTTAATGAGAATGATGTGGCACCAATTCCACTCAACACTACCACCCCTATCCCCGCTATTCCTATTCGTTCTGTCCCGGCATCCAGTTCTTCAGTCCCACAGCCAAAATATAGGCAGACAGTTAGGATAAGCGTTAAGCAAATCTTTGTGTCTAAACGTCCTAGAAAATAGATCAAACGATGCGCTGCTGTGTCAAACCATGGAACCGAATAATGTTTTGTATAATATTAATAGTGTGGTTTGCTTAATGTTCGATGTAAGATAAGCATATGTAAAATATTGAAGTATGAAATGCAATAATTTTCCATGGTTAAGTATTATTTAGATTGTAGTAATTGATTCTGTACTAAGCTATTAAGTATGAACATTAACGGGTAGGTACTACCCAAGATATAATTATAAAACGCTAATAAGAAGAAAAGGCTTTTATAATAATACCTGGTTCATATTATTAACAAGCTATAAATGTACTATAAATACACACTACATCTATAATATTCCATGTGAATAATTATTTTCTTTCATTAGGAAATGGCGCGATTGAATCGAATGACGGAACAAGAACTCGAGGAACTCATCAACCAGCGAGTGAACGACAGAATGTTATGGGTTGAGGCTGCAAGAGCTGCTGCAGTTAATCCAAATCCTCGTGTAGGATGCTCCTACAAGACGTTTCAAGCTTGCAAGCCTTCATCATTCAGTGGAACGGAAGGGCCGATCGGTTTAACCCGATGGATAGAAAAGATGGAGACGGTGTTTAAAATCAGTGGTTGTGATGAAAAAGACATGACCAAGTTTGCATCGTGCACTTTACAAGATAGTGCACTCACATGGTGGAAGAATTATGTGAAGGCGGTAGGAGGAGATGTAGCTTATGATACTCCATGGGAAGAATTCAAAGCAATGATAATCACCGAGTATTGTCCAAGGAATGAGGTTATTAAGTTAGAAGATGAGTTACGAAGTTTGAAGGTGGTTGGTACTGAAATCACCAACTACAATCAGCGATTCATGGAATTGGTTTTACTATGTCCTGAATTGGTTCCAACCGAAGCACGGAAGATTGAAATGTACAAAGGTGGTTTGCCCAGAAAGGTCAAGGCAAACGTTACGGCGTCGAAACCTAAGACAATTCATGAAGCTATAACCATGGCGAACGAGCTAATGGATCAGGTCATTTTGGACAAGAAAGCATTCAATACTGAGGTGAAGGTATTGGGAAACAAGAAAAAGTGGAATGGAAGTTATGATCGAGGTAACCAACAACAACCTTATAAGAAACAAGAAACCACAAAAGGTGCGAGTAGTGGTTCAGGTTTTGGTTATAAAGGACAAAGTCCTTTATGCAACCGTTGCCACAAACATCACTTTGGTTACTGTAGTGTGTTATGCACCAAGTGTAATCGACAAGGTCATCTTGCGGAAGATTGTAAGGCTCTCGTTACAAATGGCAACAAGACTCCTGCCACCAACGCAAATAGAACTGCTTTGGCTACCATTACTTGTTTTGGTTGTGGAAAACAAGGTCACTATAAGAGTCAGTGCCCGAATCAGAATGGCGGACCTGCACGTGGAAGAGCGTTTGTTATTAATGCTAGAGAGGCACGAGAAGACCCGGAGCTTGTTACGGGTACGTTTACCATTAATAACTTATCAGCATCTATTTTATTTGATACTGGCGCCGATAGAAGCTACGTGTGTATAAATTTTTACACTAAATTGAATTGTTCATCATTACCTTTAGATGCTAAGTACTTGATTGAGTTAGCTAATGGTAAACTAATTGAAGCCGATAAAATTTGTCGTGATTGTGAAATAAATTTAGCCGGAGAAACGTTTAAAATCGACTTAATACCCGTAGAATTGGGAGGTTTTGATGTAATAGTCGGCATGGACTGGATGTCCAAAATAGGAGCGGAAGTTGTTTGTGCTAAGAAGGCAATTCGTATTCCTGGTAAGGATAAAATACCGGTGATGATTTATGGAGAGAAGGGTAATTCAAAGCTAAAACTCATTAGCTGTTTGAAAGCCAAGAAGTGTTTAGAAAAGGGATGTTACGCTATTTTAGCACATGTTAATAAAATCGAAAAGAAAGAAAAGTGCATCAACGACGTGCCTGTGGCAAGAGATTTTCCTGAAGTTTTTCCGGAAGAATTGCCGGGATTACCTCCATTTAGATCAGTAGAATTTCAAATAGATTTAGTACCAGGAGCTGCACCAGTGGCTCGTGCTCCATATAGACTTGCACCGTCCGAGTTAAAAGAACTTCAAAGTCAGTTAAAAGAATTACTGGACCGTGGATTCATACGACCGAGTACTTCACCGTGGGGAGCTCCAATTTTGTTTGTTAAGAAGAAAGATGGATCTTTCAGGATGTGTATAGATTATCGTGAATTAAATAAGTTAACTATCAAGAATCGGTATCCACTACCGAGAATTGATGACTTATTTGATCAATTGCAAGGATCATGTGTGTATTCGAAAATCGACTTAAGATCGGGCTATCATCAACTACGCGTCAAAGAAGAAGATATTCCGAAAACTGCTTTTCGGACACGTTATGGTCATTACGAATTTTTGGTTATGCCGTTTGGATTGACGAATGCGCCAGCTGTATTCATGGACCTCATGAATCGAGTTTGTAGTCCGTATTTAGATAAGTTTGTTATCGTTTTCATTGATGATATTCTTATCTATTCCAAGAGTGAGCAAGAGCATGAAGAGCATTTAAGGTTGATACTGGAGTTGTTGAGAAAAGAACAACTGTATGCTAAATTTTCTAAGTGTGCTTTCTGGTTGAAAGAAGTGCAATTTCTTGGTCACGTTGTTAATAGCGAAGGAATTCAGGTTGATCCAGCAAAAATTGAAGCCATTGAAAAATGGGAGACTCCTAAGACACCAATGCAGATACGCCAATTTTTGGGTTTAGCCGGTTATTATAGAAGGTTTATTCAAGATTTTTCCCGAATAGCTAAGCCGTTGACAGCGTTAACGCAAAAAGGGAAGAAATATGAATGGACCTCGGAGCAGGAGAACGCATTTCAAATACTGAAGAAGAAGTTAACTACGGCGCCTATTTTATCGTTACCAGAAGGGAACGATGATTTTGAAATATATTGTGACGCTTCGCGACAAGGTTTTGGTTGTGTTCTTATGCAACGGAAGAAAGTTATTGCATTTGCATCCCGACAATTGAAGATTCACGAGCGAAATTATACGACGCATGATCTAGAATTGGGAGCAGTCGTGTTTGCATTGAAGATGTGGAGACACTACTTGTATGGGGTTAAATTCACTGTGTTTACTGATCATAAAAGCCTTCAACATATTTTTGATCAGAAACAATTGAACATGAGGCAACGTAGGTGGGTCGAGTTAATAAACGACTATGATTGTGAAATTCGTTATCATCCCGGAAAGGCGAACGTGGTGGCCGATGCTTTAAGCAGAAAGGAACGAGAACCAATTCGAGTATGAGCGATGAACATAAAAATTCGCATGAATCTCAACTCACAAATCAAAGAAGTTCAACGAGAAGCACTTACTAAAGAAAATATAGGAAATGAAATAATGAAGAAGTATGAGAAGCAACTCGTTATGCGGGAAGATGGAATTCGATATTTTGCAAATCGTATTTGGGTACCGAAGTTGGGTGGATTAAGGAAGTTGATATTAAATGAGGCACATAAGACAAGATACTCGATACATCCTGGAGTTGGAAAGATGTACCAAGATCTTAAGACACATTATTGGTGGCCTAATTTGAAGACAGACGTTGCAACATATGTTGGGGAATGTTTAACTTGTTCCAAAGTCAAAGCAGAACATCAAAAGCCGTCAGGGTTACTTCAACAACCAGAAATCCCAGAATGGAAATGGGATGGTATTACCATGGATTTCATCACGAAGTTACCAAAGACTGCCTGGGGATACGACACCATTTGGGTGATTGTTGATCGTCTCACCAAGTCTGCACATTTCTTGCCTATAAAGGAAACGGATAGAATGGAGAAACTATTACGATTGTATATAAAGGAAGTTGTTTCAAGGCATGGAATACCTATTTCCATTATATCCGATCGTGATAGTAGATTTACCTCAAAGTTTTGGCAATCACTACAGGAGGCACTAGGAACTCGTTTGGATATGAGTACCGCATATAATCCGCAGACCGACGGGCAGAGTGAAAGAACAATTCAGACTCTTGAAGACATGCTCAGGGCATGTGTGATCGATTTTGGAAACGGATGGGATAAATATCTACCGTTAGCAGAATTCTCGTATAATAATAGTTATCATGCGAGCATTAAAGCTGCGCCATTCGAAGCATTGTACGGAAGGAAGTGTAGATCTCCTATTTGTTGGAATGAAGTAGGAGATCGACAATTAACTGGTCCCGAGATCATACATGAAACGACTGAGAAGATAGTGCAAATCAAGGAGAGATTGAAAACAGCCCGTAGTCGCCAAAAGAGCTACGCCGATGTTCGAAGGAAACCATTAGAGTTTCAGGTCGGGGACATGGTTATGCTAAAGGTGTCACCTTGGAAAGGTGTAATACGTTTCGGCAAAAGGGGTAAACTGAACCCAAGGTACGTAGGCCCGTTCAAGATCATCGAACGCATTGGACCGGTAGCTTATCGACTCGAGTTACCGCAACAACTCGCCGGAGTACATAATACCTTTCACGTCTCAAACCTTAAGAAGTGTCTTGCAAAGGAAGACCTCACCATTCCTCTTGAAGAAATCCATGTCGACGAGAAACTACAATTCGTCGAAGAACCAATTGAAATCATGGACCGTGAAGTTAAACAGCTCAAACAGAGCAATATACCGATTGTTAAGGTTCGTTGGAACGCTCGAAGAGGTCCCGAGTTTACTTGGGAACGAGAGGATCAGATGAAACAAAAGTATCCGCACTTGTTTCTCGATAACGCAAAATAGGTACAATTTTAAAATTTCGGGACGAAATTTATTTAACGGGGAGGTAATGTAACGACCCGCACTTTTTCGATCATTCTATACTTATAAGATTAATATTTACATAAATTAAACCTTGCCAACATGATAAGCAATCCAAATTGTCGAGATTTATATTTCCGAAAAGAATTTTACACAACGTTTGACCGTCTAGTTTGACCGATGATATCACGAACCATACAATATATGATAATTATACGTTTGTGTATATATATGTATATATACATATTTAACATGATTAAGGAATGTTTTAATACCTCATTTTATATTAATAACAACAAGTTATATGTGTATTTTGAAACTACTAACTTAAGTTTTCAAAACGATAACTATACGTAACGTTATTTGACATAAATACTTAAGACATATAATGTTTATACATATATTGTATAAGTAATGTATTTAATCACTTTTAAGAACTTAAATACATAAAATCATATAAGTGTATTCACAAAAGATAGCTATATTTGAATCCTCATTCCATTTTTCACAAAATTTCTATACGTATACCTAGAGTATTTGTACTCGTATCATACCAAGCTTCTATACGTATTTACTATTGGTATATACACATCAAATCACCACCTAACCAGCCCTTATTCATGCCTTATGTATAAGGTAATTACTTTTGAATCATTGCAAGACTAATTACAAAAATACAAACTAGAATTTTGTCATGTTATCCTTAAAGATCACATTTTTAGGAGTATATATGTATCATCATTTTTGATTCATTTTTACTTCAATCTCTTAACTAAAAACACACACTCTTTCTTACTCTCTAAACTCCATAACAATCCAGCAAAGTTCCATAAAGATCTAGCTTCAAAAACCATACTAAAACACCATAAGAAAACCATACAACAACACTTCAAGAAAACCCTCCAAGAACACCAACTTACTTCCAATCTTTCATCCACTTCCATCACCCTTTTGATTCTAGCTTCTTACTTCTCTCTTACAGCAACTTCATCCAAGGAACTTGAGGTAGAATCTATGTTCATAACCTTATTCGATTCATATATATATAGCTATCTTATTTTGTGGTACAAAAGTTTAACAACAAGAACATAGTTTGAATGTTTTCAAACTTGTTTGCAAACTAAATAGATCCTTCTAACTTAACTTTTAAAATACTTCAAGACCTGTAATATAACTTATGTATATACTAATTTAACAAGGTAAAACTTGGTTTTTCAAAGTATAAGTATTTTTAGAAAAATGGTCATTAAATGATTTTGTTGTAACAAAAATGTTTAACTTCATATGTTTCACTAATGTTTCACTTATGCCGTATGATTTTGAATACAAACCAAGGTATTTACAGTTCATAGTCTTAAAGAAGAACTCGATCCAAGAAGATGGCAATTTGAATCAACGAAAACGGATTTGTAACGAAGAAACTATGACCGAAACAAAATTGGTTATCCTAGATCATTTCAACTACGGGATCAATTGGAAAAAAATGATATAAATCACATATTTCTAAGATAACATGATATTTTATATATATGTACTTATAATTCAATTTTATATGGTTCAGGATCACCCGTAAACAATACGAGAAGATTAATCATAAGATCCCATGTTTGTACGCAACACGTCATTTGACAACACCGGTACTTTATGTACGCAACACGTCATTTGACAACACCGGTACCATGGGTCAAGATTAATCTCGACCAATACATATACGATGGGGTTTTATTTATTTCGTTGGGGGTTTTGTTTATTGCGGGTATATTAAACATCTAAAAATGAACCATTAAAAATTGAATTACTAACATCGGAATGCTAACTACGGACTAAGGAAATATTCAAAATATTAAAAGTATAACAAGTATATATATATAACGTTTGTTTTAAAATGAAAACATATTGATATATTATATATGGATAGGTTCGTGATATCAACCGGAAGACCGAGTCAAAATATATATATCATCAAGACAAGAGTGAGTATATAGTCCCACTTTTAAACTCTAAATATTTCGGGATGAGAATACATGTATTTTATGTTTTACGTTATGGACACAAGTAACTGAAAAATATATTCTACGTTGAGTTGTACCACTGGCATACTTCCCTGTAGCTTGGTAACTGTTATTTACAGCGGTATTGTAAACGCGAATCCTGTTGATAGATCTATCGGGCCTGACAACCCCAACCGGACTGGACGACCAGTATTCAACGGTTGCACGGTACTTCGTTTTGTGACTACACTTGGTACGGTGTAGTAAGATTTCATATTAAAGGGAATATGCGACGTGAAAATGTTAAGTATGGTTACCAAGTGCTCAACCACTTAGAATATTTTTATTGAAATGTTTATATACGAAATCTTGTGGTCTATATATATATATTGCTGCGCACTAAACCTATATCTCACCAACTTTATGTTGACGTTTTTAAACATGTTTATTCTCAGGTGATAATTAAAGCTTCCGCTGCATTATGTTGAATCTAAGCAGGATCATGCGTACTCATATTTGTGCCAAAAATAAAACTGCATATCCGAGGACGTGTGTTGTAAAATATGCTAGAAATCGTGTTGTTATTATCATTTGTAAAGTTTGTAAGTCGAAGATTATCGTTAAACGATAATCATCTTTTTATTGTCTAAAGCTTGTAACAAAAATAATGGTTTGGTTTGTAATGTATAATATATGCAGTTTTCCTTTTTAAAAATGTCGCATATAGAGGTCAATACCTCGCAATGAAATCATACGTTATCTAACACGTTCTTATGGTTAAGGACGGGTTATGACAAGTTGTACCACTGGCATACTTCCCTGTAGCTTGGTAACTGTTATTTACAGCGGTATTGTAAACGCGAATCCTGTTGATAGATCTATCGGGCCTGACAACCCCAACCGGACTGGACGACCAGTATTCAACGGTTGCACAGTACTTCGTTTTGTGACTACACTTGGTACGGTGTAGTAAGATTTCATAATAAAGGGAATATGCGACGTGATTAAATGTTAAGTATGGTTACCAAGTGCTCAACCACTTAGAATATTTTTATTAAAACGTTTATATATGAAATCTTGTGGTCTATATATATATATTGCTGCCGGCATTAAACCTATATCTCACCAACTTTATGTTGACGTTTTAAGCATGTCTATTCTCAGGTGATAATTAGAAGCTTCCGCTGCAACATGTTGAATTTATGCAGGATCTTGCGTACTCATATTTGTGTCAAAAACAAAACTGCATATCCGAGGATTTGTATTGTAAAATATGCTAGAAATCGTGTTGTTATCATCATATGTAAAGTTTGTAAGTCTAAGATTATCGCTAAATGATAATCATCTATTTATTGTCTAAAGCTTGTATCAAAAATAAGAATTATGGTTTGTAATGCAAAATATATGCAGTTGTTCTTTTAAAAATGTCGCATATAGAGGTCAATACCTCGCTATGAAATCATACGTTATCTAACACGTTCTTATGGTTAAGGACGGGTTATGACATGTGGTATCAGAGCGGTGGTCTTAGCGAACCAGGTTTGCATTAGTGTGTCTAACCGATAAGTCGTTAGGATACATTAGTAAGTCTGGACTTTGACCGGGTCTGATTTAAAAACCATTGCTTATCATTGTTGGTTAAAATTTATATGTAAATATTATGTAGTACTAATGGGTTAGTTGTTGTATGATAGATGTCGGGCTCAAAACTTGTTATCACATTCAGCGACTCCGAACCAGAATCTTCAGATGGTGTTCCAGTCATTAACCTATCCGATGACGAAAATGATATCTTTGGGGAAGACTCACAAATTCCGGATGAACCAACTATAGAGAACCCGGAAAGTGAACCCGAGGAGGAAAGTGAACCCGAGGAGGAAAGTGAACCCGAGGAGGAAAGTGAACCCGAGGAAGAAATACAGGAAATTACAAAAGACGAGTTCGAACTAGGAAGGAAACGAAAGGCTAATGAATTAGAAAATTCAAATCCCGAGTTTAGTGAGAATGATGTGGCACCAACTCCACTAGACACTACCACCCCTATTCCCGCTATTCCTATTCGTTCTATCCCGGCATCCAGTTCTTCAGCCCCACAGCCAAAATATAGGCAGACAGCTAGGATAAGCGTTAGGCGATTCATTGAACCTAAACGTCTTAGAAAATAGACCAAACGATGCGCTGCCGTATTAAACCATGGGATCATATAATGTTTTGTATAATATTATTAGTGTGGTTTGCTTAATGTTCGATGTAAGATAAGCATATGTAAAATAGTGAAGTGTGAAATGCAATAATTTTCCATGGTTAAGTATTATTTAGATGGTAGTAATTGATTCTGTACTAAGCTATTAAGTATGGACATTAACGGGTAGGTACTACCCTAGATATAATTATAAAACGCTAATAAGAAGAAAAGGCTTTTATAATAATACCTGGTTCATATAATTAATAAGCTATAATGTACTGTAAATATACACTATATCTATAATATTCCATGTGAATAATTATTTTCTTTTCATTCTTATAGAAGAATATGGCGCGATTGAAACGAATGACGGAACAAGAAATCCAGGAACTCATCAATCAGCGAGTGAACGACAGAATGTTATGGGTCGAGGCTGCAAGAGGTGCTGCAGTTAACCCAAATCCTCGTGTGGGGTGCACTTACAAAACTTTTCAAGCTTGCAAGCCCTCATCATTCAGTGGAACGGAAGGACCGATCGGTTTAACCCGGTGGATAGAAAAGATGGAGATTGTGTTTAAAATAAGTGGTTGTGTTGAAAAGGACATGACCAAGTATGCATCGTGCACGTTACAAGATAGTTCACTCACGTGGTGGAAAAATTATGTGAAGGCTGTAGGAGGAGATGTAGCTTATGATACTCCTTGGGAAGAATTCAAAACAATGTTAATCAACGAGTATTGTCCAAGGAACGAGGTTAGGAAGTTGGAAGATGAATTACGAAGCCTGAAGGTTGTTGGTACTGAAATCACCAACTACAATCAGCGATTCATGGAATTAGTTTTGCTATGTCCTGAATTGGTTCCAACCGAAGAACGGAAGATTGAAATGTACAAAGATGGTTTGCCCAAAAAGGTCAAGGCAAATGTTACAGCATCGAAACCTAAGACAATTCATGAAGCTATAACCATGGCAAACGAGCTAATGGATCAGGTCATCATGGATAAGAAAGTATCCAATACTGATGTGAAGGTATCAGGTAACAAAAGAAAGTGGAATGGAAATTATGATCGAGGTAACCAACAACAATCTTTTAAGAAACAAGAAATCACGCAAGGTGCGGGTAGTGGTTTAAGCTTTGGTTATAAAGGGCAAAATCCTTTATGCAACCGATGCCACAAACATCACTCTGGTTACTGTAATGTGGTATGCAACAAATGTAATCGAAAGGGTCATCTTGCTGAAGATTGTAGGGCTCTCGTTACAAATACAAATGGTACCAAGACTCCTGCCACCAATGCAAATAGAACTGCTTTGGCTACCATTACTTGTTATGGGTGTGGAAAACAAGGTCACTATAAGAGCCAGTGTCCGAATCCAGAGAAGAATAATGGATCTGCACGTGAAAGGGCATTTGTTATTAATGCTAGAGAGGCGTGTGAAGACCCGGAGCTTGTTACGGGTACGTTTACCATTAATAACTTATCCGCATCTATTATATTTGATACTGGTGCCGATAGAAGTTACGTGAGTAGAGGCTTTTACGCTAAATTGAATTGTTCATCATTACCTCTAGATGCTAAGTACATGATTGAGTTAGCTAATGGTAAACTATTTAAAGCCGATAAAATTTGCCGTGATTGTAAAATAAATTTAGCCGGAGAAACGTTTAAAATTGACTTGATACCCGTAGAATTAGGAAGTTTTGATGTAATAGTCGGCATGGACTGGATGTCCAAAATAGGAGCTGAAGTTGTGTGCGCCAAGAAGGCAATTCGCATTCCTCGTAAGGATAAAACGCCAGTAATGATTTATGGAGAGAAGGGTAACTCAAAGCTAAAACTCATTAGTTATTTGAAAGCTCAAAAGTGCTTGAAGAAAGGGTGCTATGCTATCTTAGCACATGTTAATAAAGTCGAAACGAAGGAAAAAGTGAAGAGCATCAATGACGTGCCTGTGGCAAGAGATTTTCCTGAAGTCTTTCCGGAAGAGTTGCCGGGATTACCTCCATTTAGATCTGTAGAATTTCAAATAGATTTAGTACCAGGAGCTGCATGTAAGACCCAAATATTTATTGTACATAATGTATTTAAGGTGTACTATGTGTGTATGGAGTGTGCACAACATGTAGGTGTTGCTTGCTCGACCGTCGAAGGAAAACTGGACGTTGTTTGAGGTACAAGGTGTGTACGTACCTTTTCAACCCCAAATAAAGTTTGTGTTGATGTTTCAAAGCCTTACCATTGGAAAGAAAATCTTATTACGTTTCCAACGATATTTGATTCATCGAAAACGGAGCTACGGTCAAAAAGTTATGGCCAAAACAAGTTTCTGAAATCTGACCTGCAGAGTGGAGCGGCGCTCCACAATGTGGCGCGGCGCGCCGAATGGGTCAGAAGCAATTTTCAGCCTTTTTAAAGGCTTTAAATGAAGGGTACTTTGGTCTTTTCACTTGGGGTCGGTTTAGGGTCATCAAAACTGATCCTTTGATCAGTTTGGATCAAATTCTCACCAACCAAAAACACTCTCAACCATTTTTAGAGAGAGAGTAAGGGTTTAGAGAGAGAGGGCTTGATTTGGGGAAGAAGGAGTCGATTTCTCACCAAAGCTCGGGTTCTAAAGTTGTTCCTTTCGTTCTTGGCTACGCGGTGATAGTATTGGTAAGCTCAAACTCCGAATTTCAATTATTTGATTTGATACTCAAGTTAGGGTTTGAGTTAATTTGTTGTAAAACCCTTTTAGGTGATGAAATGGGTTTAGTGATGCTAGTAATCGGGTTTGTTGTTAATTGTTGGTGGATTTCGGGTTGGTGAACTATTTGGCCATGTTTAGAACTTGAAATTTAGTTTAATCACTTAAGTTAGTGATTATGGAAGTATTGGAACCCATTTAGGGTTATTTGGTTGACTAACTTTGACTTTGGGTCAAACTAGGGTTTAAGTGTCATTTTGGGCAAGATAGGTGTTTAACACCTATGATCGGGTTTAATTGGCGTATTAAGACCATTCTCACTTGTGTTAGTGATTATTGGTTAATTTTGGGCGCGTTTTGTACTTGGAAGTGCATTTGGGTCAAATTTGCACTAAGTGTCAATTTGGGTTGATTTGTGAATCCATTCTAAGTGTATTGTTGTAATTATGATAATGGAATAGGTATTTTCCATTGGCGAGTTGCAGATTATTTGGAAGCTTTCATCAAGACTTCAAGGTGAGTGTTAATATCCTATATGCATATGTATGTGTAGGATGGGTGCGGGTCGGGTGAAGTGATTCTCGGCTATAGAGCTCACTTCACATATAGGTGGATTTGATGGACTTGTGCATAGGTCCAATTGGCACGGTTGTGCGTTTTGGTTGACTACCTTTGGCAAAGTACACATTTTGGGTGTACGTTATCACACGTGGTTGTGAGTGGAATAATTATGCGTGTATGTATGTAATGTATTTAATTGTGTTGTACGAATGTGGTATTGTCGCGTTGTTTAAGACACCACGTTCTATGAAACGAGTAGTATTGTCGCGGTGTTTAAGACACTACTCATTGTGGAATTGACGAGTAGTATTGTCGCGGTGTTTAAGACACTACTCATTGTGTAATTGACGAGTAGTATTGTCGCGGTGTTTAAGACACTACTCATTGTGTAATTGACTTGTGGTATTGTCGCGGTGTTTAAGACACCACAATGTCATGGGAGTGGAAGTGTCGCGGTGTTCAAGACACCACTCATTGTATTGAATGAAGTGTGGATTCGTCGCGGTGTTTAAGACGCCACATTGTTGTAAGGGTGAGTTAGTCGCGGTGTTTAAGACATCACCCGGGGGACTAGTGATTACGCGGTGTGTAAGTAACACTAGTGGATGTTATGAACTCCAACGGACTTTCATGTACCGTTCTCTTGTGTACTTGGTTAACCATGGTTGTATGAGTTATGTATTGGCATATTTAATTATGAACTATATGCTTTTGGTATTGCTAGCTATTGTGGACTTGCGGTTATTGGTATATGCACGATATGTTGCATGATTGTCGAATTGCTAATTTGTGATTAATGTTGTGTTGTCGTGATGTAGTTAACCCTCCGGGGGTAGTTATTGGCGTTGTTCACATTGACGTTGGTGAACTTACCTTATTGATGGTATTATTAGCTTGTTGCTTAGTGATCGTATGGTATACTTAGATTAGCTTGCCTTTAGGCTTGGACGCTCCGGTATGCGGTATTTGTTTATTTATGTGGCGTGTCCATTTTATGCATATATATGTATGTAGTATATTATCATTCACTAAGCGTTAGCTTACCCTCTCGTTGTTGACCCTTTTTATAGATACGATGCGGACGGTGGCTCGGGTAAGCGCGAGGACTAGAAGACTTGCATAGTTGCTTTAGTGACTTGCTTTTGGATCGTTTAGGATTGGGTAGTGTATCCCCAATCGCCATGCTCGGCTTTGTTTGTATTAAAAGTCTTTTGGTCAAATGTTGTATTTCGGTACTTAAGGTGGCAAAATGGGTCAATGTGGGACCCGCTTCGTAAACTCAATTTTATTAATTAAACGTGCTAGTTTTATATATATGAATTTATGGTTAAAAGCGTTTTGGCTAAAAATGTCGGGAACTAGTCAAACATTTTCGTTAAATTGACTTCCGGGGACAGTGGGCTGTCCAGGTGGTTTGGCGCACCGCGCACCCACCTGGCGCGCCGCGCAAATGAACTGCACCAGAAATTTTTTTTTATGTTGTGAAATTTAACGGGAATTGTCGTGGTTTGGTTTGGGTTGTTACAAGTGGTATCAGAGCTTTGGTCTAAGGGATTTAGGTGACTTGAGATAGGTGCCTAGACTTAGACTTTGTGTGTGCTTACTTTGTTGCGGGACTTGTAGGATTACGGGTCAGGAATAGGTTTAGTTAGTGCCTTGTTATAGGTTGACTAACGTTTGTATTAGTAATGCGGATATTATTAATATGTTATTGGTGTTGTGAGAATAATTCTCGCGTATGTTTGTATCGCGTAGAATCTTGATGTGTTTGTTTATGTGATCGAGCGAGACGGTCGTTGTACTAACAAGTCGATGCGGCGTGCGTGCGTAATAAGAACTTGCAAACCTTATTACGGGTGCAAATCGCGTCTAACGAGTGATGTACGACGAGTGTTTAGCAAGATGGGACGGAGTTGTGCGTGCGATTTTATACGTTCGTGATCTAATCGTTTTGCATTTTGAGATTGATGACGCGAAACGAGACCGAGGCGAATGACGCAGAGTTTAACGCTAGAGTTGCGGCCGCCGTTGCGGAGCAAATGGGTGCGTTGGAAGAAAGAATGGAAAGGAGGTATTCCGAACTTCAAGGTAGTAGTGAAATGGAGCGTTATCTTAAGAGCTTCATGAGGACTAAATCCCCGATGTATGACGGAAAGTCGGATCCTTTGGTGAGCACAACTTGGATTTCGGACGTCGAAGGGTGTTTCCGTACTATTGATTGCCCTCCCGAGAGAAAGACGAGACTCGCTACGAGTTTGTTGCGGGGTAGGGCGAGGGATTGGTTGGATGGTAAGATTGATCTTGTTGGTGGTGAAACGTTTATGGTCTTATCGTGGGACGAGTTTAAGGAGGAATTCTTCGAGGAGTTCCGGACTTCGGCCGATTTGTGGGAATTGCGTAATGAGTTGCGAAACTTGCGACAAGGATCTATGGATTTGAGTACTCTCAAGACGACCTTTATGGCGAAGGCTCGTTTTTGTCCGGAGTATTTGGGAAGTGATCGTTTGTTAATGGGGGATTTCTATTGGACTTTGAATGACGACTTGAAAAGTAAAATTAGTCGTGGTCAAGCGAAATTGTTTTCGGAATTATTCGACTTGGCTAGGGGTTTCGAGTCGCATACACGATCGAAGAAGGGTGAACCTTCAAGGGAGATAAGGGTTGTTTCTTATGGTGCTCCGAGTAAGAGGACTAAGGGTCCGAGCGTGAGCACGGGTGGTACACGGACGAGTATATCGAATTCTAGCGCATCTAGATGTTACAATGGTGGCATGAGGAGTCACAAGTCTTGGGAATGTTCGATGCCGTTTGAGTTTGAGTTGTTAATGCCTTGTGTTGTGCATATTGTTGTTATGGGTGACGTTCCTAATGGAAGTACCCTATGGTGACGTTTGATTGTCGGGCGAAGGGCGTAAGACTTGGTGCAACCAAGCATTCCTTGATATTTGAGAAATGTTTCTACCAAGCCACGGAAATGGTTTTGGTGTTCGATTGTTAAGCGCGTGTTCGCTTTTATGTTGAAGTGATGAACCATGAGGTTCGTCGGGTGGTTGGAACCCTTGAGATCGAGTGTTTTTAATCTCGATGTGTGTTGGTAATGGAGTCTACATGATGCAACATTAGGTGCCTCTTTTATACCTACTAGCGTGGTGTTCGACTCCGATTGTGTTGCGGTACGCTTTCGTTCAAAGTGTATAAGGATTGGTTAAAATCCTTCGTGAACTCGAGGTTAGAGCGAGATGTGGTGATGGGTCGTGTGTACCCAATCGTTGGTAAAGTCTACATTTGGTAGCACTGTACGGTAGTACGAGTTATGGATATGGAACGTAGTTCCAAGTGGGGGAGTTACACTCCCGCACGAGGAAGTTTTAGGGTGAGATTTCGGATAGTGCTTATGGTAGATCCGAAACTTGTATTGGGACCTAGTTTTTGGTCGATTTGTGGTGGAGTACAATTTTGGTTCAAGTTGTACTATTGGTTTGGATTTAAATTACCACCGAGGTGGTAATGTGGTAAATCTCATTGTGAGATAATGGATGTGTTTGACGAGCAAGGTGAAATCCCTCGGTTAAGGGATGTGTGTGTGTCGGATTCTCTTTTAGAGAATTATTGTTTGGTTCCTATGTTTGATATAGGTGGTTCTTGCTCGATAGTGTAGACGGTTAGCGGTATCCGTTAGGGTTCACTATAGTGTAGCGGAGCGCGATGTTGCACTACTCGTTGTGTGAGGTATTGTTATAGTGGTGAAGCATGACTTTCGGGGTCCGCTGACTTCATCATGAGGTATTGTTATATCGGTGAAGCATGACTTTCGGGTCCGCTGACTTCATCCGGTGTTGAGTGATCTATCAGTTGTTTTATACTCCTATGGTGGGATCGTGAGGACCGTATTGTGTGATTACTGATGCGATAGCCGTATTTCGCTCACATGTCATTACGGGCGTGACAATGGTCGATTTTGTACGCCTAGGGTTTTAAGTTGTTATAGTCGATTGGACGCTAGCGGTTCTAGTCGTTCGCTTATGATGTTACGGTAGTTGCGTATTGGTTGTATTATGCGCTACAAGGGATGTTTAGTGATTGGTGTTGTCCGTAAGGATTCGTTTGGTTCGGTCTTCATCGTTTCGGGTTGTTGACCTTAGGTTGAGACTTGGTTGCTTTAGCACGGTACTTGGTAATGGTACGCTAGAGGAGTGATATCTCGGTTAGAGATGGGATGAGTTTTCCGATGCGAGGGAATGAGTATGGTTTTAGTGCTCGGATTGTAGATTTGAGAAAAATCGTGGATGACGATTTAGTTGTGGAAGGCGATTCGTCGGGAAGAATTGCTTAGGAAAGTCGGATTGGGACTTATGTTGAGGACCGTGGAGTGTGGTCCGTTTGGTTAAGTGACGAGGATCACGAGGACGTGATCGATTCTAAGTGGGGGAGAGTTGTAAGACCCAAATATTTATTGTACATAATGTATTTAAGGTGTACTATGTGTGTATGGAGTGTGCACAACATGTAGGTGTTGCTTGCTCGACCGTCGAAGGAAAACTGGACGTTGTTTGAGGTACAAGGTGTGTACGTACCTTTTCAACCCCAAATAAAGTTTGTGTTGATGTTTCAAAGCCTTACCATTGGAAAGAAAATCTTATTACGTTTCCAACGATATTTGATTCATCGAAAACGGAGCTACGGTCAAAAAGTTATGGCCAAAACAAGTTTCTGAAATCTGACCTGCAGAGTGGAGCGGCGCTCCACAATGTGGCGCGGCGCGCCGAATGGGTCAGAAGCAATTTTCAGCCTTTTTAAAGGCTTTAAATGAAGGGTACTTTGGTCTTTTCACTTGGGGTCGGTTTAGGGTCATCAAAACTGATCCTTTGATCAGTTTGGATCAAATTCTCACCAACCAAAAACACTCTCAACCATTTTTAGAGAGAGAGTAAGGGTTTAGAGAGAGAGGGCTTGATTTGGGGAAGAAGGAGTCGATTTCTCACCAAAGCTCGGGTTCTAAAGTTGTTCCTTTCGTTCTTGGCTACGCGGTGATAGTATTGGTAAGCTCAAACTCCGAATTTCAATTATTTGATTTGATACTCAAGTTAGGGTTTGAGTTAATTTGTTGTAAAACCCTTTTAGGTGATGAAATGGGTTTAGTGATGCTAGTAATCGGGTTTGTTGTTAATTGTTGGTGGATTTCGGGTTGGTGAACTATTTGGCCATGTTTAGAACTTGAAATTTAGTTTAATCACTTAAGTTAGTGATTATGGAAGTATTGGAACCCATTTAGGGTTATTTGGTTGACTAACTTTGACTTTGGGTCAAACTAGGGTTTAAGTGTCATTTTGGGCAAGATAGGTGTTTAACACATATGATCGGGTTTAATTGGCGTATTAAGACCATTCTCACTTGTGTTAGTGATTATTGGTTAATTTTGGGCGCGTTTTGTACTTGGAAGTGCATTTGGGTCAAATTTGCACTAAGTGTCAATTTGGGTTGATTTGTGAATCCATTCTAAGTGTATTGTTGTAATTATGATAATGGAATAGGTATTTTCCATTGGCGAGTTGCAGATTATTTGGAAGCTTTCATCAAGACTTCAAGGTGAGTGTTAATATCCTATATGCATATGTATGTGTAGGATGGGTGCGGGTCGGGTGAAGTGATTCTCGGCTATAGAGCTCACTTCACATATAGGTGGATTTGATGGACTTGTGCATAGGTCCAATTGGCACGGTTGTGCGTTTTGGTTGACTACCTTTGGCAAAGTACACATTTTGGGTGTACGTTATCACACGTGGTTGTGAGTGGAATAATTATGCGTGTATGTATGTAATGTATTTAATTGTGTTGTACGAATGTGGTATTGTCGCGTTGTTTAAGAAACCACGTTCTATGAAACGAGTAGTATTGTCGCGGTGTTTAAGACACTACTCATTGTGGAATTGACGAGTAGTATTGTCGCGGTGTTTAAGACACTACTCATTGTGTAATTGACGAGTAGTATGCGCGGTGTTTAAGACACTACTCATTGTGTAATTGACTTGTGGTATTGTCGCGGTGTTTAAGACACCACAATGTCATGGGAGTGGAAGTGTCGCGGTGTTCAAGACACCACTCATTGTATTGAATGAAGTGTGGATTCGTCGCGGTGTTTAAGACGCCACATTGTTGTAAGGGTGAGTTAGTCGCGGTGTTTAAGACATCACCCGGGGGACTAGTGATTACGCGGTGTGTAAGTAACACTAGTGGATGTTATGAACTCCAACGGACTTTCATGTACCGTTCTCTTGTGTACTTGGTTAACCATGGTTGTATGAGTTATGTATTGGCATATTTAATTATGAACTATATGCTTTTGGTATTGCTAGCTATTGTGGACTTGCGGTTATTGGTATATGCACGATATGTTGCATGATTGTCGAATTGCTAATTCGTGATTAATGTTGTGTTGTCGTGATGTAGTTAACCCTCCGGGGGTAGTTATTGGCGTTGTTCACATTGACGTTGGTGAACTTACCTTATTGATGGTATTATTAGCTTGTTGCTTAGTGATCGTATGGTATACTTAGATTAGCTTGCCTTTAGGCTTGGACGCTCCGGTATGCGGTATTTGTTTATTTATGTGGCGTGTCCATTTTATGCATATATATGTATGTAGTATATTATCATTCACTAAGCGTTAGCTTACCCTCTCGTTGTTGACCCTTTTTATAGATACGATGCGGACGGTGGCTCGGGTAAGCGCGAGGACTAGAAGACTTGCATAGTTGCTTTAGTGACTTGCTTTTGGATCGTTTAGGATTGGGTAGTGTATCCCCAATCGCCATGCTCGGCTTTGTTTGTATTAAAAGTCTTTTGGTCAAATGTTGTATTTCGGTACTTAAGGTGGCAAAATGGGTCAATGTGGGACCCGCTTCGTAAACTCAATTTTATTAATTAAACGTGCTAGTTTTATATATATGAATTTATGGTTAAAAGCGTTTTGGCTAAAAATGTCGGGAACTAGTCAAACATTTTCGTTAAATTGACTTCCGGGGACAGCGGGCTGTCCAGGTGGTTTGGCGCGCCGCGCACCCACCTGGCGCGCCGCGCAAATGAACTGCACCAGAAATTTTTTTTTATGTTGTGAAATTTAACGGGAATTGTCGTGGTTTGGTTTGGGTTGTTACACTGCACCAGTGGCTCGTGCTCCATATAGACTTGCACCGTCCGAATTAAAAGAACTTCAAGATCAGTTAAAAGAATTACTGGACCGTGGATTCATACGACCAAGTACTTCACCGTGGGGAGCTCCGATTCTATTTGTTAAAAAGAAAGATGGATCTTATAGGATGTGTATAGATTATCGTGAATTAAATAAGTTAACTATCAAAAATCGGTATCCACTACCGAGAATTGACGACTTATTTGATCAACTCCAAGGATCATGTGTTTATTCGAAAATCGACCTAAGATCGGGCTATCATCAACTACGTGTCAAAGAAGAGGACATTCCGAAAACTACTTTTCGGACACGTTATGGTCATTACGAATTTTTGGTCATGCCGTTTGGATTGACGAATGCGCCAGCTGTATTCATGGACCTCATGAATCGAGTTTGTAGTCCGTATTTAGATAAGTTTGTTATCGTTTTCATTGATGACATTCTTATCTATTCCAAGAGTGAGCAAGAGCATGAGCAGCATTTAAGGTTGATATTAGAGTTGTTGAGAAAAGAACAGCTATACGCTAAATTTTCTAAGTGTGCTTTCTGGTTGAAAGAAGTGCAATTTCTTGGCCACGTTGTTAGTAGCAAAGGAATTCAGGTTGATCCAGCAAAAATTGAAGCCATTGAAAAATGGGAGACTCCTAAAACACCAATGCAGATACGCCAATTTTTGGGTTTAGCCGGTTATTATAGAAGGTTTATTCAAGATTTTTCCCGAATAGCTAAGCCGTTGACAGCGTTAATGCAAAAATGGAAGAAATATGAATGGACTTCTGAGCAGGAGAGTGCATTTCAATTACTGAAAAAGAAGTTGACTACGGCGCCTATTTTATCGTTACCTGAAGGGAACGATGATTTTGAAATATATTGTGACGCTTCGCGACAAGGTTTTGGTTGCGTTCTTATGCAACGGAAGAAAGTTATTGCATACGCATCCCAACAATTGAAGATTCACGAGCGGAATTATACGACGCATGATCTAGAATTGGGAGCAGTCGTGTTTGCATTGAAGATGTGGAGACACTACTTGTATGGGGTTAAATTCATTGTGTTTACTGATCATAAAAGTCTTCAACATATTTTTGATCAGAAACAGTTGAACATGAGGCAACGTAGGTGGGTCGAGTTAATAAATGACTATGATTGTGAAATTCGTTATCATCCCGGGAAGGCGAACGTGGTGGCCGATGCTTTAAGCAGAAAGGAACGAGAACCAATTCGAGTTCGAGCGATGAACATAAAAATTCGCATGAATCTCAACTCGCAAATCAAAGAAGTTCAACGAGAAGCACTTACTAAAGAAAACATAAGAAATGAAATAATGAAGAAGTATGAGAAGCAACTCGTTATGCGGGAAGATGGAATTCGATATTTTGCAAATCGTATTTGGGTACCGAAGTTGGGTGGATTAAGGAAGTTGATATTGAACGAGGCACATAAGACAAGATACTCGATACATCCTGGAGTTGGAAAGATGTATCAAGATCTTAAGACACATTATTGGTGGCCTAATTTAAAGACAGACGTTGCAACATATGTTGGGGAGTGTTTAACTTGTTCCAAGGTCAAAGCAGAACACCAAAAGCCGTCAGGGTTACTTCAACAACCAGAAATCCCAGAATGGAAATGGGATGGTATTACCATGGATTTCATCACGAAGTTACCAAAGACTGCCTGGGGATACGACACCATTTGGGTGATTGTTGATCATCTCACCAAGTCTGCACATTTCTTGCCTATAAAGGAAACGGATAGAATGGAGAAACTATTACGATTGTATATAAAGGAAATTGTTTCAAGGCATGGAATACCTATTTCCATTATATCCGATCGTGATAGTAGATTTACCTCAAAGTTCTGGCAATCACTACAGGAGGCCCTAGGAACTCGTTTGGATATGAGCACCGCATATCATCTGCAAACCGATGGGCAGAGTGAAAGAACGATTCAAACTCTTGAAGACATGCTCAGGGCATGTGTGATCGATTTTGGAAACGGATGGGATAAGTATTTACCGTTAGCAGAATTCTCGTATAATAATAGTTATCATGCGAGCATTAAAGCTGCGCCATTTGAAGCACTGTATGGGAGGAAGTGTAGATCTCCTATCTGTTGGAATGAAGTAGGAGATCGACAATTAACTGGTCCCGAGATCATACATGAAACTACTGAAAAGATAGTACAAATCAAGGAGAGATTGAAAACAGCCCGTAGTCACCAAAAGAGCTACGCCGATGTTCGAAGGAAACCATTAGAGTTTCAGATCGGTGACATGGTTATGTTAAAGGTGTCACCTTGGAAAGGTGTAATACGTTTTGGAAAAAGGGGTAAACTAAACCCAAGGTATGTAGGCCCGTTCAAGATCATCGAACGCATTGGACCGGTAGCTTATCGACTCGAGTTACCGCAACAACTCGCCGGAGTACATAATACCTTTCACGTCTCAAACCTTAAGAAGTGTCTTGCAAAGGAAGACCTCACCATTCCTCTTGAAGAAATCCATGTCGACGAGAAACTACAATTCATCGAAGAACCAATCGAAATCATGGATCGTGAAGTTAAACGGCTCAAGCAGAGCAACATACCGATCGTTAAGGTTTGTTGGAATTCTCGAAGAGGTCCTGAGTTTACTTGGGAACGAGAGGATCAAATGAAACAAAAGTATCCACACTTGTTTCCCGATGACGCAAAATAGGTACAATTTTAAAATTTCGGGACGAAATTTATTTAACGGGTAGGTACTGTAATGACCCGCACTTTTTCGATCATTCTATACTTATAAGATTAATATTTACATAAATTAAACCTTACCAACATGACAAGCAATCCAAATTGTTGAGACTTATGTCTTCGAAAAGAGTTTTACACAACGTTTGACCGTCTAGTTTGACCGATGATATCACGAACTATACAATATATGATAATTATACGTTTGTGTATATATATGTATATATACATATTTAACATGATCTAAGAATGTTTTAATACCTCATTTTGTATTAATAACAATAAGTTACAAGTATATTTTGAAACTACTAACTTAAGTTTTTAAAACGATAACCATACGTAACGTTATTTGACATAAATACTTATGACCTATAATGTTTATACATATATCGTATAAGTAATGTATTTAATCACTTTTTAAGGACTTAAATACATAAAACAATATAAGTGTATTCACAAAAGATAGCTATATTTGAATTCTCATTCCATTTTTCACAAAATTTCTATACGTATATCTAGAGTACATGTACTCGTATCATACCTAACCTCTATACGTATTTACTATTGGTATATACACATCAAATCACCACCAACCAGCCCTTGTTCAATGCCTTATGTATAAGGTAACTACTTTTGTTATCTAGTATGACAATTTCACATGATTAAAAGATTTTTTCACAAAATTACAAACTTATACACCTTTTACACCACCATTTATACTCCATTCCATTTTCATTTTACTACACATTTTCTTTAACAAAAACACACTCTTAAGAAACTCCATAACCATTCAGCTAGTATCCATGAAGATCTAGCCATAAAAACATCACTTAAACACCATAAGAAAAACCTTACAAAAACACTTCAAGAATCCTTTCAAGAACACAAGTTTACTTCCAATCTTTCATCCAATTCCATCACTCTTTTAGTTCTAGGTTCTTACTCCTCTTTTACAGCAATCTTGTCCAAGTAACTTGAGGTAGTAACTTTGTTCATAACCTTATTCGATTCATATATATATAGCTATCTTATTTTGTGGTATAAAATTTTAACAACAAGAACATAGTTTGAATGTTTTCAAACTTGTTTGCAAACTAAATAGATCCTTCTAACTTAACTTTTAAAATACTTCAAGACCTGTAATATTTCATAAATATATGCTAATTTAACAAGGTATAACTTGGTTTTTCAAAGAACACCTTAAAAACTGAATTTACGACGTTGGAGTGCAACCGGGGGCTGTTTTGGGTTGGATAATTAAAAACTATCTTGAACT
This sequence comes from Rutidosis leptorrhynchoides, assembly GCF_046630445.1. Classification (NCBI taxonomy): domain Eukaryota; kingdom Viridiplantae; phylum Streptophyta; class Magnoliopsida; order Asterales; family Asteraceae; genus Rutidosis; species Rutidosis leptorrhynchoides. Next base: position 424,629,639 of record NC_092336.1, read on the forward strand.
TTGAATTGGAGGTTTATTTTCTGGAAAAATGATATTTGCTATGAATATGATAACACATAAAAATTTCATGATTTAACTCAAAGTATAAGTATTTTTAGAAAAATAATCATTTAAGGTTGTTTACATGATGGAAAATGATTAACTTCATAAGTTTTACTAAAGTTTGACCTATGACCTGTGATTTCGAATACAAACTAAGGTATTTACAGTTCATAGTCTTAAAGAGAGACTCGATCCAAGGAAGTGGCAAGTTGAACCAACGAAAACGGAGTTGTAACGAATAAACTACGACCAAAACAAAATCGGATATCCAAGACTAGTTTAGCTGCGAAAATAATTGGAGAAAATTAAATAAATCACATCTTTTTAAAATAACATGATATTTTATATATATGTACTCATAATTTAATTTTATATGGTTCAGGATCACCCGTAAACAATACGAAAAGATTAATCATAAGATCTCATGATTGTACGCAACACGTCATTTGACAACACCGGTACTTTATGTACGCAACACGTCATTTGACAACACCGGTACCGTGGGTCAAGATTAATCTCGACCAATACATATACGATGGGGGTTTTATTTATTTCATTGGGGGTTTATTAAACACCTAAAAATGAACCATTTAAAATTGAATTACTAACATCGAACTGCTAACTACGGACTAAGGAATTATTAAAAGTATTAAAAGTATTATAAGTATATATATGTGACGATTGTTTAAAAAGAAAAGGTATTGATATATTATATATGGTTAGGTTTGTGATATCAATCGGAGACCAAGTCAAAATTACATATCTTCAAGACGAAAGTGAGTATATAGTCCCACTTTTAAACTCTAAGTATTTCGGGATGAGAATACATGTATTTTATGTTTTACGTTATGGACACAAGTAACTGAAAAATATATTCTACGTTGAGTTGTACCACTGGCATACTTCCCTGTAGCTTGGTAACTGTTATTTACAGCGGTATTGTAAACGCGAATCCTGTTGATAGATCTATCGGGCCTGATAACCCCAACCGGACTGGACGACCAGTATTCAACGGTTGCACAGTACTTCGTTTTGTGACTACACTTGGTACGGTGTAGTAAGATTTCATAATAAAGGGAATATGCGACGTGATTAAATGTTAAGTATGGTTACCAAGTGCTCAACCACTTAGAATATTTTTATTAAAACGTTTATATATGAAATCTTGTGGTCTATATATATATATATTGCTGCCGGCATTAAACCTATATCTCACCAACTTTATGTTGACGTTTTAAGCATGTCTATTCTCAGGTGATAATTAGAAGCTTCCGCTGCAACATGTTGAATTTAAGCAGGATCTTGCGTACTCATATTTGTGTCAAAAACAAAACTGCATATCCGAGGATTTGTATTGTAAAATATGCTAGAAATCGTGTTGTTATCATCATATGTAAAGTTTGTAAGTCTAAGATTATCGCTAAACGATAATCATCTTTTTATTGTCTAAAGCTTGTATCAAAAATAAGAATTATGGTTTGTAATGTAAAATATATGCAGTTGTTCTTTTAAAAATGTCGCATATAGAGGTCAATACCTCGCTATGAAATCATACGTTATCTAACACGTTCTTATGGTTAAGGACGGGTTATGACACATGTTAAATCAAAATTAAACTTATACACATTTTCACAATTTTTCACAATTCTACACTTTTCAAATAAGCACATATGAAAATGTATACAAAGTTCATAAGCATTTAACTCAAATAACATGTCAAAATAGTGATTACTAATAATTAAACAAGTCTCAAATGGCAATTACATCAAATTAATCAAGTTCATGAATTTTGGACTTAAAAAGTCCACTTTAATCTCCAAAAATCATGTTTAGGATTAATGTTTGGATCATGTAACTATCTAAATATGTTACACTACTCAATTTAGCAATAATTCATGACAAAAATCGGCCATAACCTGTTTATATCAAAAAGCCCTAAATTGCTCAAGAACACAAACCCTAGATTTCTAAAAATTTTAATGTTTTTGGCTTCAAATCATGTTAAATAGCATCAATCTAGGTTATACATGCATAAAATACTAACAATTTAACACTAATTACACTAGAAATTAACAAAATTGCATTAGGAAAAAAATTGATAATTATCACAAAAACTAGGAATTTATAGAGTTTAGGGGTGTAATTTTTACCATTTTGCTGAAGAATGAGAATCTAGGCATGATTAGAGCAAGAAAAATGACGAATTACGGTGAAAAATGGCGAATTTTAGAGGTGATTTGGGAGTATTTTCGTATGTTTGTGTGTTGTGGTGTGAAGAACTCAGCTCTCTGAGCTATTTGTTTCTGGCCTGCATTTGGTCCCCATACGATCGCATGGGTTACAAGTGCAAACCCCATGCGATCGCATGGGGTGCCGGCTACAGTACTTTCAGCTTTTTTTTTTTTTTTTTTTTTGACATAATTTAATTCAATAAGATTAAAAATAATGATAATAAAAGTTCTCGTTCCTCCCTCGGGTAAAGCAATTTCGGTTCAAAGACCTAGTCTTAAACTTACGACGAATTTTAAAAATCATATTTTTAACTTAATGAGATAAAGTAAATTTTTGTTTTTAAATTCACACCAACTTAAATTAAAAATACATAAAATTCAAAATTAATATTAAAAATTCACACCAAACTTAAAATTTGAAATGCATAAAATTAAAAATTCATATTATAAAATCACACCAAACTTATATTATATTTTTCAAATATTTACAATTTTAAATAAGTTTACAATATTAAATTAATAATTATATATTAATTGTAAAAACATGGTAAATTAAAAAATTAAAAATCTTTTTGGCTTTTATCCCACTTTAATCAATCAAATATTATCAAAAATATACGCCCCTCTTTTCGGTAAAGTAATTTCGGTTCCATGACCTAATTTAACTCATGACGAATTTTTGAAATATTTTGTGTTGATTGATTAAAGATATTTATACATTAAGAATAAACGTTAAATTTCGCAGTGATGTAATAAATTTTTTAATGATATCAATAATTTCGGTCGCCAAACCTAATTTTATTTAATACCAAATTAATACTTTATAGAGAACAAATTAGCGTTTATTATCAAAAGGTTAAAAATAAAAATAAAAAAATAAAAACTGTACAGACTTACCTGTGAGATAGTATTCTTAGTTATATGATCTATCACATTCATAAGATAGTCGGTTTAATTGTTTTTCCATAGCTACATAGGCGTAACCTCGAGCATTCAGTGTTTTTTCTTCTAAACATATGAACGGTCCATCTCTGCATAAAGTAACAAATTCGGTGTTTGCATAGGTTTGATTATTTGAACATTTACCTCCATGTGACCATTTTCCGCATTTGTGACATCTTTCAAGGTGTCGTGCTCTTCTTTTCGCTGCGGATTTTGATTTTTCTTTACCAAATTGTAACTTATTATCTTCGCATCTGGATTCTTTTCTTACTCCGTCCAATCTTTCTCTGATTACTGATACTATTTCACTCGGAAGTGTGTCATTATTACGTTTAGTGATCAAAGCGTGTACATTAGACCATGGTTTAGTTCACAGGCAGTCTTCATTTCGTAAAAACCTAAAAAAAATAAAAATTCAGAAGGGGGGGAGAAGACTAGTTCTTTAGGGTCTGCTAGGGAAAGACCATTCGGGTTCCATTTTCGAGAACTACACGAAAACAGAAAATCTAACTCTAACAGAAATACATATTATCCTTTAAAGACTTGATTCTCCCCACACTTAGTTAGCTGTGGTATCGAAATTGTGATTAACTTCGTTGTCGATTTCCATTGGACTATCTATGTAATGTTTAACTCTGTGACCATTAACTTTAAATTCAATTCCATTTGAATTTATTAATTCTACTATTCCGTATGGGAAAACTCTTTTGACTATGAATGGTCCAGACCATCTTGATTTCAATTTTCCAGGAAATACCTTGAATCGTGAATTGAAAAGAAGAACTCTGTCTCCTTCTTTGAATTCTTTTGAACTTATGATTCTTTTATCATGCCATTTCTTCGTTCTTTCTTTATAGATTAATGAATTTTCGTATGCTTCATGTCTTCATTCTTTTAATTCGTTTAGTTGACTTAACCGTAGACGTCCAGCTTCATATAAATCAAGATTACATGTCTTCAAAGCCCAAATTGCTTTGTGTTCAATTTCTACTGGAAGATGACATGCTTTTCCGTAGACGAGTTTAAAAGGTGTGGTTCCAATTGGAGTTTTGTAGGCTGTTCTAAAAGCCCAGAGTGCATCCTCCAATTTAATGGACCATTCCTTCGGATTTGATCCTACGGTTTTCTCTAGAATACGTTTTAAAGCTCGGTTGGTATTTTCAACTTGTCCACTTGTTTGTGGATGATATGCGGTGGAGATTTTATGAGTTACTCCATATCTTTTGAGAACTTTCTCAAGTTGATTATTACAGAAATGAGTACCCCGATCACTTATTAAAGCTTTCGGTGTTCCAAACCTTGCAAAAAGACGTTTTAAAAAGTTGACTACAACTCGTGCATCGTTAGTTGGGAGAGCTTGTGCTTCCACCCATTTAGATACATAATCAATGGCTACGAGAATATAGAGATTATTATGAGATTTTGGAAATGGACCCATAAAGTCAATACCCCAAATGTCAAATACTTCACATACTTGAATGACATTTTGTGGCATTTCGTCTCGTTGACTTATTTTTCCGGCCCTTTGACAAGCATCACAGGATTTGCAAAGAAGGTGTGCGTCTTTGTAAATTGTAGGCCAATAGAATCCAGCATCGTAAACTTTTCTTGCTGTGAGTTGAGGCCCATAATGCCCTCCTGTTGGTCCTGTGTGACAATGGTTTAAGATTTTACTAGCTTCATCTCCGAATACACATCGGCGTATTATTCCATCGGAACAACTTTTAAACAGATGTGGAGCTTCCCAGAAATAGTGTTTTATATCACTGAAGAATTTCTTTCATTTTTGGTACGATAATCCTTTTTCAAGGAATCCACATACTAAATAGTTTGCATAGTCTGCAAACCATGGAATTTCATTATAATCTATCTTCAATAGATATTCATCAGGAAAGTTGTCTTGTATGGCGGATTCATTTAGAACTTCTAATTCGGGATTTTCAAGACGAGAAAGATGATCAGCGGCGAGATTTTCTGCTCCTCTTTTATCTCGGATTTCAATATCGAACTCTTGTAAGAGTAAGATCCAACGGATTAATCTTGGTTTGGCATCTTGTTTCGAAAATAGGTATCTAAGAGCAGAATGGTCGGTATAGACCACCGTTTTTACGAGAACGAGATATGAACGAAATTTGTATGAGTTCTTTTTCAGTAGTTGTATAGTTCGTTTGTGCTCCTTGTAACGTCTTACTAGCATAATATATAGGTTGAAATCGTTTTTCAATCCTTTGTCCTAAAACGACTCCCATTACAAAATCACTTGCATCGTACATTAATTCAAACGGTAGATTCCAATTTGGTGTTATCATGATCGGCGCATTAGTGAGTTTCTCTTTAAGAATATTAAAAGATTTGATACATTCATCTGAAAAGATGAATGGAGCATCCTTTTCTAGGAGTTTATTCATAGGAGTGGCAATTTTAGAAAAATCTTTTATGAAACGTCGTTAAAAACCAGCATGCCCTAGAAAACTCCTAACTCCTCTAACATTGGTGGGATGTGGAAGTTTAGAAATTACATCTACTTTAGCTCTATCCACTTCAATTCCTTCTTTTGAAATTTTATGACCAAGAACGATGCCTTCTTTAACCATGAAATGGCATTTCTCCCAATTAAGTACTAGATTTGATTGTTCGCATCTAATAAGCATTCGTTCCAGATTAACTAGACATGATTCAAATGTATCACCGAAGACTGAAAAGTCATCCATGAAAACTTCCATGCATTCTTCTATCATGTCATGAAAAATCGCCATCATGCACCTTTGATAGGTTGCAGGGGCGTTGCAAAGTCCCAATGGCATGCGTTTGTAAGCAAAAGTACCATAAGGGCACGTGAATGTAGTTTTCTCTTGATCTTCGGGTGCTATTGGAATTTGAAAATATCCGGAAAAACCATCAAGAAAACAATAGTAATTATTTCCGGCTAATCTTTCCAACATTTGATCAATAAAAGGTAAGGAAAAGTGATCTTTTCTGGTGGCGTCATTTAATATTCTATAATCAATACATACATGCCATCCTGTTACAGTCCTAGTAGGAATAAGCTCATTTTTCTCATTTGTGATAACAGTCATGCCACCCTTCTTAGGCACGCATTGAACTGGGCTTACCCATGGACTATCAGAGATTGGATAAATTAAACCTGCATCTAGTAGTTTAATTATTTCTTTTTTAACAACATCTTGCATATTCGGATTTAGTCTTCGTTGGCGTTGCACATACGTTTTATGACCTTCTTCCATAAGGATTTTATATGTGCAATACGAAGGACTTATTCCTTTAATATCATGAATCTTCCATGCAATGGCTGGTTTATGAGCTTTCAACACCGAAATGAGTTGTGATTTCTTATTTTCAGTAAGAGAAGACGATATTATTACAGGTAATTCAGATTCACCATGTAAATAAGCGTATTCCAAATGGTTTGGAAGTGGCTTTAACTCTGATTTCGGTGGTTCTTCTATCGATGATTTATATCGATATCTGTCTTCTTCTTTTAGCATTTGAATTTCTTCTGTTGTTGGTTCATATCCATTAGCTATTAGTGTAGCTAACATTTCAGCTTCATCAATTGGTTCATTACCTTCTCCTAAAGAACATTCTCCTGTTCCTTGTAATTCTGGAAATTCTTCTAACAATTCTGCATGTGAATCTATAGTTTGAATATAATAACATGTATCATCTGCAGGTTGCGGTTGTTGCATTGCTCTATCAACTGAAAAGGTAACACTCTCATCCTCTATACTTAGGGTCAGTTTCTTACCAAACACGTCTATCATTGCTTTAGCCGTGTTTAAGAATGGTCTTCCTAATATGAGAGGAACTTGAGAATCTTCTTCCATGTCCAGAACAACAAAATCTACTGGAAATACTAAAGTACCAACTTTAACTAGCATATTCTCCATTATCCCTCTAGGATATTTTATTGATCGATCGGCTAGTTGTATACTTATTCTAGTTGGTTTCAATTCTCCAAGGTCTAGTTTAGTGTATAGTGAATACGGCATTAAATTTATACTAGCACCTAAGTCTGCCAATGCTTCTATTGAACTAAGACTACCCAGAAAACATGGAATTGTGAAACTTCCTGGATCAGATAGTTTTTCTGGTATCTTATTCAACAGCACTGCTGAACAATTAGCATTCATAGTAACAGCTAGGAGTTCTTCCATTTTCTTTCTATTTGAGATTAGATCTTTCAAGAATTTAGCATATCTAGGCATTCCTGAAATCACATCAATGAAAGGAAGATTTACATTTATCTGTTTAAATATATCCAAGAATTTGGATTGCTCGGCTTCAAGTTTCTCTTTCTTCATTTTACTCGGGTAAGGAAGTGGTGGTTGGTATGGTTTAACATAAGGTTTAGCCTTAACTGTGTTATCTTCATTAACCTTTTCAACAACCGGTTCTTTTTCCTTATCTTGATCAGGTTGTGGTTCTTGTGGAGTAAGAATAGCTTCATCAGAAGTTACAGGTATTTCAGGTGGTTTAAGTGTTGTACCACTTCTTGTGGTAATGGCTTTAGCTGTTTCATTCCGGGGGTTTGCATTTGTATCATTAGGTAAACTTCCCGGTTTTCTTTCACCTATTAACCTTGCTAGGTTACTTACTTCTTGTTCCAAGTTTTGAATAGAAGCTTGTTGATTTCTAAATGCTTGAGCATTTTGTTCATTAGTTTGTTTTTGAGATGTGAAAAACTGCGTTTGAGTTTCAACTAGCTTCGTCATCATATCTTCTAAATTCGACTTTTTATCATCGGGTTGTGGTGGTTTGTTTTGAAAATTAGGTCTTTGCTGGTTGTAAGTATTGTTAGATACTTGTTGATTGCTAGGACCTTGTTGGTTGTTGTATAGAATATTTCGATTATAATTCTGGTTTTGATTGTAGATCGGTCTTGGCGGTTGATAATTATTCTGATAATTATTTCCAGGCCTTTGGTTTATGTATGAAATATTCTCTCTTTGTTCTATTGTTAATTCAATACTGAGACAATCTTTTGTCAAATGTGGTCCTCCACACTGCTCACAACTAATTCGTATTGAGTGAATATCCTTAGTCATATTTTCCATTCGTCTCTCGACAGCATCTATCTTTGCGGAAATGGAATCTAAGTCATGGCTAGAATCGGCTCTAGCTGCTTTAGATGATCTAACGATATCTTTTTCTTGGTGCCACTCATGTGAGTGGGAAGCAGTGTTATCAATAATTTTATAAGCATCAGTTCCGGTTTTCTTCATAATGGAACCACCAGCTGCTATATCGATGTCTTTTCTTGTATTGATGTCGCATCCTTGGTAGAATATTTGTACTATTTGACAGGTGTCTATACCATGTTGCGGACATCCTCTTAATAACTTTCCAAATCTTGTCCACGCCTCATATAGAGTTTCATTCGGTTTCTGTGTGAACGTAACAATTTCTCCTTGAAGTCTTACGGCTTTAGATGCCGGAAAGAATTGTTTAAGAAATTTTTCAACTAAAACGTCCCATGTATCAATCGCCCCTTCAGGTAACGATTCCAACTAATCTTTGGCTTCTCCCTTTAAAGTCTAGGGAAATAACATGAGATATATCTGTTCATCCTCCACTTCTCAGATTTTAAATAGTGTGCAGATCCTATTAAAGGTACGAAGATGTTCATTTGGATCTTCCTTCGGCGCACCACTAAATTGGCATTGATTAGTCACCATGTGTAGAATTTGTCCTTTGATTTCATAATCTGGCGCATTTATGTCTGGATGAGTAATTGCGTGACCTTGGCCAGTGCGTTTAGCTCTCATTCGGTCTTCCATACTTAGAGGTTCCAGATTCTCCATAATTGAATTTGTTGAATCCGAATCACTAGAGGATTCTGATTTAATGGTTCGTTCCTCAACAATCTCTGTTTGAATGATTGGTGGTTCCGGAGGAAAGTTTAGTGGTTCAGGATCTATGAATCGTCCCTGAATATTCTCCGGATTCTCAATTGTGAGGTCGGGTTCAAAAAATGGATTATCGGAAATTTGAACTGGAGTACTTGGTCGACTGGATGACGATTCTAAAGAAAAATCAACGGCGGTAATATTTGCTAAATGTCTTGATCTAGTTACAAGTGGTGAACGTACAAAAGGTGGTGAACGTCTTGCTCGGTGCATTCACTGAATATCCTATTAGTTTTTAAAAAGGAAAGAAAAATTATATAAGTTATCCAATTAATAGACTTTTCTGATTTTGCCCACGTTTCGAATAGCCAAAAGATGCAGCAGAGGGGCAGGATTCGTTTGGTCTCAATATAATTGAGGACTGTTTGGCTCCAATAACCCGGTCCACGTACAAATCCAACTATTACTACGAACCAGAAAATTTTGATGTCTATCAATTTAACCACTTAAAATAAATTTTCGTAATTTTAAGAAATTTAGATAAGAAGTAGAATAAAAATCTATGTCCTAAAAACTAGAATAGCGAGAAATAAGAAAGAAAAAGAGCGCGTCGAAAAAGGTCGAAAAAGAAAAGAAAAATTGAAAAAGGCGTTGAAAAATAAGAAATAAAAAGAGTGACTTATAAAACTTTAAAACATTCGCCTAACCCAACCTTATTACTACCACTAACATAAAATTATAATCGCAAATTGAGATTACTAATTGGAATGATAATTGATACATAGGTAAAAGGCGTCGAGAAATAAGAAAATAGCGCGTCTAAACTTAAAAAAGAACTAAAAATTTAAAACTAAAAGTTGCGTCTTAAAGCTTACAAGTAAAACTATATCCCAAATGGAAATAACTTAAAAAGGTACTAAAACTTAAAAAGGCGTCGCAAAATTCTAAAGCACCTAAATCTTAGTCTAAAGAAAAAGCACTTAAGGGGTTTTACGGCAAGGCCTGAAAATCTAGAAATAAAAATAACTATGGCAAAAACTATGAATTAAAAATAAATACGAGCGAAAAATACAAAAATTACGCTAAAACTATTAAAAGGGGACAAAATATAAAAATATATAAAAAGTTGTAAAAATTACAATTTTTATAAAAATATTATTTTTATATTATTTATTTTATAAAACTATTAATTTTATAAATTATTAAAACTAATTTAGACTTAAAATATAAATTATAAATAAACTAAACTAAATAATAAAATAATTATAACCTAATTAGGGTTATTAATTAATAATAATTATTATTATAAACCCTAATTTCGTACAGCTTATGTTTCAGACGAGTCAAATCACTCCATGCGATCGCATGGAGTGTATGCTATATATTCATGCGATCGCATGAAGTAGAAAATCGGGCCAGATGGGTTGGGCTGCTACAGTGTAGCCCGTAAACTTTTATATTTTTTTTTTCTGTTTTGCTGTTTTGATGTTTTATAAAAAAAACACAATATTTAAATAAAATTTATATTTTTAAATACTAAAAATAAAAATAAAGAAACTTTATAAAACTTATATATTTAACAAACTCTTAAAATATATAAATTTTTGTTTTTCTTTTTAAATTTTTGAATTTTTAAAACGTATTTTTACAAAAACGTATTTTTATAAAAGTAAACTAAAAATAAAAATCTTTTTTTTATATAGCGTTGCGCTTTCGGCTTTTAAGCTAAATTTTTAAGTTCCCCGGCAGCGGCGCCAAAAATACTTGATGTTAAAGCTAAGGGGTATAAAATACTATTAAATTTTACAAGGAAATACTATTAAATACGATACAATTTTACACAACATATTTATTTATTTATTGAATGGATATACTTAAACCTTGCTACAACACTTATAGGCAGTGTACCTAATCGTACAGTAGTGTAGTTTTTAGTAAGTCCGGTTCGTTCCACAGGGAATCTTTTTCACAAAGCTTAACGCTATATTAGTTTAAATTTATAAAAATACAAATATATATATAAGTAATATTATTATTATAAAGGGGTGTTTTACCGTTTAATGACCGGTTTGTCGATTTTAAAAACTTTAGTTGCAGTTAAAACAAAATGTAAAATATTAAATAAATAAAAGACTTAATTTTAAGCGTAAAGTAAATAACGATAATGAAATTGCGAATAATAAAAGTGCGATAAAATAAACTTGCGATAATTAAAAAGTACGATAATTAAAAGTGCAATTAAATAAAATAACAATAAATAAAAATGCGATAATTAGAAGTGCAATTAAATATAAAATAAAGGAAATTAAATATGAAATAAAAGAATTATGCTTATTTAAACTTCTGTAATCATGATGTTTGACGTGTTGATTTTAGTTTTATTCCCATGGGTTAATTGTCCTTTGTCCTGGATTATTTAATATGTCCGTCTGGTTTTTGTCCATAACAGTCCATCAGTCATAAATATAAAGTGCGAGTGTCCTCGTCAAATTATCCTTATACCCGAAGTTTAAATATTCCAACTAATTGGGGACTTAAACTGTAACAAGATTTTAATACTTTGTTTAATAATTACACCAGGATGTCGACTGAGTGTAATCCAAGGTTTTAATACTTTGTTATCAATTATGCCAAGTGTCCTTGTACAAAATTTCACCCCTATTTTAATAATTCTAGTGGCTATTAATCCATTCCCGTGTCCGGTTAAATGAACGATTATTCGTACATATAAATACCCCGCCCATCGTGTCCGATCGAGTGTATATGGTTATTTATAGGTACGTCCAATTGTAAATCTTTATATTAAAATTAACAAACTATCATTTAGTTAAACAAATATAAAGCCCATTAATAGCCCATAGTCTAATTTCCACAAGTGTCGTTCTTTTGTCCAAACCCCAATTATGGTACAAAGCCCAATTACCCAATTTTAATATTTTTAGCCCAACATCATGATTACTTCGGATTAAATAAGCATAATAATAACTTAGCTACGAGATATTAATGTAAAAAGGTTGAACATAACTTACAATGATTAAAAATAGCGTAGCGTTACACGGACAGAATTTTGACTTACACCCTTACAACATTCGCTAACACACCCTTATTATTAGGATTTAAAATTAAAATTAAAATTAAAATATAAATTATATATACATATACTACGTTGAGTGAAGAAGAAAAGATGTTTTTTTTGTGGTGCACCAAAGCTTGATTTTTATAGGCATGTGGGCTGGAACTGGGGCTCATGCGATCGCATGGATTTATGCCTTCCAGGCCATACGATCGCATGGCCAGCTGGGAAGGCTCACATTTGGTTGTTTTCTTCTGCCGACAGTTTTATAATATAATATAATATATATATTAATTTTAAGAATTAATTATATATTATATTATATTTATGTGCATAGTTGACTTGTAATTTTTAGTCCGTTGTGTCGAGCGTTGAGAGTTGACTCTAGTCCCGGTTCCGGATTTTCGAACGTCCTTGCGTACAATTTAATATCTTGTACTTTGCATTTTGAATCTTGTACTCTTGTAATTTTGAGACGTTTCTTATCAATAATTGGAACCTCATTGATTGTATTTTGTACTTTTGAGCTTTTTGGTCGTTAGCGTCTTCAATTCGTCGAATCTGTCTTTTGTCTTCTGTGACGATCCGGAAATTTTCGACCAAATTTAAACTTTAATCTTTATATTATTCCGACACGATAAGCAAAGTTTGTTAAGTTAAATCTCAAGAATTTTAAACTGTGTTCATACATTCATTATAACCTCGACCAAATTCCGACGATTCACGAACCGTTATATATAAATAGATATGTATATGTATATATATATATATATTATAACTTGAGAATATTAATAAAGTATTAAACGTATAATACTTTACACGAACGTATTTGTTTCAATATGATTTTTGACGAAATTAAAAAATATATATTAAATGATTGAATTATCAGAAACATTGAATTATGATTACAAGTCTCTGTTGAGAGGTCCACTATGATTTGAGAAAATCTATTCTTCATAACGATATTCAGAATAATTTGTAAATCTATTTATAAATAAAAACAAAAAGTGACATTTACGAAAGTTAGACAAAAGTTAGTGGAGAATTGGTTTCCATAATATTCTATTAATCTATTTTCAAACGTACAAAGACGTTTTCAGTTTAAAAAGAACTTTATTATTAAAACGTATATAACTTTTATAAATATCTAGAATCACTTTTGACAACTCATTACTTAACTAGTATAATAAATATAACGATATTTATATTTTATTTCATTAAATATATATAACGATTTAAATTAATATTATATATACTTATACGCGTATTATACATACATAGTTTTTATACTTTTACTATACTTTAACTTTACCTTTACTTTACTTTTACTTTACTTTAACTTTAATAATTCATACTTTAATAATTCACTTTAATAATTCATACTTTAATAATTTACTTTAATAATTCATACTTTAATAATTCACTTTAATAATTCATACTTTAATAATTCACTTTAATAATTCATACTTTAATAATTCACTTTAATAATTTATACTTTAATAATTCACTTTAATAATTCATACTTTAATAATTCACTTTAATAATTCAAAAATCTATTATAAATAGAATTCAATAGGTTTCATTATTTCATAGAAACTTGAAAATATATTTATCTAAACTCTCTCAATCGATTTATATATATATATATATATATATATATATATATATATATATATATATATATATTTGCTCTGTATTATTGCAAGATATTATTAGTATATATAAAATATTATGACGGAGTGCTGTCCGAGTGATTTCAAAATAGTTTTTTTTTTAATGAGTCGAAGCTAAGGAAATTATGGGTTATAGCTATGGAAGTGATGAGTATGGTTCATGGGTATGCTCGTGAGGTCAATCTAGTGTTTATCATCTCTGTTACGTCTACGTACTTTCCTGCAATATTGAATCTCAATATTGATACGTTCGTGAATCCGAGGCCAACCTTGCACTTGTTAAATGACGTTATATGTATTTTTACTACGAAATACAGTATGGTGAGTTTCATTTGCTTCCTTTTATATATATTTTTGGGACTGAGAATACATGCGCTGTTTTTATAAATGTTTTACGAAATAGGCACAAGTACTAAAACTAATTCTACGTGGGTTTAAACCAGAAATATACCCTTAGCTTGGTAACATTAAACTACTTGTCTATGTATGGTAGGCGCGAATCCTAAAGATAGATCTATTGGGCCTGACAAACCCCATCCTGACTATGGGATGCTTTAGTACTTCGAGGTTATTTTAAACACACCTGATTTGGTGTACTTCAGAGGGTAAAACATGAACGTTAAGGCTTGTTACCGGGTGCCTACAACTTATAGAATACTTTTATACACTTGTAAGTGTACATATATTTATAAACGGAAATCATGTGGTCTTTTAATATATTGAAATGATTGTTATGATAAACCTATGAACTCACCAACCTTTGGGTTGACACTTTAAAGCATGTTTATTGTCAGGTATTAAAGAAATCTTCCGCTGTGCATTAGCTCATTTTAAGGATATTACTTGGAGTCATTCATGACATATTTTGAAAGACGTTGCATTCGAGTCATTGAGTTCATCAAGATTATTATTAAGCCAATTATAGTTGGATGTATTATGAAATGGTGTGCATGCCGTCAACTTTCGTTGTAAAGAAAGTTTGTCTTTTAAAAACGAATGTAATGTTTGTAAAATGTATCATATAGAGGTCAAATACCTCGCGATGTAATCAACTATTGTGAATCATTTATAATGTATATGAACGGGTCCTTTCAGTTGGTATCAGAGCGGTGGTCTTAGCGAACCAGGTCTGCATTAGTGTGTCTAACTGATAGTCGTTAAGATGCATTAGTGAGTCTGGACTTCGACCGTGTCTGCATGTCAAAAGTTTTGCTCATCATTTTTGTCGGAAATTACCTGCTTATCATTCTTAGTCTAGACACATCTTATTGCATTGATTGCATGAATAGTGTATAGACAAAATTCATATCTTAGCGTATCTGCTAATTCATATCTTAGCGTATCTGTTACTGTAAACTTTGCCTGACATATTCCTTAAATTCCTCCGTAATCTACGAAACCTTTTGCTCTATATAATTAGAATACCACCCGATAGCCAGAAAATCATTTCATATCGAAAAATTCTTTATTCAATCGTACGAAATGGAATTCGTCATTAGTTCAAGTCCCTCGGATTCCGAAATGGAATCCCACTCAAGTTCCGAAAGCAGTGTGACCGGAATGGATCAACCAATTAGTCATCATCTATTCGGGATGAATTGGGGATGGATTCGTAGCCTCCTTAATCATTGGAGACAAGAAGAAGGTGATCCCTTCCATCCACCGCATTGCCCTCTTGGCGAAGAACCTGAAGCACTTACCGGCGAACCTATCCGAAACACCATTTTCTCTCTTATTTCTAGAGTGTCTCGTCACGATTACATACTACACCAAATTCTAGATTTTATTTATCCGCTCGTCCGAACCGACAATCACCCCGGTGTAATAGAAGAAGTCAACGAGCTTCGCGCTCGGGTAGTGGCTTTGGAGAATATGGTGCAAAGGTTACAAACACCAGCAGCAGCACCAGCAGCATAAACAGTACCACCATCAGCAACACCAACAGTACTATCACCACCACCAACAACAACATCCACATCCCACACCGCAACATCACAATCTGTATCTCAAACATCAACGTCATACGCCCTGTAAATATCCAGGAATATCAACAACAACAAACGATGAAGTATTAATTCATAAACTTGATTGAAGAGGTATCTCTGCGGCAGTTATGTAATCTCCAAAATCTTAGAGATTATTTAATTCTGACCGTAAATCGGATGAGTGAACGGAGATGGTAGAGTAGAAACTTAGATCGAAAATGGTGTACGATTTACAAGCTAGAATTGTTTTACCAACAGCATCAACAGGACCGTAGCGTCATCAACACAGTCAGTGCCATCAGTATCGTCAGAATCAACAGCACCTGTAACATCACAAACTCTATCAGTTCAAGAATCATTGTGGACATCATTACGAATCAACAACAAATATATTGTATCAACGAGTTATGAAGTATTAACTCATTTCCAATCGAAAGATTTATATGTATATTTTATATGTATAAATTTTTAAACCATAATAAATCTTCCCGTACTAAGCTATTATGTGTGAATCTTAACTACTCAGTTAATTCATATTACAAATATGCAATGATGTACATCCTTCGTCCGCAACTTAAACATCATTAATTACAATCTCTGTCTCAATTCAATAAAATTCCAATTCATAATAAATCAAGTGTATTATTCGAATATATGTTTGATTTTACACTTTCATCATCGATGTACTCGAAACTTTTCAAATAACATCATTTGTACCTTGCGAAGTTCACAAGAATTTCACGAATACCAACAAATAACCAAGTAATGATTCATAATTTCAATATTATTGAAGAAATACTTATGCAATTTATAAAGTTTTTAGGGATTACTCAATTCTAGTTCCAACCATAAAACAAATGAGTTTAATTTAATATTAACTCATTAAATCTATATTACATCTAAAGAAAATATACACATATATTTTCATAAAGACTGTAATAAACTTCTTTTGTACAAAATATTAACAATGTTCATTCCGAAATTTATATCTGCGAATTCTGGACCATTACAAGCGGTGCTTAATCGCAAGAAGAAGAAACGAAAGGACAAAGCTCCGAACTAGAAATGGGAGTATAAATCATAGCAAATAGAAGAGAGCATTAACTGTGGATGATAATGATTATAGAAGAAGCAAGGACTTTGAAATATAAGGGAAGATATAAAACCCAACAACAACCCATAAATCACAAACCGTATATATCAATGCATATAGTAATATAAAGACACGGGAGAACTAAAAACACTATAAACCCAAGAGTATAGTAGAAGTAAATAGATTTTTCCGGAGGCAGATGAAAAAGAAGAGCGACAGATATGAAAGTGAGGAGTATATCAAGAATCAGCACTGGATGAAGCATATTGACAAATACTTTAAAATTTGAGTTGAGAAGGTGTGAGTTGTAAGAAAACAAGGGAGGTGAATTTATAGTGAAATATTCGACAGAGAAATCAAAATGGATTATCACATTAATTCGAAGAGGAACATAATTTCCTTAATCGTCGAATAATCAAATCCAATATAGATTACAAAGATTTTCTTTTCGGAGATCAATCGTGATGACGTCAAAAGATACGACGAATCACTATTATCTTATTTCATTCATTTACGATAACTTCACTCACATGCTTCGTGTAATCGAATTATTTTATCCATGCTTCTTGAACATGATAAAACTCTATAATCGTTATAATAACATCCTCATTGTTAGTCATAATGACCTCTATCAAATTTCGGGACGAAATTTCTTTAACGGGTAGGTACTGTGACGACCCGGAAATTTCCGACCAAATTTAAACTTTAATCTTTATATTATTCCGACACGATAAGCAAAGTTTGTTAAGTTAAATCTCAAGAATTTTAAACTGTATTCATACATTCATTATAACCTCGACCAAATTCTGACGATTCACGAACCGTTATATATAAATAGATATGTATATGTATATATATATATATATATATATATATATATATATATATATATTATAACTTGAGAATATTAATAAAGTATTAAACGTATAATACTTTACACGAACGTATTTGTTTCAATATGATTTTCGACGAAATTAAAAAATATATATTAAATGATTGAATTATCAGAAACATTGAATTATGATTACAAGTCTCTGTTGAGAGGACCACTATGATTTGAGAAAATCTATTCTTCTTAACGATATTCAGAATAATTTGTAAAGCTATTTATAAATAAAAACAAAAAGCGTCATTTACGAAAGTTAGACAAAAGTTAGTGGATATTTGGTTTCCATAATATTCTATTAATCTATTTTCAAACGTACAAAGACGTTTTCAGTTTAAAAAGAACTTTATTATTAAAACGTATATAACTTTTATAAATATCTAGAATCACTTTTGACAACTCGTTACTTAACTAGTATATTTCATTAAATATATATAACGATTTAAATTAATATTATATATACTTATACGCGTATTATACATACATAGTTTTTATACTTTTACTATACTTTAACTTTACCTTTACTTTACTTTTACTTTACTTTAACTTTAATAATTTATACTTTAATAATTCACTTTAATAATTCATACTTTAATAATTCATTTTAATAATTCATACTTTAATAATTCACTTTAATAATTCATACTTTAATAATTAACTTTAATAATTCATACTTTAATAATTCATACTTTAATAATTCATACTTTAATAATTCACTTTAATAATTCATACTTTAATAATTTACTTTAATAATTCAAAAATCTATTATAAATAGAATTCAATAGGTTTCATTATTTCATAGAAACTTGAAAATATATTTCTCTAAACTCTCTCAATCGATTTATATATATATATATATATATATATATATATATATATATATATATATATATATATATATATATATATATATATATATATATATATATTTGCTCTGTATTATTGCAAGATATTATTAGTATATATAAAATATTACGACGGAGTGCTGTCCGAGTGATTTCAAAATAGTTTTTTTTGAATGAGTCGAAGCTAAGGAAATTATGGGTTATAGCTATGGAAGTGATGAGTATGGTTCATGGGTATGCTCGTGAGGTCAATCTAGTGTTTATCATCTCCGTTGCGTCTACGTACTTTCCTGCAATATTGAATCTCAATATTGATACGTTCGTGAATCCGAGGCCAACCTTGCACTTGTTAAATGACGTTATATGTATTTTTACTACGAAATACAGTATGGTGAGTTTCATTTGCTTCCTTTTATATATAATTTTGGGACTGAGAATACATGCGCTGTTTTTATAAATGTTTTACAAAATAGGCACAAGTACTAAAACTAATTCTACGTGGGTTTAAACCAGAAATATACCCTTAGCTTGGTAACATTAAACTACTTGTCTATGTACGGTAGGCGCGAATCCTAAAGATAGATCTATTGGGCCTGACAAACCCCATCCTGACTATGGGATGCTTTAGTACTTCGAGGTTATTTTAAACACACCTGATTTGGTGTACTTTAGAGGATAAAATATGAACGTTAAGGCTTGTTACCGGGTGCCTACAACTTATAGAATACTTTTATACACTTGCGAGTGTACATATATTTATAAACGGAAATCTTGTGGTCTATTAATATATTAAAATGATTGTTATGATAAACCTATGAACTCATCAACCTTTGGGTTGACACTTTAAAGCATATTTATTCTCATGTATTAAAGAAATCTTCCGCTGTGCATTAGCTCATTTTAAGGATATTACTTGGAGTCATTCATGACATATTTTGAAAGACGTTGCATTCGAGTCATTGATTTCATCAAGATTATTATTAAGCCAATTATAGTTGGATGTATTATGAAATGGTGTGCATGCCGTCAACTTTCGTTGTAAAGAAAGTTTGTCTTTTAAAAACGAATGCAATGTTTGTAAAATGTATCATATAGAGGTCAAATACCTCACGATGTAATCAACTATTGTGAATCGTTTATAATGTATATGAACGGGTCCTTTCATCTTCACCTTTTATTATTTAAACGAATATCACTTGTAAATAGGACAATTGCAACTAAAAGCTTGTCTTTCTTGAGGAATAATGCTATGAAATATATGTTCGTTTTTAGCATTATCAATATGTGTTTTGAAGTCTTTCAAAGTTGTACTAATATATCTTAATACACTACATGTATATACATTTTAACTGAGTTGTTAAGTCATCGTTAGTCGTTACATGTAAGTGTTGTTTTGAAACCTTTAAGTTAACGATCCTGTTAAATGTAATAAATCTCATTGTTATTATATTTAATGAGATTTTAAATTGTTACATTATCATGATAACATGATGTACTAATATATCTTAATATGATATATAAATATTAAGACGTTATTACAACGATAATCGTTACGTATAGATATCGTTTTGAATTTCTTAAGTTAGTAGTCTTGTTTTATGTATAAGGTTCATTGTTAATATACATAATGAGATACTTTAATTATCATTTCATCATGTTAAACATATATATATGTTCATATATATAATATCATATCATATATAAATTATAACGTTCGTGAATCGCCGGTCAACTTGGATGGTCAATTGTCTACATGAAACTCATTTCAAATAATCAAGTCTTAACAAGTTTGATTGCTTAACATGTTGGAAATATTTATTCATGTAAATATTAATCTCATATAATATATAATCATGGAAAAGTTCGGGTCACTACAGTACTTACCCGTTAAATAAATTTCGTCCTGAAATTTTAAGCGGTTGGAAGTGTTGACCCATCTTCTGGAAATAGGTGCGGGTATTTCAGCTTCATCTTATCTTCACACTCCCAGGTGAACTCGGGTCCTCTACAAGCATTCTATTGAACCTTAACAATTGGTATCTTGTTTTGCTTAAGTCTTTTAACCTCACGATCCATTATTTCGACGGGTTCTTCAATGAAATGTAGTTTTTTGTTAATTGTAATCTCGTCTAATGGAATGGTGAGATCTTCTTTAGTAAAACTTTTCTTCAAATTTGAGACATGGAAGGTGTTATGTACACCTGCGAGTTGTTGAGGTAACTCAAGTCGGTAAGCTACTGGTCCGACACGATCAATAATCTTGAATGGCCCAATGTACCTTGGATTTAGTTTCCCCCGTTTACCAAATTGAACAACGCCTTTCGAAGGTGAAACCTTAAGCATGACCATCTCTCCAATTTTAAATTCCATATATTTTCTCTTAATGTCCGCGTAGCTCTTTTGTCGACTTTGGGCGGTTTTCAACCGTTGTTGAATTTGAATGATTTTCTCGGTAGTTTCTTGGATTATCTCTGGAACCGTAATTTGTCTATCCCCCACCTCGCTCCAACAAATCAGAGACCTGCACTTTCTACCATAAAGTGCCTCAAACGGTGCCATCTCAATACTCGAATGGTAACTGTTGTAGGAAAACTCTGCGAACGGTAGATGTCGATCCCAAATGTTTCCAAAATCAATAACACATGCTCATAGCATGTCTTCAAGTGTCTGTATCATCCTTTCACTCTGCTCATCAGTTTGTGGGTGATAGGCAGTACTCATGTCCTGACGAGTCCCCAATGCTTGTTGCAATGTCTGCCAAAACCTTAAAACAAATCTGCTATCCCTATCAGAGATAATAGATATTTGTAGGGACCCGTCCTAATCCATATGGACAAAGTCCATATCCATTATAAATGATTTACAACAGTTGATTATATCGCGAAGTACTTGACCTCTATATAATACATTTTACAAACATTGCATTCGTTTTTAAAAAGACAATCTTTCATTACATCGAATGTTGACGGCATGCATACCATTTCATAATATATCTAACTATAATTGACTTAATAATAATCTTGATGAACTCAACGACTCGAATGCAACATCTTTTGAAATATGTCATGAATGACTCCAAGTAATATCTTTAAAATGAGCAAATGCACAGCGGAAGATTTCTTTCAATACCTGAGAATAAACATGCTTTAAAGTGTCAACCAAAAGGTTGGTGAGTTCATTAGTTTAACATAAATAATCATTTCATAATTTTAATAGACCACAAGATTTCATATTTCCATTTTTCATAAACATACGTCCCATGCATAGAGACAAAAATATCATTCATATGGATTGAACACCTGGAAACCGACATTCACAATATACATATAAGAATATCCCCATCATTCTGGGATCCTCCTTCGGACATGATATGAATTTCGAAGTACTAAAGCATCCGGTACTTTGGATGGGGCTTGTTGGGCCCGATAGATCTATCTTTAGGATTCGCGTCAACTAGGGTTTCTGTTCCCTAATTCTTAGATTACCAGACTATATAGGGTGATATTCGATTTGATAATCCAACCCTAGAATGTAGTTTTGATCACTTGTGTCTATTTCGTAAAGCATTTATAAAAGCAGCGCAGGTATTCTCAGTCCCAAAAATATATATTGCAAAAGTATTTAAAAAGGGAATAATGAAACTCACGCATATAAATATTGTAAAACAGTTAATAAAGCATTTGCATGTATTCTCAGCCCCAAAAATGTAAAGAGTAAAAGGGCAAATGAACTCACAGTACTGTATTTTGTAGTAAAAATACATATGACGGCATTGAACTAGTGTAGGGTTGGCCTCGGATTCACGATCCTCAAAGAAGTAACCCTTAAAAAATGCCCAAGTCCGGGTGTGAACCCGCGACGTCCCGCTAACCCGATAACACCCTTAACCAATACTCCGTCTGTTTTATGTCTGATTAATACCCGGATTAAATTCTTTTAATCCTTAAATCTGTGTTCATCTTCTTCTTCTTATTCTTAAACTATCATCCTAATAATATCATCATTTAACATCATACATCGTGTATCATTCATCTTCATTATTTATTCACAACCTTAAATCATATTCATTCGGAAATCACTTTCGACCTTCATCATAACCATCAAATATCATCATCCTAATAACATCATAATCGTCATGTGATTATATGTATCTCTTACGTCATCCATAAATCATTTCATTCTTATATTACATCAAATACCACCGGGTATTGGTAGAAATATAAGAACCGAAACAGTTTGTTTATTGTTACTAAACCGGCCCATTCAAAGAATATTATGGTCGATATTTGAGCTAAATAACAGTCCACTTCCAACCTTAATTAGCAGCCCAACTTATATGAAGCTCAAGTTTCATTTGTTTAATGGATTCATCCAAACAAGTTCATAACAAAAAAAATTCGATCAGCTGGTGCACAAAAGTTTAAGCATTCGTTAGCTCACCTAATCTTGGTTTCTTTCCCTACCTCGAGTCATTTTCTCTTCACAGCTATTATCCCATATCCTAATTATAGGCATTACTCACTCATCATTCAAATTACTTTAAAATAAAAAATAAAAAAATAAATAATAATAAGTGATACGCCATATTTTTTTTTGAGATGCTCCCA
Source organism: Rutidosis leptorrhynchoides (assembly GCF_046630445.1). Taxonomy (NCBI): domain Eukaryota; kingdom Viridiplantae; phylum Streptophyta; class Magnoliopsida; order Asterales; family Asteraceae; genus Rutidosis; species Rutidosis leptorrhynchoides. The sequence continues at coordinate 424,652,883 of NC_092336.1, forward strand.
CTCGTCCCTTTTCTTCATGCAACGTATTCAAAACCCATCATATCACTTTTTCTTTTTATAGTGGTAGGGTTACCCGTGATTTATTAATTGCAATCCAATGAATCTCCACATCGATTTCCATTAACTTTTGTGAGACCCACTACAACACTAGTGGTTAGCTTTTATATTTAGAACATGATCCTTAATGTAGTGTATTTAATTCAATTGGTGGGTTTGAGCAGGAAACAACTCGGTTGATGTTCTTGTTTGGTTAAATAGTGGTGATCAAGTGGTGTTATGGTGAGGGTGTGTAAAATAGAAACAAAAAGTTACGTGACTAGCAGTGGCAATGGTTGAAGATGCTGGTGGTTTTAAACAGAAACAAACACAGCCTTGTAGTTATGGTGGTTTGGTTTTCAATGTTGGTGGTTTTACACGACAAAAGGAAGTAGAATAATAGAGGTGTTCAGTTTTTGTAAGGATGGCGATGGTGTGCGTTTATTCAAGAAGAAACAACAAAAATATAATGTAGTAGCAGTTGAATTCTATGGTTTGGGTTCACAATCAAAGAAGAAGAGAAAGAGAGTAGAGAGAGATATAAAGAGAGAGAGAGAGGAGAGAGAGTTGATAATCGGTGGAAGCTCGATGAAAAATTGGTGATGAGGTCTCGGTCTTTAGCAGCTGAAGTAACACGAAAAAATAGAAAAAATTCAATAGTAGCAATCGACTGTAATAGGTGCTGAGTAACAAAATGGTTCGAGCAGGATAGTTATATAAAAAATAATTATAATCGAATGGTGTTGGTTTGGGTTTCACGACAATAGCCGAAAACAAGGGAGTGTTTTGGTTATTGGTTTTGCTCAAACAAGAAACATAATCGAGCAGTAGTAGTAGTAGTAATTAAAGATTGTTTTGGGTAGATAATATTATTGAGAAAGATGGTAAGATGATCAAATAATAGGTGCCAAGTTGAACACATGCTTTTGAGAGTCGATATAGAATAGAAGAAACAGTTTTTAAGGTGACTATGTGTCGACAATTTGCACAGAATACAAGCAAGTGAAATATTCAAATAATACAAAAGAATATTATTTTCCTGTTGAAGAAATCAATTATAAGTTTTGGTGGGGTGTGTAGTTCCAAAAGAAGGACGTACTACAATATATAAATATCAAATTTTGTCGTGTGAAAGAAATAAGAATTTTTTTAAATGGTTCCAATAAAACGTGCACTACCTTTACAGCTATATTATCTGCTGACAGTTTTATTAGGATATTATTTTGTACCCCGTTGATAAATTAGTGGCGGATAAAAGTCTTCTGAAAAATCCCATATTTTTAAATTAAATAGTTTTATTTATTTTGGTCATTATGGTATAAAATTCAGTCATTAATTTAATAAATAAAAATTACATCAACTGTCCCTCTCATTTATGGGTAAAATATAAAAAGTGTTAAAACTTAATAAATATTTCCTAAATACATTTTTAATAAGCCTAAAATTTATAGAACTCATTTTCGTAACACCGTTTATTTTAAAATTATATAAGTTTGAATTTAACTTGCTTAATATCAATCGAAACATCAACGAATATTACAATCATTTAATATATATATATATATATATATATATATATATATATTAATATACTTTATTTATATATAGAGATTTATTTTAAATAATAATTATTATAATATCCTATTTTTATTTTATAACAACAATATATAATACTTCAAATTATATTTCGAATTATTATTTATATATATACATACACATATATCTATTTACAATTAATTGTTCGTGAATCGTCGAGAGCAATCGAAGGTCAATTGAATATATGAACATCGTTTTAAAATTTTTTAGACTCAACAATACATACCTTGCTTATCGTATCGAAATCATATAAAGATTAAGTTTAAATTTCGTCGGAAATTCCCGGGTCGTCACAGTACCTACCCGTTAAAGAAATTTCGTCCCGAAATTTGAGTGAGGTGGTCATGGCTAACAATAAAAATGTTTTCATGACAAATATGAGTTGATAAATTGATTTTTATCATCATTGAGTAATATGGATAAAAATAATTCGATTATTCGAAGAGTACGAATGAAGCTATCACCAAAGAGTGAAATAGGAAAGTAAAGATTCATCTTAACTTTTGACAGAGTCAGGGTTGAATTCCGGAATTCAAGGGATTTAAAGAAAATCTTCGAAATCTAACAGATTTGATTCTTCGGCGAGTAAGGAAATTAAGATCTCTATAATTAAATACGGTGATCTGTCTTGATTACTCTGTCTGATATTTCCATTATAAATTAAGCTTTTCCATTCCATTATTCTCACCATTCCTATACTTTCCTTCTTGTTTTATACATCCCAAAAGATTCTGAAAATGCTTAATCCAGTTCTGATCCTTGTCCTCATACTTACTATCGCAACATTCATTTTCCTTTTCCAACTTCCACCAGAGGAATCTACTTTCTTCTACTTCGCCTTTGGGGTTATAGTGTTTTTAATTCTCCCGTGTCTTTATGTTGTGGTAAACATTGACATACACGGTTTGTAATTTATGCATTGTTATCGGGCTTTATATTCTCCCTTATATTTCGAGGCTCTATGCTTTTGTTTTCTCTTCCCGGCTTCTAGTCAAGCGAATAATGGTCTAGAATTCGTAGATATATAATTTCGAATGATTATAATATTCTAAGCAGGAAGAAACGTGATAGCACGATTTGATTTTCAAATTTATCAAAATTACAGATGATAGAACTATCAAGAATATATTCTTCTTGATATGTTCGGAGGTTATGTAGAATGAAAGAGTTATGTAACATGACACATGATGATGGTATAATCTACTGTGAACCATCATCAGGTTTCATTAGAAACTCAGCATGACTTACTGTAATATAATCACGTTGATCAAGTGTCATTATATTATACTAACTCATGCATCAGTTCCCAACACTACTTCCAAAAACATTCATATTTTAAGCTCGAAAGTTTACAGAATATAGAAACTAACAGTTTCTATATGATGTAACATTGATAGCACGAATAGATTATTGATTTCAGATAAGAATAATTATGAAAATATCTTCAGAAATATGGAGGATATTTATAATGAAAGATACGATGATATCTTGGAATTTCTAATATCGATGGATGATGAAGCAGATTTATCCGTAAGGGTTTAGATTCGAAAGCGAGGTATTCGCTAAATATTTCATCAGAAATGGAATCATTTGGATTCTTTGAAGTCAAACTTATTCTTTGTGATTTGTTCACGGCTTCCTTCATAGTTTCGCATAATCCGCTTTTCGATACTAAATTTTCCATTGAATGTTTCCAACATAATGATACACAGGACGCACGAAGAGGTATATAATTTCGGACGAGAATATTTATGAAATTATCCTCAGAAATATCGAAGATATTGATGATGATATTTTGGAATTTCTAAGTTCGATGGTTGATGGAGAAAGATTTTTCGCAAGATTTTAACATGACTTCGGAGCAAGATATTCTCTAAAGATTTCAACGGATCTAGATTTATCTGGGTTCTATGAATTTAGGGTATGTTACTTGTATTTCTCCTTGGTTTCCTTTACGGTTAGCTCAATCCGTTTTCCAGTTCCAACTTTTCTGAGCTTTTCCAACATACTAATCTTTATCATCAAACTTTCGATGATTATGGTCGTTTACGGTTATCTACAGTTTCTGCTGCTTCATTCAGATTTTTTTTTTTTTTTACATTCAGAGTATTGATTTGTGACTGAGTGTTTTTCGGAATTTCAGAATGAGAGATCATAATTCTAAGAGATAAATGTCATACATATAACTGTTGATGTAGATATGCTGTGAGTTTTCAAAGTACTGATTGCCGATTCCTCTACATTTACTGCTACCCTATCTGAATCATTTGTTATCGATCCGAGATGATTTCAAGAAAATTGTGTTTTTAGATGATTAAACGCTGACGGTAATATGGTGGAATATAAAAGGTTCCCGGTAACAATAAATAAACATACATATTAGTCAAGGTGATAATGAGGTTGTTTCGAACGAAAAGTCGAAGTTGATTTGCTGAAGCTGTGACAAAATTTGCTACTTTGAAAAGGAATCGCAAAGTTATTTTTGCTAATAAATGCCAAAGGATCTGACGCGGCTACGTGTTAAACTTTTACTCAGTTGCCGAGAATTTCTCAGGTGCATAACTATATGCACAAATCTTTCCTTCCGTAGATGAAGTGCGGTTGATTCATCCTCTCGGTTGAGGTGTTTTCAAGAATCATGAAAGGTTTGAACGCAGAATGTAATCGTGAAGATACAAATGAGGTTTAAGATGAATTCAAGTGGCAAACTTGAAGAATTGTTTAGTTTCATATGTTATAGTCAATATTTTAATTCATTTTAATTGTCCAATGTTGGTAGTCCACAGTTGATAGTCCACAGTTAGCAATTCAATAATTCATATATAGTTTAATATATAATATTCGAATTAATTAATACGTATCGTGACCCGTATTTGTCTCAGACTCGATCACAACTCAAAGTATATATATTATTGTAGAATCAACCTCAACCCTGTATAGAGAACTCGATCATTATTGCATATAGAGTGTCTTTGGTGATTCCAAATAATATATATAGATGCGTCGATATGATATGTCAAAACCTTGTATACGTGGTGTAAAATAAATAACAGGAATTAAATAACGATAAATAAAGTGCGTAAAGTAAATAACAGAAATTAAATGACAATAAATAAAATTGCGAGAATGTAAATTGCGATAATTAAATTGCGATAAATAAAATGTAATCAGTTAGCTGGAAACAGTTAGCGTGGATTCTTAACAAAATTTCTCATAGTTAATTAGTTTGTTTCTAACAAATTTTATTTGTCAAATGTTTTCTTCATTATGCCACTTGTTGGATTCTGATAGGTCAAAATCCAAATATGAAATTGAACTTGGATGAAAATAGTTGTTCTTTGGTGAACGGATACGTATATGTGTGAATTTGAGCAGTGTTGTTAATGACTGCTGAATTTGAATTGAAGAATGTATAGTGTAACTTATTAACGTGAGATTTAAATATTCCTCGGGTATTACCTACCCGTTAAAATATTTTCACCATTAACAGTTTGTACGAAGGAATTTTTAATTACAATCTTTATGAAAACATATATACACCTATATTTTCTTCAGATATAATCATGGATTCATTGAGTTAATATGATATTCAACTCATTTGGTTTACCGTTAGAACTAGAATACATAATCTCTAAAATATTTAGAGATTACTTAATCGTCATGAAGAACGAAGATAATCGATGTAGAACGATACGTAGAATGATGATTATACTCGAGGTACAGAATGACATGTTGAGGCATGGATTGTTGATGGTACTGGTGCTGTTACTGATGGTACTGTTGGTGCCGATGATGTTGCTGAAGCTGGTACATTTTGTACTACATTTTCCAAATTGATTACTTGAGCGCGAAGCTCGTTGACTTCATCTATGGTTCTGGGATGATTGTCGGTCAGAACGAGTGGATGAATAAGGTTTAGAATTATAGATAGAATATAATCTTTTCGAGATACTCTGGAAATGAGGCTGAAAATGGTGTTTCGAATAGGTTCGCCGGTAAGTGTTTCAGGTTCTTCGTCAAGAGGTAGATTTCGGTTGACGGAAGGGATCACCTTCTTCTTATCTCCAATGATTAAGTAGACTACGAACCCCTCAAATGATTTGGTTGATTCATTCTGGTGACTCTGCTTTCGGAGCTTAGTTGAAACTCCATATCGGAATAGCTGTCGGAACCCTAAGAATTTGAATTGGTTGAGGGATTCATCTCGTACGATCAGATGAAGGATTTTTGATAAGAAATAGATTATATGATGTAGATTAGTACTCTGCAATACATAATTTACATATGCATATATAATACTAAAATCCCATAAGTTACGGAGGAATCTACAGAAAATGTCAGGCAAAGTTTACAATAACAGATACGCTAAGATATGAATTTTGTCTATACACTATTCATGCAGTCAATGCAGTAAAACGTGTCTAAACTAAGAATGATAAGCAAGTGATTTTTCTAAGAATGATAAGCAGGTAATTTTTGACACAAAATGATAAGCAAAACTTTTGACATGCAGACACGGTCGAAGTCCAGACTTACTAATGCATCCTAACGACTTATCAGTTAGACACACTAATGCAGACATGGTTCGCTAAGACCACCGCTCTAATACCAACTGAAAGGGACCCATCCTAATCCATCTGGACAAAGTCCATATCAATTATAAACGATTTACAACAGTTGATTACATCGCGAGGTACTTGACCTCTATATAATACATTTTACAAACATTGCATTCGTTTTTAAAAAGACAATCTTTCATTACATCGAACGTTGACGGCATGCATACCATTTCATAATATATCTAACTATAATTGACTTAATAATAATCTTGATGAACTCAACGACTCGAATGCAACATCTTTTGAAATATGTCATGAATGACTCCAAGTAATATCTTTAAAATGAGCAAATGCACAGCGGAAGATTTCTTTCGATACCTGAGAATAAACATGCTTTAAAGTGTCAACCAAAAGGTTGGTGAGTTCATTAGTTTAACATAAATAATCATTTCATAATTTTAATAGACCACAAGATTTCATATTTCCATTTTTCATAAACATACGTCCCATGCATAGAGACAAAAATATCATTCATATGGATTGAACACCTGGTAACCGACATTCACAATATACATATAAGAATATCCCCATCATTCCGGGATCCTCCTTCGGACATGATATAAATTTCGAAGTACTAAAGCATCCGGTACTTTGGATGGGGCTTGTTGGGCCCGATAGATCTATCTTTAGGATTCGCGTCAACTAGGGTTTCTGTTCCCTAATTCTTAGATTACCAGACTATATAGGGTGATATTCGATTTGATAATCCAACCCTAGAATGTAGTTTTGATCACTTGTGTCTATTTCGTAAAGCATTTATAAAAGCAGCGCAGGTATTCTCAGTCCCAAAAATATATATTGCAAAAGTATTTAAAAAGGGAATAATGAAACTCACGCATATAAATATTGTAAAACAGTTAATAAAGCATTTGCATGTATTCTCAGCCCCAAAAATGTAAAGAGTAAAAGGGCAAATGAACTCACAGTACTGTATTTTGTAGTAAAAATACATATGACGGCATTGAACTAGTGTAGGATTGGCCTCGGATTCACGATCCTCAAAGAAGTAACCCTTAAAAAATGCCCAAGTCTGGGTGTGAACCCGCGACGTCCCGCTAACCCGATAACACCCTTAACCAATACTCCGTCTGTTTTATGTCTGATTAATACCCGGATTAAATTCTTTTAACCCTTAAATCTGTGTTCATCTTCTTCTTCTTATTCTTAAACTATCATCCTAATAATATCATCATTTAACATCATACATCGTATATCATTCATCTTCATTATTTATTCACAACCTTAAATCATAATCATTCGGAAATCACTTTCGACCTTCATCATAACCATCAAATATCATCATCCTAATAACATCATAATCGTCATGTGATTATATGTATCTCTTACGTCATCCATAAATCATTTCATTCTTATATTACATCAAATACCACCGGGTATTGGTAGAAATATAAGAACCGAAACATTTTGTTTATTGTTACTAAACCGGCCCATTCAAAGAATATTATGGTCGATATTTGAGCTAAATAACAGTCCACTTCCAACCTTAATTAGCAGCCCAACTTATATGAAGCTCAAGTTTCATTTGTTTAATGGATTCATCCAAACAAGTTCATAACAAAAAAAATTCGATCAGCTGGTGCATAAAAGTTTAAGCATTCGTTAGCTCACCTAATCTTGGTTTCTTTCCCTACCTTGAGTCATTTTCTCTTCACAGCTATTATCCCATATCCTAATTATAGGCATTACTCACTCATCATTCAAATTACTTTAAAAAAAAATAAAAAAAATAAATAATAATAAGTGATACGCCATATTTTTTTTTGAGATGCTCCCACTCGTCCCTTTTCTTCATGCAACGTATTCAAACCCATCATATCACTTTTTCTTTTTATAGTGGTAGGGTTACCCGTGATTTATTAATTGCAATCCAATGAATCTCCACATCGATTTCCATTAACTTTTGTGAGACCCACTACAACACTAGTGGTTAGCTTTTATATTTAAAACATGATCCTTAATGTAGTGTATTTAATTCAATTGGTGGGTTTGAGCAGGAAACAACTCGGTTGATGTTCTTGTTTGGTTAAATAGTGGTGATCAAGTGGTGTTATGGTGAGGGTGTGTAAAATAGAAACAAAAAGTTACGTGACTAGCAGTGGCAATGGTTGAAGATGATGGTGGTTTTAAATAGAAACAAACACAGCCTTGTAGTTATGGTGGTTTGGTTTTCGATGTTGGTGGTTTTACACGACAAAAGGAAGTAGAATAATAGAGGTGTTCAGTTTTTGTAAGGATGGCGATGGTGTGCGTTTATTCAAGAAGAAACAACAAAAATATAATGTAGTAGCAGTTGAATTCTATGGTTTGGGTTCACAATCAAAGAAGAAGAGAAAGAGAGTAGAGAGAGATATAAAGAGAGAGAGAGGAGAGAGAGGTGATAACCGGTGGAAGCTCGATGAAAAATTGGTGATGAGGTCTCGGTCTTTAGCAGCTGAAGTAACACGAAAAAATAGAAAAAATGCAATAGTAGCAATCGACTGTAATAGGTGCTGAGTAACAAAATGGTTCGAGCAGGATAGTTATATAAAAAAAAATTATAATCGAATGGTGTTGGTTTGGGTTTCACGACAATAGCCGAAAACAAGGGAGTGTTTTGGTTATTGGTTTTGCTCAAACAAGAAACATAATCGAGCAGTAGTAGTAGTAATTAAAGATTGTTTTGGGTAGATAATATTATTGAGAAAGATGGTGAGATGATCAAATAATAGGTACCAAGTTGAACACATGCTTTTGAGAGTCGATATAGAATAGAAGAAACAGTTTTTAAGGTGACTATGTGTCAACAATTTGCACAGAATACAAGCAAGTGAAATATTCAAATAATACAAAAGAATATTATTTTCCTGTTGAAGAAATCAATTATAAGTTTTGGTGGGGTGTGTAGTTCCAAAAGAAGGACGTACTACAATATATAAATATCAAATTTTGTCATGTGAAAGAAATAAGAATTTTTTTAAATGGTTCCAATAAAACGTGCACTACCTTTACAGCTATATTATCTGCTGACAGTTTTATTAGGATATTATTTCGTACCCCGTTGATAAATTAGTGGCGGATAAAAGTCTTCTGAAAAATCCCATATTTTTAAATTAAATAGTTTTATTTATTTTGGTCATTATGGTATAAAATTCAGTCATTAATTTAATAAATAAAAATTACATCAACTGTCCCTCTCATTTATGGGTAAAATATAAAAAGTGTTAAAACTTAATAAATATTTCCTAAATACATTTTTAATAAGCCTAAAATTTATAAAACTCATTTTCGTAACACCGTTTATTTTAAAATTACATAAGTTTGAATTTAACTTGCTTAATATCAATCGAAACATCAACGAATATTACAATCATTTAATATATATATATATATATATATATATATATATATATATATATATATATATATATACTTTATTTATATATAGAGATTTATTTTAAATAATAATTATTATAATATCCTATTTTTATTTTATAACAACAATATATAATACTTCAAATTATATTTCGAATTATTATTTATATATATACATATACATATATCTATTTACAATTAATTGTTCGTGAATCGTCGAGAGCAGTCGAAGGTCAATTGAATATATGAACATCGTTTCAAAATTTTCTAGACTCAACAATACATACCTTGCTTATCGTATCGATATCATATAAAGATTAAGTTTAAATTTCGTCAGAAATTCCCGGGTCGTCACAATATTGGTATTCTATGTCTGGAGACAACTTCCTTCAAATATAATCGTGCCAACTTCTCCATTTTATCATCTTCTCTCATTGGCAGAAAGTGTGCTAACTTGGTGAGACGATCGACTTTTACCCAAATAGTATCATAACCACTTGCAGTCCTTGGCAATTTAGTAATAAAATCCATAGTAATGTTTTACCATTTCCATTCTGGGATCTCGGGTTATTAAAGTAGACCTGATGGTTTCTGATGTTCAGCTTTGAACTTAGAACACGTCAAACATTCTCCTACGTATTTAGCGATATCGGCTTTCATACCCGGCCACCAAAAGTGTTTCTTGAGATCTTTGTACATCTTTCCCGCTCCGGGATGTATTGAGTATCTGGTTTTATGTGCTTCTTTAAGTACCATTTCTCTTACATCTCCAAACTTTGGTACCCAAATTCTTACAGCCCTATACTGAAATGTCCCGTTCATATTGATTATAAACGTTCCATATTAATTGATTTCGTTGCGAGGTTTTGACCTCTATATGAGACGTTTTTCAAAGACTGCATTCATTTTTAAAACAACCATAACCTTTATTTTATCAATAAAGGTTTTAAAAGCATTACGTAGATTATCAAATAATGATAATCTAAAATATACTGTTTACACATGACCATTACATAATGGTTTACAATAGAAATATATTACATCGACATATGTTTCTTGAATGCAGTTTTTACACAATATTATACAAACATGGACTCCAAATCTTGTCCTTATTTTAGTATGCAACAGCGGAAGCTCTTAATAATCACCTGAGAATAAACATGCTTAAAACGTCAACAAAAATGTTGGTGAGTTATAGGTTTAACCTATATATTATCAAATCATAGTAATAGACCACAAGATTTCATATTTCAATATACATCCCATACATAGAGATAAAAATCATTCATATGATGAACACCTGGTAACCGACATTAACAAGATGCATATAAGAATATCCCCATCATTCCGGGACATCCATCGGACATGATATAAAACTCGAAGTACTAAAGCATCCGGTACTTTGGATGAGGATCGTTAGGCCCAATAGATCTATCTTTAGGATTCTCGTCAATTAGGGTGTCTGTTCCCTAATTCTTAGATTACCAGACTTAATAAAAAGGGGCGTATTCAATTTCGATAATTCAACCATAGAATGTAGTTTCACGTACTTGTGTCTATTTTGTAAATCATTTATAAAACCTGCATGTATTCTCATCCCAAAAATATTAGATTTTAAAAGTGGGACTATAACTCACTTTCACAGATATTTCCTTCCTCGGAAATAAGACTTGGCCACGGATCGATTCACGAACCTATAAAAATATGTACATATATATCAAAGTATGATCAAAATATAATTACAACCATTTTTATTATGTTTTAAAGATTTGAGTGTATTAAGTCAGCTGTCCTCGTTAATAACCTACAACTAGTTGTCTACAGTTAGATGTACAGAAATAAATCGATATATATTATCTTGAATCAATCCATGACCTAGTGTATACACTTCTCAGGCTAGATCACAACTCAAAGTATATATATTTTTGGAATCAACCTCAACCCTGTATAGCTAACTCCAACATTACTGCATATAGAGTGTCTATGGTTGTTCCAAATAATATATATACATGGGTCGATATGATATGTCAAAATATTTGCATACGTGTCTATGGTATCCCAAGATTATATAATATATTAGAATACATGTATAATACAATATAAGTTAGCTAGGATATGATTTGTATAGATTTGTTAAACATTTCCCGTAGCTAAAAAGATCAAAAATATCCAATCTTGTTTTACCCATAACTTCTTCATTTTAAATCCGTTTTGAGTGAATCGAATTGCTATAGGTTTATAGTCGGAAATTTAAGTTACATGTCAATTACTAAAGAGGTAGTCATTTCCGTCGAAAGAACGACATCTTGATGACCATTTTGAAAAACATACTTTCACTTTGAGTTTAACCAAGATTTTTGGATATAGTTTCATGTTCATATGAAAAATCATTTTCCCAGAAGAACAACTTTTAATTCAAAGTTTATCATAGTTTTTAATTATCCAAACCAAAACAGCCCCCGGTTTCACTACGACGGCGTATATCCGATTTTATGGTGTTCATCGTGTTTCCAGGTTTTAAATCATTAAGTTAGCATATCATATAGATATAGAACATGTGTTTAGTTGATTTTAAAAGTCAAGTTAGAAGGATTAACTTATGTTTGCGAACAAGTTTAGAATTAACTAAACTATGTTCTAGTGATTACAAGTTTAAACCTTCGAATAAGATAGCTTTATATGTATGAATCGAATGATGTTATGAATATCATTACTACCTCAAGTTTTCTGGATAAAACTACTGGAAATGAGAAAAATGGATCTAGCTTCAGAGGATCCTTGGATGGCATGAAAGTTCTTGAAGCAGAATCATGACACGAAAACAGTTCAAGTAAGATTTTCACTCGAAATAAGATTGTTATAGTTGTAGAAATTGAATCAAAGTTTGAATATGAATATTACCTTGAATTAGAAAGATAACCTACTATAAATAACAAAGGTTCCTTGATCTTATATGATTACTTGGAATGGATTAGAAAGCTTGGAAGTAGACTTGCAAACTTGGAAGTATTCTTGATTTTTATGAAATTTGAAGATGGAACTTGAGAGAGATCAATTAGATGAAGAAAATTGAAGAATGAAAGTGTTTTTAGGTGTTTTTGGTCGTTGGTATATGGATTAGATATAAAGGATATGTAATTTTGTTTTCATGTAAATAAGTCATGAATGATTACTAATATTTTTGTAATTTTATGAGATATTTCATGCTAGTTGCCAAATGATGGTTCCCACATATGTTAGGTGACTCACATGGGCTGCTAAGAGCTAATCATTGGAGTATATATACCAATAGTACATACATCTAAAAGCTGTGTATTGTACGAGTATGAATACGGGTGCATACGAGTAGAATTGTTGATGAAACTGAACGAGGATGTAATTGTAAGCATTTTTGTTAAGTAGAAGTACTTTGATATGTGTCTTGAAGTCTTTCAAAAGTGTAAGAATACATATCAAAACACAACATGTATATACATTCTAATGGAGTCGTTAAGTCTTCGTTAGTCGTTACATGTAAGTGTTGTTTTGAAACATTTAAGTTAACGATCTCAATTAATGTTGTTAACCCAATGTTTATTATATCAAATGAGATGTTAAATTATTATGTTATCATGATATTATGATGTATGAATATCTCTTAATATGATATATACATTAAAATATCGTTACAACGATAATCGTTACATATAAGTCTCGTTTCGTAATTCTTGAGTTAGTAGTCTTGTTTTTACATATGTAGTTCATTGTTAACACACTTAATGATATATTTAAATATCATTTTATCATGTTAAATATAGTGTATCAATATCTTAATGTGATACATATGTATTTAGTAGACGTTATCATAACGATAATCGTTATATATATCATTTCGAGTTTCTTAACTAATCTCATTTCTTATGTATATCACACATTGTTAATATACTTAGTGAGATACTTACTCATCATAATCTCATGTCAACCATATATATATATATGTCTATATATACCACAACATGTAGTTTTTACAAATTTGTAACGTTCGTGAATTGCCGGTCAACTTGGGTGATCAATTGTCTATATGAAACTTATTTCATTTAATCAAGTCTTAACAAGTTTGATTGCTTAACACGTTGGAAACATTTAGTCATGTAAATATCAATCATAATTAATATATATAAACATGGAAAAGTTCGGGTCACTATAGTTGTAGAGACCCGTCCTAATCCATCCGGACGAAGTCCATATCGATTATAAACGATTCACAACAGTTGATTACATCGCGAGGTACTTGACCTCTATATGATACATTTTACAAACATTGCATTCTTTTCTGAAAAGACAATATTTCGTTACATCGAAAGTTGATGACATGCATACCATTTCATAATATATCTAACTATAATTGACTTAATATTAATCTTGATGAACTCAACGACTCGAATGTAACGTCTTTTGAAATATGACATGAATGACTCCAAGTAATATTCCTAAAAGGAGCAAATGCACAGCGAAAGATTTCTTTCGTACCTGAGAATAAACATGCTTTAAAGTGTCAACCAAAAGGTTGGTGAGTTCATTAGTTTCACATAAATAATCATTTCATAATTTTAATAGACCACAAGATTTCATATTTCCATTTCTCATAAACCTACGTCCCATGCATATAGACAAAAATATCATTCATATGGATTGAACACCTGATAACCGACATTAACAAGATGCATTTAAGAATATCCCCTATCATTCCGGGATCCTCCTTCGGACATGATATAAATTTCGAAGTACTAAAGCATCCGGTACTTTGGATGGGGCTTGTTGGGCCCGATAGATCTATCTTTAGGATTCGCGTCAATTAGGGTGTCTGTTCCCTAATTCTTAGATTACCAGACTTAAAAAGGGGCATATTCAGTTTCGATCATTCAACCATAGAACGTAATTTTGATTACTTGTGTCTATTTCGTAAAACAGTTATAAAAGTTGCGCATGTATTCTCAGCCCAAAAATATAAAGGGTAAAAAGGCAAATGAAACTCACATTACTGTATTTTGTAGTAAAAATACATATGACGACATAGAACAACTGAACAATGCAGGGTTGGCCTCGGATTCACGAACCTATATCATTTGTACATATATTAATACACATAATTGTGATTAAACAATTTATATATTATTATTAGAGAATTAAATGTTAAATTATATGTTTCATTAATAACTTACTTGAATATATTTATCTCATATAAAAAAAATATATAGTTTCGTTGAATATATTTTTATATACTAATTTTTATCGTAATGATAATTATATTAATATTAGTAGTAGTATTGATAATGATATTAATATAGTTGTTATAATATTAATAATGATACTAGTAATAATAATAGTAACATTAAAATAATAATACTTAAATGTAGTAATATTAATGATTATACTTTTAATGTTAATAATAATAATAATAATAATAATAATAATAATAATAATAATAATAATAATAATAATAATAATAATAATAATAATAATAATAATAATAATAATAATAATAATAATAATAATAATAATAATAATATATATCATATATAAAAACACGCGTAGGGTTACTCCCAATTCAGATCGAAGGAAAAGAAGAAAATAAAAAAAAAATGTAGAGGAGAGGAAAATACTCGTCGATTACTCAATCTACAATCATCATCATCGTCAGCAATAGATTACTCAAACGGTGATCGTCGTTGAATAGCAGGTTTGCTGACTCGCCCTCATCCTTGTTCAATTTTATCATCGATCTTCATCACTTTCCATCAATAAATCAATTTAATCGATATATTAATTGGTGAAGTAAGTTAATTGGTTCATTAATACTCTGTTAATTTTCTTCAATCGTCTATTTTTAGTATTTAAATTTGATCGAATACCAAAAATCACCCAAGTAATCTGTATTTACAAATATAATTTATTTTATAAATTTCCCCCAATTCGATTCCAAAATCGAATCATCTGTGAAACAGTCATCATCTTTTCTATTTTCCAGGTTCATCTTCTGGCTCGATTTGTTTCACTTATAGCTGCAACGGTTCATCTGTATCTATTCTTGTGTTTGACTATATTTATTAGTTATGCTTTTTGTACAATCTGAGCTATTTACCAATTCATTAAATCTTAGTTATCTAGTATACAATATATATATTCTTGATATTAAAGTTATTAAATTTGATATGCTTTTTGAATTAGTTTGTAAAGCTTAAATTATTAATTCTGATGTATATTCTGTAAGTATTTTTAATAGTTAGTTTGAGCTTTGAATTTATTTAGTTGAAATCTAAATTATTAAAATTGTGTTTGTTAAATTATTTAGATGACAAAGATTCGTATGTAACTGACCTGTTTATGAAGTGAAGACCAAACAGGAAAATCAATGAGTAGTAGGTGCTTTTTGGTTTTCATTGCAGGTTAAACAGAAGGTAGATAACATCAACAGCTAGAGTTGATCGTGCAGTAATCAACACAGATGGTGATGGTTGGGTGAGATGGTTTGGGTTTCAGGTTATAATCGGACAACAACAATAGTAGCATCCTTCTTGTTGTTGCAGCAACTAACTTGAAAATGATTTATTTGGTGGTTAAATCGAATAGGGCAAAAACAGCAGTTAAATGACAGCTTACTTGTTTTATATAACAGGTTTGATGTACACGTTGATCACTAAAACAGAAAGATTCAAGCAGCAGCTGCAGCTGCACACGTGGACAGAAACAGAACTTATGCATATCTTGTAGCTGTAGCAGTTTGTATATAATAGTAAATCATTTGCAGGTGGTGGTATGGGTTTGAACAACAAGGGTTTTCAAAAGATGGTTTAGGTCTCGGTTGTAGCACAAAGATGGGTGTTGGTATGATAAGAGAGGAAGGGAAAGAGTGTTATATGTGTGAGTCTCCCATTCTATGCAAGAATATTTGTAATATTGTTTTATTAATAATTTGATGGTGAGTTAGATTGATAACAAACTTTGTTTGCTACTTGATATAGAATTCAATGTACAGTGAATGAAGTACCAATCATGAGCAACAACATATTTAGATTGATCGTGATGGATGAGTATTATGTATTGTATCAATATCATATATCTATATTTGTATTTATAAAGTATATAATATAATCAATATTAATACTAATTATATATCTATATATATATGTAACAATAATATAATTCTAATTAATAAAAATTTATTTTAATAACATTTATTATTGATTATGGAATTAGAAATAGAAATACTAACACTAATAATAATAATAATAGAAGTACTAAAAAATAAATAAATATATATATATATATATATATATATATATATATATATATATATATATATATATATATATATATATATATATATATATATATATATATATATATATATATATATATATAATAGCAATGTAATGTTATTAATAATAACAATAATGATAATTTCAATAATAATAATATTATTAGTAACATTAATAATAATATTAATATTAATAATATAAATATAAAAATCTAATAATTTATACATTATTATTTACATAATACTTTCTAATTGTATAATATATTCATTTTATTAGTAAATTAATTATTTTATATATTACTTTAAATTTCAATTCAATTCAAAAGTTTTATTTGTATTATATTTATTTAAATTAATACATACCTTTAATTATAGTAATATATATTTATATTCACACATTTATTTACAACAACAGTTCGTGAATCGTCGAGGATAGTTAAAGGTTAATTGTTTATATGAATATAGTTTCAAAACTTTCGAGACTCACATTTCAGATCTTGCTCATCGTGTCGGAATTATATAAAGATTAAGTTTAAATTTGGTCGGAAATTCCCGGGTCATCACAGTACCTACCTGTTAAAGAAATTTCGTCCCGAAATTTGAGTGAGGTGGTCATGGTTAACAATAAAATTGTTTTCATGACGAATATGAGTTGATAAATAGAGTTTTATCATCATTGAGTAATATGGGTAAAACAACTCAATTATATGAAGAGTACGAATGCAGCTATCGCAAAATAGTGAAATGGGGTAATAGGAATTTGTCTTAACTTTTGACATTGTCTTGGTTGAATTCCGGAATTCAAGGGATTTAAAAGAAAATCTTGGAAATCTATAAGATCTGATTCTTCAGCGAATAAGGAAATTAAGATTTCTCTAATTAAATACGGTGATCTACCTAGATTACTCTGTCTGATATTTCCACTATAAATTTAAGCTCTTCTGTTCCATTATTCTCACCATTCCTATACTTTCTTTCTTAGTTCATGCATCTAAAAGATTGTGAAAATGCTTAATCCAGTTATAATCCTTGATATTTTCCTAATTATCATTTCTGTCATCCTTCTTTTCAATCTTCCACCCGAAGAATTTGTTTACTTCTACTATTACCTTGGGGTTATAGTGCTTTTAATTCTCCCGTGTCTTTATGTTGCGATAAACATTGATATTCACGGTTTGTAATTTATGTGTTGTTATCAGGCTTTATATTCTCCCTTATATTTCAAAGCTCTATGCTTTTGTTTTCTCTTCCCGACTTCAAGTCAAGCGAAAAATGGTCCAGAATTTGTAGATATAGAGTTTTGAATGATTATAATGTTCTAAGCAGGAAGGAACATGATAGCACAATTTGATTTTTAAATTTATCAACATCACGAAAGATAGAATCATCAAGAATACATTTTCTTGATATGTTCAGGAGTTAAGTAGAATGAAAAGGTTATGTAACATGGCACATAATGACGTTATGATCTGTGAATCATCACGTCCCATTAGAAACTCAGCATGACTTACTGTAATATAATCACGTTGATCAAGTGTCATTATATTATACTAACTCATGCATCAATTCCCAACATTACTTCAATAACATTCATATTTTAAGCTCGAAAGTTTACAGAATATAGAACTAACAGTTTCTATATGATGTAATACTGATAGCACGAAGAGATTAATGATCTCAGATAAGATTAGTTACAAAAATATCTCCAAAAATATGGAGGATATTTATAATGAAAGATACGATAATATCTCGGAATATCTAAGATCAGAGGATGATAGAAACTATTGCCTGCAAGGGTTTAGAGTAAGGAGCAAGATATTCACTAAAAACTTTAGCAGACATTGAATCATTCGGATTCTTTGAAGTCAAACTTATTCTTTGTGATTTGTCCACGACTTTCTTCATAGTTTCGCATAATCTGCTTTTCGGTACTAAATTTTCTATTAAATGTTTCCAATATAATGATACACAGGAAGCACGAAGAGGTATATAATTTTGGAAGAGAATATTTATGAAAATATCCTCAGAAATATCGAAGATATTGATGATGATATTTTGGAATTTCTAAGTTTAATGGTTGATGAAGAAAGATTTTTCCGCAAGATTTTTAACATGACTTCGGAGCAAGATATTCTCTAAAGATTTCAACGGATCCAGAATTATCTGGATTCTTTGAATATAGGGTATGGTCCTTGTATTTTTCCTTGGTCTCCGTCATGGTTAACTCTATCAGTTTTCCAGTTCCAACGTTTCTGAGCTTTTCCAACATATTATTCTTTATCATCAAACTTCCGACGACTAAGGTCGTTTACGGTTGCCTACAGTTTCTGCTGCTTCATTTAGCTTTTTCAACATTCAGAGTATCGATTCATAAACTGGGTGCCTTTTTAAAATTTCAGAATTGAAGGTCGTAATTCTAGGAGATAATTGTTATATGTATACATATAACTATTGATGTGGAAATGCTACGAGATTCGAAATACTGATTGCTGATTCTCGGTAATTGGTATGGCAATTATTGTTACAGGGTATAGATGAATACAAGATGGGGTTTCAATGAATATAATGATTTTTTGGAAAGTCCAAATTCATTGAAGTTGCTGGTAATTTTACTGCTAATGTGGTGAAATATAAACGGTTCTCCGGTAACGATGGCGACAGGCAAACTTATATATCGAGGTTATAATAAGGCTAATTTGAATGGAAATTGAAGTTGATTTGTTGGAGCTGTGACAAAATTGGCTAATTTGGAGAGGTGCTATAAAGTTATTTTCGATAATAACACGCCAAAGAAGTTAGCACAGATACGTGTTAAACATTTACACAAGTTCCGAATGTTTTCAAGTGCATAATTATATACATCAATTTTTTTTCTTCCGTAGATGAAGTGCGGTTGATTCATCCTCTCGATTGAGGTGTTTTCAAGAATCATGAAAGGTTTAAACGCGGATTGTAATCGTCAAGATACAAATGAAGTTTAGAATGAAATCAAATGGCAAACTTGAAGAATTGTTTAGTTTCATATATTATAATAAATATTTTAATTCATTTTAATTGTCCAATGCTGGTAGTCCTCGATTGATAGTCCACAGTTGACAGTCCAATAATTCATATATAGTTTAATATACAATATTCGAATTAATTAATACGTGTCGTGACCCGTATACGTCTCAGACTCGATCACAACTCAAAGTATATATATTATTATAGAATCAACCTCAACCCTGTATAGAGAACTCGATCATTACTGCATATAGAGTGTCTATGGTGGTTCCAAATAATATATATAGATGCGTCGATATGATATGTCAAAACCTTGTATACGTGTCCCGATATTTAAAGTGCGTAAAATAAATAACAGAAAATTAAATAACGATAAATAAAATGCGTAAAGTAAATAACAGAAAATTAAATGACGCTAAATAAAATTGCGAAAATGTAAATTGCGATAATTAAATTGCGACAAATAAAATGTAATCAGTTAGCTAGGAACAATTAGCTAGGAACAGTTAGCGTGGATTCTTAACAAAATTCCTCATAGTTAATTTTTTTGTTTCTAACAAATTTTATTTTGTCCAATGTTTTCTTCATTATGCTACTTGTCGGATTCTGATAGGTCAAAATCCAAATATGAAATTGAATGAAAATGGTTATTCTGTGATGAACGGATTCGTATAGCTGTGGTTGCAAGTAGGATAGTAAATGACTGTTGAATCAGATTCGAAGAATGTACAATGTAACTTATTAATATGAAATCTAAATATTCCTCGGGTATTACCTACCCGTTAATATATTTTCACCATTAACAGTTTGTACGAAAGAATTTTTAATTACAACGTTTATGAAAATATACTTACATATATATTTTCTTCAGATGTAATCATAGATTTAATGAGTTAATGTGATATTAAACTCATATGGTTTACCGTTAGAACTAGAATACATAATCTCTAAAATATTAAAGATTACATAATTGCTATGTAGAACGAAAATAAATGATGTGTAACGATGCGTAGAACGAAGATAATCGATGTAAAACAATATGTAGAACGAAGATCATGCTTGGGGTATAGATTATGATGTTGAGGCATGTGATGTTGAAACTTGGGTTGTTGGTGGTACTGGTGTTGATATTGGTGATACTGTTGGTGCCGGTGACGTTGCTGAACTGGTACGTTTTGCACCATATTTTTCAAAGGCTACAACTCGAACGTGAAGCTCGTTGACTTCTTCCATTACTCCAGGATGATTATCAGTTCGGACGAGTGAATGAATAAGGTTTAGAATCTGGCTTGTGATATAGTCGTGGCGAGATACTCTGGAAATGAGTGTGAAAATGGTGTTTCGAATGGGTTCGCCGGTAAGTGATTTAGATTCTTTGCCAAGAAGTGAATTCGGTTGATGGAAGGGATCGCATTCTTCGCGTCTCCATTGATTAAGTCGACTATGAACCCATCAGATGAATTGAGGATAGCTGATTGATTGATTCATTCTGGTGACACCGCTTTCGGAGCTTAGGTGAATATCCATGTCGGAATAGCTGTCGAGATAACTATCGGGATAGCTATCGAAATCTGAGGGATTCGAACTGGTTGAGGGATTTATCTCGTACGATCAGATGAAGGATATTTGATAAGAAATAGATTATAGGATATAGATTAGTACCCTACAATACATAATTTACATATGCATATATAATACCAAAATCCCATAAGTTACGGAGGAATCTACAGAAAATGTCAGGCAAAGTTTACAATAACAGATACGCTATGATTTGAATTAGCAGATATGCTAAGATATGAATTTTGTCTATACACTAATCATGCAATCAATGCAATAAGATGTGTCTAGACTAAGGATGATAAGCAAGTGATTCTCTAATAATGATAAGCGGGTAATTTTCGACACGAAATGATAAGCAAAACTTTTGACATGCAGACACGGTCGAAGTCCAGACTCACTAATGCATCCTAACGACTATCAGTTAGACACACTAATACAAGACCCGGTTCTCTAAGACCACCGCTCTGATACCAACTGTAGAGACCCATCCTAATCCATCCGGACGAAGTCCATATCGATTATAAACGATTCACAACAGTTGATTACATCGCGAGGTACTTGACCTCTATATGATACATTTTACAAACATTGCATTCGTTTCTGAAAAGACAATATTTCATTACATCGAAAGTTGACGGCATGCATACCATTTCATAATATATCTAACTATAATTGACTTAATATTAATCTTGATGAACTCAACGACTCGAATGCAACGTCTTTTGAAATATGACATGAATGACTCCAAGTAATATTCCTAAAAGGAGCAAATGCACAGCGAAAGATTTCTTTCGTACCTGAGAATAAACATGCTTTAAAGTGTCAACCAAAAGGTTGGTGAGTTCATTAGTTTCACATAAATAATCATTTCATAATTTTAATAGACCACAAGATTTCATATTTCCATTTCTCATAAACATACGTCCCATGCATATAGACAAAAATATCATTCATATGGATTGAACACCTGGTAACCGACATTAACAAGATGCATTTAAGAATATCCCCTATCATTCCGGGATCCTCCTTCGGACATGATATAAATTTCGAAGTACTAAACCATCCGGTACTTTGGATGGGGCTTGTTGGGCCCGATAGATCTATCTTTAGGATTCGCGTCAATTAGGGTGTCTGTTCCCTAATTCTTAGATTACCAGACTTAAAAAGGGGCATATTCAGTTTCGATCATTTAACCATAGAACGTAATTTCGATTACTTGTGTCTATTTCGTAAAACAGTTATAAAAGTTGCGCATGTATTCTCAGCCCAAAAATATAAAGGGTAAAAAGGCAAATGAAACTCACATTACTGTATTTTGTAGTAAAAATACATATGACGACATAGAACAACTGAACAATGCAGGGTTGGCCTCGGATTCACGAACCTATATCATTTGTACATATATTAATACACATAATTGTGATTAAACAATTTATATATTATTATTAGTGAATTAAATGTTAAATTATACGTTTCATTAATAACTTACTTGAATATATTTATCTCATATAAAAAAAATATATAGTTTCGTTGAATATATTTTTATATACTAATTTTTATCGTAATGATAATTATATTAATATTAATAGTAGTATTGATAATGATATTAATATAGTTGTTATAATATTAATAATGATACTAGTAATAATAATAGTAACATTAAAATAATAATACTTAAATGTAGTAATATTAATGATTATACTTTTAATGTTAATAATAATAATAATAATAATAATAATAATAATAATAATAATAATAATAATAATAATAATAATAATAATAATAATAATAATAATAATATATATCATATATAAAAACACGCGTAGGGTTACTCCCAATTCAGATCGAAGGAAAAGAAGAAAATAAAAAAAAAAATGTAGATGAGAGGAAAATACTCGTCGATTACTCAATCTACAATCATCATCATCGTCAGCAATAGATTACTCAAATGGTGATCGTCGTTGAATAACAGGTTTGTTGACTCGTCCTCATCCTTGTTCAATTTTATCATCGATCTTCATCACTTTCCATCAATAAATCAATTTAATCGATATATTAATTGGTGAAGTAAGTTAATTAGTTCATTAATACTCTGTTAATTTTCTTCAATCCTCTATTTTTAGTATTTAAATTTGATCGAATACCAAAAATCACCCAAGTAATCTGTATTTACAAATATAATTTATTTTATACTCAAAGCGTCGGCTACCACATTCGCTTTCCCCGGGTGGTAATGAATCTCAAAGTCGTAATCATTCAACAATTCAATCCACCTATGCTGCCTCATGTTCAGTTGTTTCTGATCAAATATATGTTGGAGACTTTTGTGGTCGGTATATATGATACTTTTGACCCCATATAAGTAGTGCCTCCAAGTCTTTAATGCAAAAACAACAGCGCCCAATTCCAAATTGTGAGTCGTATAATTTTGCTCATGAATCTTCAATTTCCTGGACGCATAAGCAATTACCTTCGTTCGTTGCATTAATACACAACCAAGACCTTGCTTCAAAGCGTCACAATAAATCACAAAATTATCATTCCCTTCAGGCAATGACAATATAGGTGCCGTAGTTAGCTTTTTCTTTAACAATTGAAATGCTTTCTCTTGTTCATCCTTCCATTCAAATTTCTTCCCTTTATGCGTTAATGCAGTCAAGGGTTTTGCTATTTTGGAAAAATCTTGGATGAATCTTCTGTAGTAACCAGCCAGTCCTAAAAATTGACGTATATGTTTCGGAGTTTTCGGGGTTTCCCACTTTTCAACGGTTTCCATCTTTGCCGGATCCACCTGAATACCTTCTTTGTTCACTATGTGACCGAGGAATTGAACTTCTTCCAACCAAAATGCACACTTTGAAAATTTAGCGTGCAATTTTTCTTTCCTCAACAACTCTAGCACTTTTTTCAAATGTTCTTCGTGCTCTTGATCATTCTTTGAGTAAATAAGTATGTCATCAATTAAAACAATGACAAACTTGTCAAGGTATGGTCCACACACTCGGTTCATGAAGTCCATGAACACAGCTGGTGCGTTAGTCAAACCAAACGGCATAACCATAAACTCATAATGACCGTAACGCGTCCTAAAAGCAGTCTTTGGAATATCATCCTCCTTCACCCGCATTTGATGATACCCGGAACGTAAATCGTTCTTCAAATAGACCGACTAGCCTTATAGTTGATCAAATAAGTCGTCGATTCGTGGGAGTGGGTAACGGTTCTTGATAGTAAGTTTGTTCAACTCTTGGTAGTCGATACACAACCTGAATGTACCATCCTTCTTTTTAACAAACAAGACAGGAGCTCCCCATGGTGATGTGCTTGGTCGAATGAAACCACGTTCTAAAAGTTCTTGTAGTTGACTTTTTAATTCCTTCATTTTGCTGGATGCGAGTCTGTATGGAACACGAGCTATTGGTGCAACTCCTGGTACAAGATTTATTTGAAATTCCACGGATCGGTGTGGAGGTAGTCCCGGTAATTCTTTCATAAATACATCGGGAAATTCTTTTGCGACGGGAACATCATTGATGTTCTTCCCTTCGGTTTGTATTTTCTCAACGTGTGCTAGAACGGCATAGAAACCTTTTCATATTAGCTTTTGCGCCTTCAAGTTACTAATAAGGTTTAGTTTCGCGTTGCTCTTTTCTCCGTACACCATTAAGGGTTTTCTCTTTTCGCGCATAATGCGAATTGTATTTTTGTAACAAACAATTTCTGCTTTCACCTCTTTCAACCAGTCCATGCCAATTATCACATCAAAACTCCCTAACTCTACTGGTATCAAATCAATCTTAAACGTTTCGCTAATCAGTTTAATTTCTCTGTTCCGACATATTTTATCTGCTGTAATTAATTTACCGTTTGCTAATTCAAGTAAAAATTTATTATCCAAAGGCGTCAATGGACAACTTAATTTAGCACAAAAATCTCTACTCATATAGCTTCTATCCGCACCCGAATCAAATAAAACATAAGCAGGTTTTTCATCAATAAGGAACGTACCCGTAACAAGCTCCGAGTCTTCCTGTAGTTCAATCGCATTAATGTTGAAGACTCTTCCTCGGCCTTAACCATTATTATTCCCTGGGTTTGGACACGTATTTCTGTAATGACCCTTCTTCCCGCATCCGAAACATGTAACGTTGGCAATACTTGTTCCGGCGTTATACGTTCCTTTATTTCTATTATCCGCTGGTCCGTAGACTTCACACTTTGTAGCACTGTGACCCGTTCTGTTGCATTTGGTGCATAACTCCCTATAAAAGTCATCCGAATGATATTTCTCACACCTTAGGCATCGATTTTTCTGCCTCTTGTTGTTGTTGTTGTTGGGGTTGTTGTTGTTGCGATTGAAATTGTTGTTGGGACGGTCGTTGTAGTGGTTATTGTTGTTGTTGGGGCGTTTGTTGTTGCGATAAATGGTGCGATTGAATTTGTGATTATTGTTGTGATGATTGTTGAGGTGATTGTTACTATTGTTGTGTTGGTGACTTTTGTCACTATTTTCTTCCCACTTTCTCTTGACTTGTTTCGTGTTGGCTTCTTCAGCCTCCTGTTCTTTAATCCTTCCCTCAATCTGATTTATGAGTTTGTGAGCCATTCGACTTGCCTTTGGTATGGAGGCGCCCTCGTGTGAACTCACATCTTCTTGAATCCTTTCTGGTAACCCTTTTACAAATGTGTCGATCTTCTCTTCTTCATCTTCGAATGCTCTTGGACACAATAGGCACAACTCTGTGAATCGTCATTCGTACGTGGTAATGTCGAAACCTTGTGTTCGTAATCCTCTAAGCTCTACTTTGAGCTTATTGACATCGTTTCTGGGACGGTACTGTTCATTCATCACGTGCTTGAATGCTGACCACGGTAGTGTGTAAGCAGCATCTTGTCCCACCTGCTCGAGATAGGTGTTCCACCATGTTAACGCAGTACCTGTGAAGGTATGCGTAGCGTACTTTACTTTGTCTTCTTCAGTGCACTTACTTATGGAAAACACCGATTCGACCTTCTCGGTCCACCGTTTTAATCCGATTGGACCGTCCGTTCCATCGAATTCCAGAGGTTTACAAGCAGTGAATTCTTTGTAGGAACATCCCACACGATTTCTTGTGGAATTAGTTCCACTGCTAGATCCATAGTTATTGTTGTTATTTTGCATTACGGCCTGCACTGCGGCTATGTTTTGTAACGACCCTACTTTTTCCGTTATCTTTTGCCGTTAATTATTTAACGACTGTTAATTGTTATTTGTGCCATGTCATTTCTATGACCTATAATATTAATTTTGTAATAATATATTAATTATTATCTGTTATGTGAATATTTATATTCATATTTTAAGTTATACGTTTCTACGTGTCGCGGATTTCTATCCGGCGAATTATTTCGGTTTTCAAACCAACGGTCAAACTTTTAGGATTTTTAAATCCAAATTATTTTAAATATGATATTTTGATGTCATATGAATATGTATGGTGTTTATATATTTTATTTGTCGCGTACGCGTTATCTCTCCGAATATTTAATCGTGTAGCGGTGTTTTCGTGTTTCGGGCTTCGTTCGGGCATTTGGGCCACAGGAAAATACTCTTAGCATCAATTTGGCCCACAAGTGGAGCCCACCCTACCTATTTCAGCCAAAAATTTCAAAGGGGAGGGGGTTAGGTTGTCAAATTTTCAAACTTGGGATTAAATTGATCAAAATCACCAAAATGCTTCTCATTTTTAACCTACCTTCATTTTTTTTCTTTTCTTTCTTTCTCCTCCCTTTTTGAATGTCCCCATCAACCATATATCATCATCATCTTCTTTCAATCAAGTGCTTGGATCATCAAATCAATTGCATAAACGTGTTCCTCTCGATCTCCTCTACACGTTCATACCATTTGATTCTTGATTAGGGTATAAACCCTAACCCTAGCTTTTCAAAATTTTCATTTATTTTACTAATTTTATATGTTATATTAGTAGTATGATGATTATATGTTATCGTATTGTTGATTGTATGCGTAGAAGTGCTCGTTAATTCATGTTTTCGGTTTGATTGTTTTGAGACAGCGGTTTGATTGTTGTTTTCTGTATATATAACTGATATAAAAGTGAAATTAAAGTATTTAGATGAGTTCCTCTCATCAAGACATTAATTTTAGACTCCGGATTCATGTCATTTCGATTCCCGGAGCTCTAGATATGATTAAAATGGTGTTTTATTGAAATTAAATTGTGAAAACGAATTGGTACAGTTATGGTCCAACTTTGTGATCATATTTGGAGTCTTTAGGGTGTACTAGTGTGTTAGGATTGATGATTGGATTAACTTTCATGTTCGAGTCATCGAAATCCGAGCCACGGATCACCCGGTATGACTAAAACATGTTTTTGAACGGATTAAAGCTACAAGTTGATTTATGGCTGTAAGTCACGACTTGTTTGCTGTTCTTGGGGTGATCTTGAGCACACTAATGTGTTGGGTGGGTTGGTTAGGCAAAGATATATATAAGACTCGCCAAAAACCGATTCTCGGGGCTCAAGTTATGACCCGATGAACTTTTAATTAAAACTTATGGTTATTAATTATGACTTATGATATAAATAATGAATTTCATTATTAATAAATTACTTATGTTATAAAAAGTAATTATTTTAATTTAAGACTTATGATATACATGTTTATTATATCATTTATTAATTAATTATGATTTTATCAAATTTTTAATTAAACTTATGATTAATAATACCTTTATTATTAATGAAAAATACTTATGATAAGTATTAAACTTATATTATGAGATTATTATTAAAAGACTTATAATAAGGATTAATTAATTATTTAATTATTATAAGACTTAGTTATTATTTAATTATAATTTAATTATTAAATACTTATGATTTAATAATTATAATTAGAAACTTATGATATGATTAATAATTCATTATTAATTAATAATACTTATGATATGATTTTAAATTTATTATTAATTAATAATACTTATATTATGACTAATATTTAATTAATTAATTAAATACTTATGTTATATTAATTATATCATTTAAACTTATGTTAACTTTAATAATTCATTTTAATTTAATTAAACTTATGTTAAGACATAATTATACATATTTAACTTTAATTAGCATTATAATTTATATTATTGTTACAACTTACACTTTTAAAATTAATGTTGACTATGTTTGACCAAGGTTGACTTTTGAGTTGACTTTCGGTTGACTTTGACTTTTAGTTGACTTTTGTTGACTTTCTAATTAAGGAAACTTTCTTAACTTAAAAACTTTCTAAAAATAGAAACTTTCTAAATCTGGAAACTTTCTAAATTTGGAAACTTTCCAAAAATAGAAACTTTCCTAAAATAGAAACTTTCCTAAAATAGAAACTTTCCTAAAATAGAAACTTTCCAAAAATGGAAACCTGCTAAAAATAGAAAGTGTGTGTACGTACACTGTTCCGATCAAACCGATGCATGTTGAGTATTGTTCTATGTCTACTTGCAACATGTACAATAGCTATCATACTAAGACTTGACCTAAGTTAGTTATTTATATCGACCTGCTTTATTTATAGGTCGGTGTTGTGATCATTCCTGATCACTTTACTTCATTTGCTGTTCGCTTATTTGTGTGGTTACTTCGTTTGCTATTAAGGTGAGTTATAGTCCCATTTTCTAATTTTACTCTTTTGGGATGAGAATACATGCAATTTATTTTATAATTTGGACACAAGTGAAAGTTGATGTAAATTATTCATTGTGAGTTGAACAAAAATATTCTCTAGTCTGGTAACTGTAATCACTGGTTTCAACGGGTGAACGCGAATCCTACGGATAGATCTATCGGGTTTGACAACCCCATTTCGAACTAGTCGCGCTAGCAATTTATAATCGAAATGTTTAGTACTTCGTATTTAGTTGAAGATACACTTGTTCGGTGTATATTATTTATTGTGTTTGGCAAGGGTAAATAAATGGTTAAGTGGTTACCAGGTGGCTCACGGAAAATGGAATAATATTTTTATATGTTTTCTAGCATATAATTTTGTGGTCCAAGAAGGAGTTTTTATGTTTTCAAACATAAATTTTTATGATTTACATTAAATATTGTTTGCAATATTAAACCTATAATTCACTCAACATTTTTGTTGACAGTTACTCGCATGTTTTATTCTCAGGTTCATGATTGATTGCTTCCGCTGTGCTTAGAGAGTCTGCATATTTATGATGGCAGCTTTTGTTAAACATTAACTTGCATTCTATTTTGATACATTTAATAGTGGATGTAGTTGACTTTGTTTTGGTCAACTTTTGGGTTAAGTAATAATGTATGGTTTTTCTAAACTTACATATCTTGGTAGGTTTCCTTTATGGGAAATCATTTTTAAATAAAGAATGCAAGGTTATTTATCAAATTCATATAGAGTTATGATCAAGTTGTGGGACCAAGATAACGATGGTCGTCAAGTGTACTTTGACGGGTCGTTTCATGTTTGCTGCAAGGAAAACACGGAAGTCTTCCTCGCTCATGTTCAAGTTCTGACGAGTAGTCGGTGCCATTTCCTTCAAAAATAGCCAAAAGAATTAAGTTAATCATATAGAATATTAAGAGTAGTCAATAGTATTTCGTAGCATAATATGAACTTATTTATAAAAGCTTTTTCTTCATATTAGCATTTTATAATTTTCCATTCGGGTAGTTCCTACCCGTTAAGTTCATACTTAGTAGCTAATATACAATTCAACTGCTACAATTCTATATGAAAAACTGATTACAATAATATTTCGCGTTCAAACTATTATAAAAATATTATAACTTACAATACCGTTATTTTACATATAGCATGAAATATATTACATAATAACTTTGATACAAGGCAGTAGTGAAGACAATTCTAGTTAATACATAAGTCGTTCAGCAAAAGCAATAAAGACACGTAATTCATAAGTCCAGAAACAAGTCATGCATTCGGGTTTTACTAGTATTATTTCCCATCCTTGGTCTTGTGGAAAATAACCGTTGTGGTCATTGGCAAAACAGCATGTTGTAACGTCATCAAAAGGACGAGGGTTACGTAATGCCCAACAGCCCCGTAACAATCTAAAAACCTTATTTCTCACCCCAACTACTGAATCCGTCACTTGTAGGAATGTTTTATTTAACAATTGCAATCCGATGTTCTTTTTCTCAATTTGGTGAGAAGCGAACATCACTAACCCGTAAACATAACATGCTTCTTTATGTTGCATGTTTGAAGCTCTTTCTAAAGAACGAAGTCCTATGTTGGGATATGTGGAGTCAAAATAGGTTCTCAACCCGTAGTGTAAAATTGCATCTGGGTTTCCCGCATTTAATGCCTTAAAGAAAGCACGGCTTAACTTAAGGTTTCCCCAATGTGATATACCCCATCTTTTAAATGAAAGCCTTTTATAAACTAAGGCATGCTTGGAACGTCTTTCAAATGTTCGACAAACTAATTTCGCCGTAAATAATTATGCCGATGAATTCTGACCGACTCTAGATAAGATTTCATCAATCATATCCCCTGGTAGGTCTTCTAAAATTTTTGGTTGTCTATCCTTAACGTCCATTGTGTGTTTTATACTGTAAAATAGACAAGGATTAGATTTGTAAAAGATAATTAACAAACAATACAAGCAATTTTTACATATAACATCGAAGTACAAGCACACTACAATACATATATTACACAACATGATTACTACTCTTCATTCCGACTCACTTGTTTCTTCCTCTTCGGACTTGGTTCGTTTCGCTAATTTCCTAGGGATATATGGTGTTCCTCTAATACGAGCCGTTGTTTTCACAAATGGTTTAAAAAAACCTGGGGGCTTAGATGTCCCCGGGTTATAGTTAAAACTTAAGAAATACGGGTGTTGCAGCATTTCCCATCGGGATATTTCATGTTAACATAAAGTTCATCGGGGTTGGAATTAGATTTTTCTATTTTGATGCCTTTTCCCTTATTGTTTTCTTTTACTTTTTCAAATTGGGTCGGGGTAATTTCTATAATATCATCGGAATCCTCATCGGGATCCGATTCATCAGAAAATTGGTAATTTTCTCAATATTTTGCTTCCTCGACGGAAACACCATTGACCATTTTTAATTTCGGTCCATTGGTTGAGAATTTTCTTTTATTTATCTGTTTTTCTGTGATTCCTAATATTTCCTCTTCCGGAACCTCTTCTTCTTCTTCCGGTTCCTCTTCTTCCAGTTCTTCTTCTTCTGGTTCCTCTTCGGGAATTTGTGAATTTTCCCAAAATATATTCGACTCTTCATTATTATTCGGTGAGTCGATGGGATTTATAGACATCTATCACACAATATCAAACACGTTAAGAGATTAATATATCACATAATATTTACATGTTAACAATTTGTAGTTTCCAACAAAAAGTGTTAAGCAATCGTTTTTAAAGAAAACACGGTCGAAGTCCAGACTCACTAATGCATCCTAACAAACTCGATAAGACACACTAATGCAATTTCTAATGCTCAGATACCAACTGAAATGTCCCGTTCATAATAATTATGAACATTTCATATTAATTGATTTCGTTGCGAGGTTTTGACCTCTATATGAGACGTTTTTTAAAAACTGCATTCGATTTTTGAAACAAACCATATCCTTTATATTTGCGATAAAGGTTTAAAATATTACGAAGATTATTAAATAATGATAATCTAAAATGTAGCGTTTTTACACGACCATTACATAATAGTTTACAATAATATTATACAACAACTTAAGTCTTCGAATGCAGTTTTTAAACAATATTGTACAAGCATGTAGACTCCAATCCTGTCTTTATTTAGCATGCAACAGCGGAAGCTCTTAATAATCACCTGAGAATAAACATGCTTTAAACATCAACAAAAATGTTGGTGAGCTATATGTTTAACCTATATATCAAATTATATTAATAGACCACAAGATTTCATTTTTCATAATTAACTGCAGGAACACTCATCTGCAAAAAAAAAAATAATACAGGAACACTCATCTGTATTAAAATCGAAGTACTAAAGCATCCATAACCTGGATGGGGTTCGTTAGGCCCATAGATCTATCTTCAGGATTCGCGTCAATTAGTGGCGTTCACTAATTCTTAGGTTACCAAGCAAAAGGGTGATATTCATTAAGATTATTTAATCATAGAATGCAATTTTTAAGTACTTGTGTCTATTTTGTAAATCATTTATAAAACTGCATGTATTCTTATCCCAAAAATATTCTATAGTAAAAATGGGATTATAACTCACTTTCACAGATTATCACTTCGTCGGAAAATAACACTTGGCCACTGGTCGATTCACGAACCTATAACAAATATATACATATATATCAAAGTATGATCGAAATATATTCACAATAAGTTTTATTATGTTTTAATGATTTAAGTTTGTTAAGTTAACAGTCCAACGTTCGTAGTCCACAATTAGTTGTCCATAGTTTGTAGTACAGAAATAAATCAATATATATTATCTCAAATCAATCCATGGTCCAGTGTATACAAGTCTCAGACTCGATCACAACTCAAAGTATATATATTATTTTGGAATCAACCTCAACCCTGTATAGCTAACTCGAACATTACCGCATATAGAGTGTCTATGGTTGTTCCAAATAATTTATATAGATGACGTCGATATGATATGTCAAAACATAGTATACGTGTCTATGGTCTATCAAGATTACATAATATATGTTAGAATACATGTATAATACAATATAAGTTAGTTAGGATATGGTTAATATAGATTTTTGTCAATTCATCCCGTAGTCAAATTAACCATTTTTAACCAATTTTGTTTTACCCATAACTTCTTCGTTTTAAATCCGTTTTGCGTGAATCAACTTGCTATGGTTTTATATTGAACTGCATTTTATGAAGCTAAACAGAAAAAGTATAGGTTTATAGTCGAAAATACAGGTTACAAGTAGTTTTTGTAGAGGTAGTCATTTCAGTCGAAAGAACTGTAGTGACCCGAACTTTTCCATGTTTATATATATATTAAATGAAATTGTTATTTACATGATTAAGTGTTTCCAACATGTTAAGTAATCAAACTTATTAAGACTTGATTAATTGAAATAGGTTTCATATAGACAATTGACCACCCAAGTTGACCGGTGATTCACGAACATTATAACTTGTAAAAACTATACGATGACATATATATGGTTATATATATAGTTAACATGATTTTATTATAAGTATGTATCTCATTAGGTATTTTAACAATGAGTTATATACATAAAAATGAGACTATTAATTTAAGAAACTCGAAAACAATATATATAACGATTATCGTTATAACAACGTCTTACTAGGTACATATGAATCATATTAAGATATTGATACACTTGGTTAATTATGTTAAATGATAAGTAAATATATTATTAAGTGTATTAACAATGAAATACATATGTAAAAATAAGACTACTAACTTAATGATTTCGAAACGAGACATATATGTAACGATTATCGTTGTAACGACATTTAACTGTATATATAT
Source organism: Rutidosis leptorrhynchoides (assembly GCF_046630445.1). Lineage (NCBI taxonomy): Eukaryota > Viridiplantae > Streptophyta > Magnoliopsida > Asterales > Asteraceae > Rutidosis > Rutidosis leptorrhynchoides. The sequence goes on from NC_092336.1 coordinate 424,686,920, forward strand.
CATACTAAGATATATTATATATCATAATATCATGATAATATAACAATTTAACATCTCATTTGTTATAATAAACAATGGGTTAACAACATTCAACAAGATCGTTAACCTAAAGGTTTCAAAACAACATTTACATGTAACGACTAACGATGACTTAACGACTCAGTTAAAATGTATATACATGTAGTGTTTTAATATGTATTCATACACTTTTGAAAGACTTCAAGACACTTATCAAAATACTTCTACTTAACAAAAATGCTTACAATTACATCCTCGTTCAGTTTCATCAACAATTCTACTCGTATGCACCCGTATTCGTACTCGTACAATACACAGCTTTTAGATGTATGTACTATTGGTATATACACTCCAATGATTAGCTCTTAGCAGCCCATGTGAGTCACCTAACACATGTGGGAACCATCATTTGGCAACTAGCATGAAATATCTCATAAAATTACAAAAATATGAGTAATCATTCATGACTTATTTACATGAAAACAAAATTACATATCCTTTATATCTAATCCATACACCAACGACCAAATGTAACAACCCAAACCAACACCCGACAAAAACCTTGTGAAAATACGAAATAAAAAAATTTTTTCTGTTGCAGACCATCGGCGCGCCGCGCCATATGGCCCGCGCGCCGCGCCATATCTGGCTGTCCCCGGGACTTTTAACCGCGAAAAGATTGACTAGTTCCCGGCACTTTTAGACAAAACGCTTTTTACCATACAACCAAATATGTAAAACTAACATGTTTCAAACATAAAATTAAAGTTTTACAAGCGGGGCCCACACGACCCAAATTACAAGTTTAGTACAATTTAGGAGTTTCGACCACCAAAAAGTTTAAGTTCCAAACTACACAATGAGCATGGCGTTTGGGATTAAACTACCCAACTATCGGTCAAACTCCGAGAGCTACTAAAACCAAAAGCGTCCCTTAGCAACAAGCGGGATCCCTAGTCCAAAACGATGCCCTTACCCTTGTCCAACACCGAACCTATAAAAGTGGTAAACAACGAGAGGGTAAGAAAAGCTTAGTGAATGCAATAATTACACATACATATATATCGCCCATCTATTTGCAATCACAACACAAGATACCTCGTACGAAACGTGTAACACAAAAGCATGTCATCAACCTCAAACACTTAACAAGTCATACAATAACATAACCGAGTTAGCATATACTCAACACAACCATAAATAATTTAGCATGCTAAATATCAACAAATCTTAATATGGTTAACCATGACGCTATGGTGCTACCGGCTCGTGGTTCACACCATATGCATTGAGTCTCACTCGTTTATAGTGCTACCGGCTCGTGGTTCACACTTTGTTTATAGTGCTACCGGCTCGTGGTTCACACTCGATGCTACCGGCTCGTGGTTCACATCAATTATTTTATAGTGCTACCGGCTCGTGGTTCACACTCGATGCTACCGGCTCGTGGTTCACATCAATTTACACACATGCTATGGTACTACCGGCTCGATGGTTCATACCATAACACCCACAAATAAACACGCCATATACACGAATGCATAATTATTCCACTCACCTCAAAATCTCTTGGTGAAAGATAACCGAGCTTGAACACTTCAATGTAACGCACCTATTACATTTATCACAATATCAAAATCACAACTCGAGTTGGTCAACACTCTAAAGCTCACTCCTAGTGTTAATTTGACCCATGGTGCAAATCTGACCCATTTGCACCCTTAACCCTAAAATCGGGTTAACTCATCACAAAACCCTATCATTAACCAAAGTAGGTTCATTACATATTTTAACACTAGTTTTAGGCTTCAACCACACATATTAATTAGCTTAGGTTCATTTTGACCCATTTGACACTTTCAAAGTCAACCTACCCATTTTGGGTCAACCACTAACCCATTTACACCCATTTACATAAGTCATGGTGTTCTAGCAATTTTACTAGCTAATTAGGGTTCTCTAACAACAAGTAACTCTTCCAAATCCTAGTTAACCCAATATTGAGTCTACATGACTCAAATTACCCTAGAACACCCAAAACACTAACAAAATGGGTTTTATGTTCATCTTCACCCCAAACCCTAGCCCTAAATCAAATTAAACAAATAAATTAAGATTAGAGCATACCACAACTATCACAACGAAGCTAGAGGGAAGGCGAACAACTTTAATGCTTGGACTTAAGCAAGAAACCTTCTTCTTCTTCTCCAAAATGGGGTTTCCCTCACTAAAAGCCACTCTCTCTCTAGAATTGATTTGGATAAGTGTTGGTAGTTGTGGAAGGAGTAAATGAACTCCCCAAAACTGATCTAAGGCATTAAATCCGGCCTCCAAGTGATTTTACCAAAATACCCTCAAAATATCTAATTTAAAAGAAAGAGAGAATCTGTCACAGACAGATGGCGCGGCGCGCCACCAGGCCGCGCGGCGCGCAACTCTCCCAGTCCAGCTCCTTTTGCCTTTTTAAATATATACAAGCAAACCCCGATTCAAGTGCCGCACAATACACTTATATACACATGTGTACACTTCAATTATTCGGGTCTTACAACTCTCCCCCACTTATTCGGATTGCGCCCTCGCAATCCAAGCCGCATGACAAGAGGGAAGATACACTAACACGAACTCTTCGGGTTCCCAAGTGAACTCGGAACCCTTGCTAAGCCACCATTGGACTTTAAAAGTCCTCACTTCTTTATGTCTCAACCTCTTAAATTTCTCATCGAGTATGGCGACCGGTTCTTCGACATATTCCAACTTGTTGTTTAGCTCGATCTCGTCTAAAGGCATCCATAAGGAATCATCCGCAAGACACTTACGGAGGTGGGAAACATGGAATGTATTATGGATCCCCGCAAGCTCTTCGGGTAATTCCAATCGATATGCAACTTCGCCAACACGAGCTAAAACCTTGAATGGCCCAATAAACCGAGGAGCTAACTTTCCCCGGTTTCGAAATCGAATAATACCCTTCCATGGCGAAACTTTAAGCATCACCATGTCGCCTTCTTGAAATTCGATCGTTCGCCTACGTTTGTCGGCATACGACTTTTGCCTATCTTGAGCCTTCTTCAAATGTTCCCGAATAATATCAATCTTGTTGTTCGTCTCCAAAACCAAATCGGTACTCCCGATCTCTCGTTGACCCACTTCTCCCCAACAAACGGGAGTTCGACATCTACGCCCATAGAGCATCTCATACGGTGGCATCCCGATACTAGTATGATAACTATTATTGTACGAGAATTCCACCAAAGGCAAATGCTCGTCCCAACTACCACCAAAATCAATAATGCACGCCCGTAACATATCTTCTAGAGTTTGGTTCGTACGTTCGGTTTGACCGTCCGTTTGAGGATGATACGCCGTGCTCAACTTCAATTGCGTACCCATATCTTCATGAAACTTTTCCCAAAATCGAGATGTAAAACGGGTATCTCGATCCGAGATAACAGATATAGGAACCCCATGACGAGCGACCACTTCCTTGATAAACAACTTAGCCAAGGTCTCCGACGATATTGCTTCTTTAATGGGAAGAAACAAAGCGCTTTTCGTCAACCGATCAACTATAACCCAAATCGAATCATATTGAGTCCTCGCCGTCTTAGGTAACTTAGTGATGAAATCCATGGTAATGTGCTCCCATTTCCACTTCGGGATCTCTAACGGTTGCAACTTACCATACGGCTTTTGGTGCTCGGCTTTAACTTGCAAGCAAGTAACACATCGTTCAACATATTTCACAACATCGCGTTTCATGCCCGGCCACCAATAGTCTTTCTTCAAGTCGTGATACATTTTTGTCGCGCCCGGATGAATAGAATATTTTGACTTATGTGCCTCGTCAAGTAGCACCCGTCGGTAATCACCCATCTTAGGCACCCACACCCTTCCTTGAAATGACAATAAACCCCGCGGGCACATAGTAATGAATTCCGATTGGCCCACAATTCGCTCCGCATGCTTATTGTGAACATAAGCCTCTATTTGATCTTCACCCATCTTTCCAAGAAAGTCGTTAGTGATAACCAAACGTAACGATGCTACACGTATCGCCGGATGTTGAGTCTTTCGACTTAACGCATCCGCGACCACATTCGCCTTACCCAGATGATAAAGTATCTCACAATCATAGTCCTTCACCACATCCATCCACCTACGTTGACGATAATTCAAATCTCTTTGAGTGAAAAGATGTTTCAAATTTTTATGATCCGAATATATCGTACACTTGACACCATACAATTAACGGCGCCAAATTTTCAACGCATGCACAACCACCGCCATCTCTAAATCGTGAGTCGGGTACCTCGTCTAGTGCTCCTTTAATTGTCGAGAGGCATAAGCAATGACTTTACCCCTTTGCATAAGAACACACCCGAGCCCATTTAAGGAAGCATCACAATAAACTACCATATCTTCGACACCTTCCGGTAACACTAACACCGGAGCCTGACATAACTTCTCTTTTAACAATTGAAAAGCAATTTCTTGCTCGTTCTCCCAAACAAACTTCGTATTCTTCCTTGTCAATTTCGTCAACGAAGAAGCGATCTTAGAAAAATCTTGGATAAACCGACGATAATAACCGGCCAACCCGAGAAAACTCCGGATTTCCGTAGGCGTAGTCGGTCGTCCCCAACTCTTCACCGTCTCAATCTTCCCCGGATCCACTTGGATACCGCCTTCGTTCACAATATGGCCAAGAAATTGGACCTCTCTTAGCCAAAATTCACATTTAGAGAATTTTGCATACAACTTCTCCTTTCTTAATGTCTTCAAAACTTCACGCAAGTGACGTTCATGTTCGTGCATACTTTTCGAGTAGACTAGTATGTCGTCAATGAACACAATGACCGACTTGTCCAACATAGGTTGGCACACCCGGTTCATAAGATCCATGAATGCCGCCGGTGCATTCGTAAGACCAAAAGGCATAACCACAAACTCATAATGCCCATAACGCGTTCGGAAAGCCGTTTTCTCAATGTCTTCCTCACGGACCCGCATTTGATGATAGCCGGACCGTAGGTCGATCTTAGAGAAATACGTCGCGCCTTGAAGTTGATCAAATAAATCGTCAATCCTAGGTAACGGATAACGATTCTTGATCGTCACTTTATTTAACTCACGGTAATCGATGCACATACGCATACTACCATCTTTCTTCTTCACGAATAAGACCGGAGCGCCCCACGGCGAAGCACTCAGTCGGATAAAACCTTTCTCAAGCAACTCTTGAATTTGATTCAACAACTCTTGCATCTCCGTTGGTGCTAAACGATAAGGAGTTTTAGCGATGGGGGTAGCCCCCCCGGAACCAACTCAATACGAAACTCGACTTGTCTTTCCGCCGGAACACCCGGTAACTCATCCAGAAAAACGTCTTCAAACTCATTAACTACCGGAATTTCACGAATAGGTGGTGGCTCATTACGAGTATCAACAACATGAGCAAGGAAAGCCATGCCACCGGTAACAACGGAACGACGCGCCCGTGCAAAAGTGCATATCGGCACCGTTCTTCTTCTCTTATCACCATGAATAATCATTTCTCCCCCACTTGGGGCCTTAACACGAATAAACTTGTCATGGCATGCAATATCGGCTCTGTAATGATCGAGCCAATCCATACCAATGACAATATCAAAATCGCCCAAGGTCATTGGAATGAGATTAATTTTAAAAGTTTCGGCACCAAAAACAACATCACAATTCCTACACACATCAACCACTAGCACCGTCTTGCCGTCCGCTATTTCGACTTCTACCGGACGACTTAACTTAGCTAACGGTCTATCAAGTTTAGACACAAATTTAGGAGAAACAAACGACAAATTTGCACCGCTATCAAAAAGAATTCTCGCCGGATTAGAATTAACCATAAAAGTACCTGAGACAACTTCGTTCGATTGTTTGGCTTCATCATTAGTCATCAAATAGTTGCGACCCCTAGCCGTACCCGCCGCCCTCTCCAACCTTTTCACATTATCATTTCGCAAGTCGGGACACTCCGGCTTCTTATGCCCCTCTTTGCCGCAATTAAAGCAAGTAACCTTGGTCGACGCCTTAGGACATTCGCGAGCCATGTGCCCTCTTTGATTACAATTAAAGCAAGTGGGTCCAAAACTCCTGGAACCACCCTTCTTCGCACTATTAACGCTCTCGGCGCCTCTTTTGGACTTCTTGTTTGAAAAATTCAAATGGCTCGATCCTTCAAACTTCCTTTTCGAAAAAGTAAAATCACTCTTCCTAGGCACCTCCGGCTCAAAACCCCGAGCCAACTCAAACAATTCATCAAAAGTCTTAGCCATACCCCGGCTAATCTTGCTCTTGTAGTCGGCATTCAAGGTACGATAAAAATCTTTCATAAGCTTATGATCATCACCCACATACTCCGGGCAAAAACGAGTCTTTGCCAAGAATGTAGACTTGAGGGTAACTAAATCCATGGAACCTTGTTGCAAATGATGCAACTCGTCCCGGATTCGATCAAGATCGGATGAAGTTCGGTATTCCTTGAAAAACTCTTTCTTGAACTCCTCCCATGTCAAGTCCATGCATTGCTCTTCGCCATACAAATTGATTTTATCATCCCACCACAACTTGCCCTCTTCACGTAACATGCTAGACCCAAACCTCGTCTTCTTCTCGGGAGGACACTCCGCGGTACGGAAGGCCCCCTCGATGTCCGAAATCCAACAAGTACTTTTCAACGGATCCCTCACCCCATTAAACGTCGGAGGTTGAGTATCCTTAAAATTTTTGTAGTGGAAGTCTCTCTTTCCATCACCCCCTTCACCTCGAGGATAAACGTTTCTAGCATCAAAGGCCTCTTCAATAGTGGCCTTCATTCGTTCGTTTATCATTTCAGTCACTTGCCCATCGACCGACTCTTGGAAGACCTTTCGAACGTCCGCAAGAAAATCCAATTTCAACTTCTTAAAGATGGCCTCGACCTTGGTCGAGAACTCGGCGTCTTCACTTGTACTTCCGTTATCGTGATCGGGACCGTTTCTCGTCTTCATTCTATAAAACGAATTAGCTTAAACCACGAAACGAAAGGGCAAATATACACAATTACATACATATAAGCCTCACTACCCCATCTCGCTCAACAATCGTCGTACATTGCTTGTTTGACCCGATTTGCACCCGTAGTAATGGTAGCTAGTCATTAATACGCGAGCACGTCGCGCTAACTCGCTAGTACAACGTCCATCTCGCTTGATGATTGCTAAACACAACACAAACAAATGGCGCATGATTAGTTCACATAAACCTATGCACTAATCATTCCGATCCGACCCAAAGTCCTACAAGTCCCGCATAATCACGCACACAAAAGTCTAAGTCTAGGCGCCTATCTCAAGTCACCTAAATCCCTTAAACCATGCTCTGATACCACTTGTAACAACCCAAACCAACACCCGACAAAAACCTTGTGAAAATACGAAATAAAAAAAAAATTTCTGTTGCAGACCATCGGCGCGCCGCGCCATATGGCCCGCGCGCCGCGCCATATCTGGCTGTCCCCGGGACTTTTAACCGCGAAAAGATTGACTAGTTCCCGGCACTTTTAGACAAAACGCTTTTTACCATACAACCAAATATGTAAAACTAACATGTTTCAAACATAAAATTAAAGTTTTACAAGCGGGGCCCACACGACCCAAATTACAAGTTTAGTACAATTTAGGAGTTTCGACCACCAAAAAGTTTAAGTTCCAAACTACACAATGAGCATGGCGTTTGGGATTAAACTACCCAACTATCGGTCAAACTCCGAGAGCTACTAAAACCAAAAGCGTCCCTTAGCAACAAGCGGGATCCCTAGTCCAAAACGATGCCCTTACCCTTGTCCAACACCGAACCTATAAAAGTGGTAAACAACGAGAGGGTAAGCAAAGCTTAGTGAATGCAATAATTACACATACATATATATCGCCCATCTATTTGCAATCACAACACAAGATACCTCATACGAAACGTGTAACACAAAAGCATGTCATCAACCTCAAACACTTAACAAGTCATACAATAACATAACCGAGTTAGCATATACTCAACACAACCATAAATAATTTAGCATGCTAAATATCAACAAATCTTAATATGGTTAACCATGACGCTATGGTGCTACCGGCTCGTGGTTCACACCATACGCATTGAGTCTCACTCGTTTATAGTGCTACCGGCTCGTGGTTCACACTTTGTTTATAGTGCTACCGGCTCGTGGTTCACACTCGATGCTACCGGCTCGTGGTTCACATCAATTATTTTATAGTGCTACCGGCTCGTGGTTCACACTCGATGCTACCGGCTCGTGGTTCACATCAATTTACACACATGCTATGGTACTACCGGCTCGATGGTTCATACCATAACACCCACAAATAAACACGCCATATACACGAATGCATAATTATTCCACTCACCTCAAAATCTCTTGGTGAAAGATAACCGAGCTTGAACACTTCAATGTAACGCACCTATTACATTTATCACAATATCAAAATCACAACTCGAGTTGGTCAACACTCTAAAGCTCACTCCTAGTGTTAATTTGACCCATGGTGCAAATCCGACCCATTTGCACCCTTAACCCTAAAATCGGGTTAACTCATCACAAAACCCTATCATTAACCAAAGTAGGTTCATTACACATTTTAACACTAGTTTTAGGCTTTAACCACACATATTAATTAGCTTAGGTTCATTTTGACCCATTTGACACTTTCAAAGTCAACCTACCCATTTTGGGTCAACCACTAACCCATTTACACCCATTTACATAAGTCATGGTGTTCTTGCAATTTTACTAGCTAATTAGGATTCTCTAACAACAAGTAACTCTTCCAAACCCTAGTTAACCCAATATTGAGTCTACATGACTCAAATTACCCTAGAACACCCAAAACACTAACAAAATGGGTTTTATGTTCATCTTCACCCCAAACCCTAGCCCTAAATCAAATTAAACAAAGAAATTAAGATTAGAGTATACCACAACTATCACAACGAAGCTAGAGGGAAGGCGAACAACTTTAATGCTTGGACTTAAGCAAGAAACCTTCTTCTTCTTCTCCAAAATGGGGTTTCCCTCACTAAAAGCCACTCTCTCTCTAGAATTGATTTGGATAAGTGTTGGTAGTTGTGGAAGGAGTAAATGAACTCCCCAAAACTGATCTAAGGCATTAAATCCGGCCTCCAAGTGATTTTACCAAAATACCCTCAAAATATCTAATTTAAAAGAAAGAGAGAATCTGTCACAGACAGATGGCGCGGCGCGCCACCAGGCCGCGCGGCGCGCAACTCTCCCAGTCCAGCTCCTTTTGCCTTTTTAAATATATACAACCAAATCCCGATTCGAGTACGGCACAATACACTTATATACACATGTGTACACTTCAATTATTCGGGTCTTACACCAAAAACACCTACAAACACTTTCATTCTTCAATTTTCTTCATCTAATTGATCTCTCTCAAGTTCTACCTTCAAGTTCTAAGTGTTCTTCATAAATTCCAAAAGTTCTAGTTTCATAAAATCAAGATTACTTCCAAGATTGCAAGTTTACTTCCAAGTTTTCTAAATCCATTTCAAGTAATCATCCAAGATCAAGAAACTTACTTACAGTAGGTTATCTTTCTAATACAAGGTAATAATCATATTCAAACTTTAATTCAATTTCTATAACTATAACAATCTTATTTCGAGTGGAAATCTTACTTGAAATTGTTTTCGTGTCATGATTCTGCTTCAAGAACTTTCAAGCCATCCAAGGATCCTTTGAAGCTAGATCTATTTTTCTCATTTCCAGTAGGTTTATCCAAGGAACTTGAGGTAGTAATGATGTTCATAACATCATTCGATTCATACATATAAAGCTATCTTATTCGAAGGTTTAAACTTGTAATCACTAGAACATAGTTTAGTTAATTCTAAACTTGTTCGCAAATAAAAGTTAATCCTTCTAACTTGACTTTTAAAATCAACTAAACACATGTTCTATATCTATATGATATGCTAACTTAATGATTTAAAACCTGGAAACACGAAAAACACCGTAAAACCGGATTTACGCCGTCGTAGTAACACCGCGGGCTGTTTTGGGTTAGTTAATTAAAAACTATGATAAATTTTGATTTAAAAGTTGTTATTCTGGGAAAATGATTTTTATTATGAACATGACTCTATATCCAAAAATTATGGTTAAACTCAAAGTGGAAGTATGTTTTCTAAAATGGTCATCTAGACGTCGTTCTTTCGACTGAAATGACTACCTTTACAAAAACAACTTGTAACTTATTTTTCCGACTATAAACCTATACTTTTATGTTTATATTCATAAAATAGAGTTCAATATGAAACCATAGCAATTTGATTCACTTAAAACGGATTTAAAATGAAGAAGTTATGGGTAAAACAAGATTGGATAATTTTTCTCATTTTAGCTACGTGAAAATTGGTAACAAATCTATTCCAACCATAACTTAATCAACTTGTATTGTATATTATGTAATCTTGAGATACCATAGACACGTATACAATGTTTCGACCTATCATGTCGACACATCTATATATATTTCGGAACAACCATAGACACTCTATATGTGAATGTTGGAGTTAGCTATACAGGGTTGAGGTTGATTCCAAAATATATATAGTTTGAGTTCTGATCAATACTGAGATACGTATACACTGGGTAGTGGATTGGTTCAAGATAATATTTATCGATTTATTTCTGTACATCTAACTGTGGACAACTAGTTGTAGGTTACTAACGAGGACAGCTGACTTAATAAACTTAAAACATCAAAATATATTAAAAGTGTTGTAAATATATTTTGAACATACTTTGATATATACGTATATATTGTTATAGGTTTGTGAATCAACCAGTGGCCAAGTCTTACTTCCCGACGAAGTAAAAATCTGTGAAAGTGAGTTATAGTCCCACTTTTAAAATCTAATATTTTGGGATGAGAATACATGCAGGTTTTATAAATGATTTACAAAATAGACACAAGTACGTGAAACTACATTCTATGGTTGAATTATCGAAATCGAATATGCCCCTTTTTATTAAGTCTGGTAATCTAAGAATTAGGGAACAGACACCCTAATTGACGCGAATCCTAAAGATAGATCTATTGGGCCTAACAAACCCCATCCAAAGTACCGGATGCTTTAGTACTTCGAAATTTATATCATATCCGAAGGGTGTCCCGGAATGATGGGGATATTCTTATATATGCATCTTGTTAATGTCGGTTACCAGGTGTTCACCATATGAATGATTTTTATCTCTATGTATGGGATGTGTATTGAAATATGAAATCTTGTGGTCTATTGTTACGATTTGATATATATAGGTTAAACCTATAACTCACCAACATTTTTGTTGATGTTTAAAGCATGTTTATTCTCAGGTGAATACTAAGAGCTTTCGTTGTTGCATACTAAAATAAGGACAAGATTTGGAGTCCATGTTTGTATGATATTGTGTAAAAACTGCATTCAAGAAACTGATTTCGATGTAACATATTTGTATTGTAAACCATTATGTAATGGTCGTGTGTAAACAGGATATTTTAGATTATCATTATTTGATAATCTACGTAAAGCTTTTTAAACCTTTATTTATGAAATAAAGGTATGGTTTGTTTTAAAAATGAATGCAGTCTTTGGAAAACGTCTCATATAGAGGTCAAAACCTCGTAACGAAATCAATTAATATGGAACGTTTTTAATCAATAAGAACGGGACATTTCAGTTGGTATCCGAGCGTTGGTCTTAGAGAACCAGACTTTTGAATTAGTGTGTCTTATCGAGTTTGTTAGGATGCATTAGTGAGTCTGGACTTCGACCGTGTTTACTTGAAAGAAAAAAAAAGATTGCTTAACAAATTTTGTTGGAAACTATATATTTTTAACATGTGAATATTATGTGATATATTAATCTCTTAACGTGTTTGATATTATGTGATAGATGTCTACCTCTAGAACTAGTCTCATTGACTCACCTAATAATAATGAAGAGTCAAATGTAAATTGGAATGATTCGTGGACTGATTCACAAGTTCCCGAAGAGGAACCGGAAGAAGAGTCGGAACCAGAAGAAGAATCGGAACCGGAAGAAGAACCAGCGGGGGAAATAATAAAATGATTAAGTAGAAGAAAATCCTCAACCAACCGACCAAAGTTAATTATGGTCAACGGTGTTTCCGCCAAGGAAGCAAAATATTGGGAGGATTACCAATTCTCCGATGAATCGGATCCCGACGAGGATTCCGATGATGTTATAGAAATTACCCCAACTGAATTTAAAAAGGCAAAAGAGAACAATAAGGGAAAGGGCATAAAAATAGAGAAATCTGATTCTAACCCCGATGAACTTTATATGTATCGTCAACCCCCGAAGCCCTTAAGTTGTAACAATGACCCGGGAACCTCTAAACCACCAGGTTTTTCTAAACCGTTGTGGAAAATGACAGCTCGTATTAGGGGAACATCATATATCCCTAGAAACTTGGCAAAACGAACCAAAACCGAAGAAGAAGAAACGAGCGAGTCGGAATAAGATAGTTGTATTTGTGTGGTGTAATATATGTAATATAGTGTGCTTATGCTTTATGATATATGTAAAAATTGCTTGTATTAATAAGTATTTTTTTTTATGAATCTAACTCTTGTCTATTTTACAGTATAAAAACACAAAATGGATAGACAACCCAATATTTTAAGAGACCTAACCGAAGACATGATTGATGAAATCTTGTCTAGAGTCGGTCAGAATTCTTCGGTACAACTATTTACGGCGAAATCAGTTTGTAAGACATTCGAAGAACGTTCCAAGAATGTCTTGGTTTATAAGAGACTTTCGTTTGAAAGATGGGGAATATCACATTGGGAAACCCATAAGTTACGATGTGTTTACTTTGATGCATATATTGCGGGGAACCCAAATGCTATTTTACACAACGAGTTAAGAAATTATTTTGACTCAATGTATCCGAATATAGGACTTCATGATTTGAAAAAGCGGCTAACATGCAACATAAAGAAGCATGCTATGCTTACGGGTTAGTAATATTCGCTTCTCACCAAAGTGAGAAAAAGAACATCGGGCTACAACTATTAAACAAAACGTTCCCACAAGTGACGGAGTCAGTAATTGGGGTAAGAAATGAGGTTTTTAGGTTATTACGAGACTGTTGGTCATTACGTAACCCTCGTCCCTTTGACGACGTTACAACACGATGTCTTATCAACGGCCATAACGGTTATGTTCCACAAGACCAAGGATGGGAAGTAGTCCTAGTAAAACCAGAATGCATGACTTGTTTCTGGACGTATGAATTACGTGTCTTTATTGCCTTTGCTGAACGACTTGTGTACTAGCTAGAATTATCTTCACAACTATCTTGTATCAAAGTTATTGTGTGCTATATTTCATGCTTTATGTAAAATAAGCGGTATTGTAAGTTTGTAAAATATTGTATAAAAGTTTGAACGCGAAATATTATTATAATCAGTTTTTCATATAGAATTGTAGTAGTTGAATTGTATATTAGCTACTAAGTATGAACTTAATGGGTTGGTACTACCCGAATTTAAACTTATAAAATGCTAATATGAAGAAAAAGCTTTTATAAATGAGTTCATATTATGCTACGAAATACTATTAACTACTCTTAATATTCTGTATGATTAACTTGTTCCATTTGACTATTTTGAAGGAAATGGCACCGACTACTCGACACACCGTGAATATGAATGAAGAGGAATTCCGTACTTTTCTAGCTTCAAACATAGCCGCAGTACAGGCTGTGCTACATACCAACAATAACCTTGGATCTAGCAGTACAGGAAATCGTGTAGGATGCACCTACAAAGAATTCACTGCCTGCAAACCTTTGGAATTTGATGGAACCGAAGGACCGATCGGATTGAAACGGTGGACCGAGAAGGTCAAATCGGTGTTTTCCATAAGTAAGTGTACTGAAGAGGACAAAGTGAAGTACGCTACGCATACCTTCACAGGTTCTGCGTTAACATGGTGGAATACCTATCTAGAGCAAGTGGGACAAGATGATGCGTACGCACTACCGTGGTCAGCATTCAAGCACTTGATGAATGAGAAGTACCGTCCCAGAACCGAGGTCAATAAGCTCAAGACAGAACTTAGAGGGTTACGAACCCAAGGATTTGATATTACCACGTACGAAAGACGATTCACAGAATTGTGCCTATTGTGTCCGGGAGCGTTCGAAGATGAGGAAGAGAAGATCGACGCGTTTGTGAAAGGATTACCGGAAAGAATCCAAGAAGATATAAGTTCACACGAGCCCGCCTCCATACAACAGGCATGTAGAATGGCTCACAAACTAGTGAACCAGATTGAGGAAAGAATTAAAGAACAGACGACTGAAGAGGCCAATGTGAAGCAAGTCAAAAGAAAGTGGGAGGAAAACGGTGATAAGAATCACCAATACAACAACAGCAGCAATTACAATAATAATCGCAACAATTATCCCAACAATCGCAACATCAATCGCAACTACAACAAACGGCCCAACGACAACAACAACAACAACAACAACAACAACAACAACAACAACAACAACAACAACAACAACAACAACAACAACAACAACAACAACAACAACAACAACAACAACAACAACAACAACAACAACAACAACAACAACAACAACAACAACAACAACAACAACAACAACAACAACAACAACAACAACAACAACAACAACAACAACAACAACAACAACAACAACAACAACAACAACAACAACAACAACAACAACAACAACAACAACAACAACAACAACAACTACTACTACTACTACTACTACTACAACAATCATCCCAACAACAATAACAACCGAAATAACAACAACAATCAGAAGCAGCTATGCCAAAGGTGTGAAAAGTATCACTCGGGGTTCTGCACCAAATTTTGCAACAAGTGTAAAAGAAATGGTCATAGCACGGCGAAGTGTGAGGTCTACGGACCAGGGGTTAACAGAACGAAAGGAACAAATGGTGTCGGAACGAGTAATGTCGGAGCAAGTAGTGTCGGAGCAAGTTATGCCAATGTAGTTTGTTATAAATGTGGAAAACCGGGCCACATTATTAGAAATTGCCCGAACCAGGAGAACACGAATGGACAAGGTCGCGGAAGAGTTTTCAATATTAATGCGGCAGAGGCACAGGAAGACCCGGAGCTTGTTACGGGTACGTTTCTTATTGATAATAAATCTGCTTACGTTTTATTTGATTCGGGTGCGGATAGAAGCTATATGAGTAGAGATTTTTGTGCTAAATTAAGTTGTCCATTGACACCATTGGATAGTAAATTTTTACTCGAATTAGCAAACGGTAAATTAATTTCAGCAGATAATATATGCTGGAATCGAGAAATTAAACTGGGTAGCGAAATATTTAAGATTGATTTGATACCAGTAGAGTTAGGGAGTTTTGATGTAATAGTTGGTATGGACTGGCTGAAGAAGGTGAAAGCAGAGATCGTATGTTATAAAAATGCAATTCGCATTGTACGAGAAGAAGGAGAACCCTTAATGGTGTACGGAGAAAAGGGCAACATGAAGCTACATCTTATTAGTAATTTTAAGGCACAAAAACTAATAAGAAAAGGTTGCTATGCTGTTCTAGCACACGTCGAGAAAGTACAAACTGAAGAAAAGAGCATCAATGATGTTCCCGTCGCAAAAGAATTTCCCGATGTATTTCCGAAAGAATTATCGGGACTACCTCCACATCGATCTGTTGAATTTCAAATAGATCTTGTACCAGGAGCTGCACCAATAGCTCGTGCTCCTTATAGACTCGCACCCAGCGAGATGAAAGAACTGCAAAGCCAACTGCAAGAACTATTAGAACGTGGTTTCATTCGACCAAGCACATCACCATGGGGAGCTCCTGTTTTGTTTGTCAAGAAGAAGGATGGTACATTTAGGTTGTGTATTGACTACAGAGAGTTGAACAAACTTACCATCAAAAACCGTTATCCACTGCCGAGAATTGACGACTTATTTGATCAACTACAGGGCTCGTCAGTTTATTCGAAGACCGATTTACGTTTTGGATATCATCAAATGCGAGTAAAGGAGGATGATATTCCAAAAACTGCTTTTAGGACGCGTTATGGTCATTACGAGTTTATGGTTATGCCGTTTGGATTGACTAACGCACCAGCTGTGTTCATGGACCTTATGAACCGAGTGTGTGGGCCATATCTTGACAAGTTTGTCATTATTTTCATCGATGACATACTTATTTACTCAAAGAATGATCAAGAGCACGAAAAACATTTGAGAAAAGTGCTAGAAGTATTGAGGAAAGAAAAACTGTACGCTAAGTTTTCAAAGTGTGCATTTTGGTTAGAAGAAGTGCAATTCCTCGGTCACATAGTGAACAAAGAAGGTATCCAGGTGGACCCGGCAAAGATCGAAACCGTTAAAAAGTGGGAAACCCCAAAAACTCCGAAGCATATACGTCAATTTTTAGGATTGGCTGGTTACTACAGAAGATTCATACAAGATTTCTCCAAAATAGCAAAACCCTTGACTGCATTAACGCATAAAGGGAAGAAATTTGAATGGAAGGATGAACAAGAGAAGGCGTTTCAATTATTGAAGAAAAAGCTAACTACGGCACCTATATTGTCATTGCCTGAAGGGAATGATGATTTTGTGATTTATTGTGACGCATCAAAGCAAGGTCTCGGTTGTGTATTAATGCAACGGACGAAGGTGATTGCTTATGCGTCTAGACAATTGAAGATTCACGAGCAAAATTATACGACGCATGATTTGGAATTAGGCGCGGTTGTTTTTGCATTAAAGACTTGGAGGCACTACTTATATGGGATCAAAAGTATTATATATACCGACCACAAAAGTCTTCAACACATATTTAATCAGAAACAACTGAATATGAGGCAGCGTAGGTGGATTGAATTGTTGAATGATTACGACTTTGAGATTCGTTACCACCCGGGGAAGGCAAATGTGGTAGCCGACGCCTTGAGCAGGAAGGATAGAGAACCCATTCGAGTAAAATCTATGAATATAATGATTCACAATAACCTTACTACTCAAATAAAGGAGGCGCAACAAGGAGTTTTAAAAGAGAGAAATTTAAAGGATGAAATACCCAAAGGATCGGAGAAGCATCTTAATATTCGGGAAAACGGAACCCGGTATAGGGCTGAAAGGATTTGGGTACTAAAATTTGGAGATATGAGAGAAATAGTACTTAGAGAAGCTCATAAAACCAGATACTCAATACATCCTGGAACGAGGAAGATGTACAAGGATCTCAAGAAACATTTTCGGTGGCCGGGTATGAAAGCCGATGTTGCTAAATACGTAGGAGAATGTTTGACGTGTTCTAAGGTCAAAGCTGAGCATCAAAAACCATCAGGTCTACTTCAACAACCCGAAATCCCGGAATGGAAATGGGAAAACATTACCATGGATTTCATCACTAAATTGCCAAGGACTGCAAGTGGTTTTGATACTATTTGGGTAATAGTTGATCGTCTCACCAAATCAGCACACTTCCTGCCAATAAGAGAAGATGATAAGATGGATAAGTTAGCACGACTGTATTTGAAGGAAGTCGTCTCCAGACATGGAATACCAATCTCTATTATCTCTGATAGGGATGGCAGATTTATTTCAAGATTCTGGCAGACATTACAGCAAGCATTAGGAACTCGTCTAGACATGAGTACTGCCTATCATCCACAAACTGATGGGCAGAGCGAAAGGACGATACCAACGCTTGAAGACATGCTACGAGCATGTGTTATTGATTTCGGAAACAGTTGGGATCGACATCTACCGTTAGCAGAATTTTCCTACAACAACAGCTACCATTCAAGCATTGAGATGGCGCCTTTTGAAGCACTTTATGGTAGAAAGTGCAGGTCTCCGATTTGTTGGAGTGAAGTGGGGGATAGACAGATTACGAGTCCGGAGATAATACAAGAAACTACCGAGAAAATCATCCAAATTCAACAAAGATTGAAAACCGCCCAGAGTCGACAAAAGAGCTACGAGGACAGTAAAAGAAAAGATATAGAGTTTGAAATTGGAAAAATGGTCATGCTTAAGGTTTCACCTTGGAAAGGCGTTGTTCGATTTGGTAAACGGGGGAAACTAAATCCAAGGTACATTGGACCATTCAAGATTATAGATCGTGTCGGACCAGTAGCTTACCAACTGGAGCTACCTCAACAACTCGCGACTGTACATAACACTTTCCACGTCTCAAATTTGAAGAAATGTTTTGCTAAAGAAGATCTCAATATTCCGTTGGACGAAATCCAAATCAATGAAAAACTTCAATTCATTGAAGAACCCGTCGAAATAATGGATCGTGAGGTTAAGAGACTTAAACAAAACAAGATACCGATTGTTAAGGTTCGATGGAATGCTTGTAGAGGACTCGAGTTCACCTGGGAGCGTGAAGATCAGATGAAGAAGAAATACCCGCATTTATTTCCAGAAGATACGTCAACACCTCCAACTGCTTAAAATTTCGGGACGAAATTTATTTAACGGGTAGGTACTGTAGTGACCCGAACTTTTCCATGTTTATATATATATTAAATGAAATTGTTATTTACATGATTAAGTGTTTCCAACATGTTAAGCAATCAAACTTGTTAAGACTTGATTAATTGAAATAGGTTTCATATAGACAATTGACCACCCAAGTTGACCGGTGATTCACGAACGTTATAACTTGTAAAAACTATACGATGACATATATATGGTTATATATATAGTTAACATGATTTTATTATAAGTATGTATCTCATTAGGTATTTTAACAATGAGTTATATACATAAAAATGAGACTATTAATTTAAGAAACTCGAAAACGATATATATATAACGATTATCATTATAACAACGTCTTACTAGGTACATATGAATCATATTAAGATATTGATACACTTGGTTAATTATGTTAAATGATAAGTAAATATATTATTAAGTGTATTAACAATGAAATACATATGTAAAAATAAGACTACTAACTTAATGATTTCGAAACGAGACATATATGTAACGATTATCGTTGTAACGACATTTAACTGTATATATATCATACTAAGATATATTATATATCATAATCATAATATCATGATAATATAACAATTTAACATCTCATTTGTTATAATAAACAATGGGTTAACAACATTCAACAAGATCGTTAACCTAAAGGTTTCAAAACAACATTTACATGTAACGACTTACGATGACTTAACGACTCAGTTAAAATGTATATACATGTAGTGTTTTAATATGTATTCATACACTTTTGAAAGACTTCAAGACACTTATCAAAATACTTCTACTTAACAAAAATGCTTACAATTACATCCTCGTTCAGTTTCATCAACAATTCTACTCGTATGCACCCGTATTCGTACTCGTACAATACACAGCTTTTAGATGTATGTACTATTGGTATATACACTCCAATGATCAGCTCTTAGCAGCCCATGTGAGTCACCTAACACATGTGGGAACCATCATTTGGCAACTAGCATGAAATATTTCATAAAATTACAAAAATATGAGTAATCATTCATGACTTATTTACATGAAAACAAAATTACATATCCTTTATATCTAATCCATACACCAACGACCAAAAACACCTACAAACACTTTCATTCTTCAATTTTCTTCATCTAATTAATCTCTCTCAAGTTCTATCTTCAAGTTCTAAGTGTTCTTCATAAATTCCAAAAGTTCTAGTTTCATAAAATCAAGATTACTTCCAAGATTGCAAGTTTACTTCCAAGTTTTCTAAATCCATTCCAAGTAATCATCCAAGATCAAGAAACCTTTATTACTTAAAGTAGGTTATCTTTCTAATACAAGGTAATAATCATATTCAAACTTTAATTCAATTTCTATAACTATAACAATCTTATTTCGAGTGGAAATCTTACTTGAAATTGTTTTCGTGTCATGATTCTGCTTCAAGAACTTTCAAGCCATCCAAGGATCCTTTGAAGCTAGATCTATTTTTCTCATTTCTAGTAGGTTTGTCCAAGGAACTTGAGGTTGTAATGATGTTCATAACATCATTCGATTCATACATATAAAGCTATCTTATTCGAAGGTTTAAACTTGTAATCACTAGAACATAGTTTAGTTAATTCTAAACTTGTTCACAAATAAAAGTTAATCCTTCTAACTTGACTTTTAAAATCAACTAAACACATGTTCTATATCTATATGATATGCTAACTTAATGATTTAAAACCTGGAAACACAAAAAACACCGTAAAGCCGGATTTACGCCGTCGTAGTAACACCGCGGGCTGTTTTGGGTTAGTTAATTAAAAACTATGATAAATTTTGATTTAAAAGTTGTTATTCTGGGAAAATGATTTTTATTATGAACATGACTCTATATCCAAAAATTATGGTTAAACTCAAAGTGGAAGTATGTTTTCTAAAATGGTCATCTAGACGTCGTTCTTTCGACTTAAATGACTACCTTTACAAAAATAACTTGTAACTTATTTTTCCGACTATAAACCTATACTTTTTCTGTTTAGATTCATAAAATAGAGTTCAATATGAAACCATAGCAATTTGATTCACTCAAAACGGATTTAAAATGAAGAAGTTATGGGTAAAACAAGATTGGATAATTTTTCTCATTTTAGCTACGTGAAAATTGGTAACAAATCTATTCCAACCATAACTTAATCAACTTGTATTGTATATTATGTAATCTTGAGATACCATAGACATGTATACAATGTTTTAACCTATCATGTCGACACATCTATATATATTTCAGAACAACCATAGACACTCTATATGTGAATGTTGGAGTTAGCTATACAGGGTTGAGGTTGATTCCAAAATATATATAGTTTGAGTTCTGATCAATACTGAGATACGTATACACTGGGTCGTGGATTTATTCAAGATAATATTTATCGATTTATTTCTGTACATCTAACTGTGGACAACTAGTTGTAGGTTACTAACGAGGACAGCTGACTTAATAAACTTAAAACATCAAAATATATTAAAAGTATTGTAAATATATTTTGAACATACTTTGATATATACGTATATATTGTTATAGGTTCGTGAATCAACCAGTGGCCAAGTCTTACTTCCTGACGAAGTAAAAATCTGTGAAAGTGAGTTATAGTCCCACTTTTAAAATCTAATATTTTTGGGATGAGAATACATGCAGGTTTTATAAATGATTTACAAAATAGACACAAGTACGTGAAACTACATTCTATGGTTGAATTATCGAAATCGAATATGCCCCTTTTTATTAAGTCTGGTAATCTAAGAATTAGGGAACAGACACCCTAATTGACGCGAATCCTAAAGATAGATCTATTGGGCCTAACAAACCCCATCCAAAGTACCGGATGCTTTAGTACTTCGAAATTTATATCATATCCGAAGGGTGTCCCGGAATGATGGGGATATTCTTATATATGCATCTTGTTAATGTCGGTTACCAGGTGTTCACCATATGAATGATTTTTATCTCTATGTATGGGATGTGTATTGAAATATGAAATCTTGTGGTCTATTGTTACGATTTGATATATATAGGTTAAACCTATAACTCACCAACATTTTTGTTGACGTTTAAAGCATGTTTATTCTCAGGTGAATACTAAGAGCTTCCGCTGTTGCATACTAAAATAAGGACAAGATTTGGAGTCCATGTTTGTATGATATTGTGTAAAAACTGCATTCAAGAAACTGATTTCGATGTAACATATTTGTATTGTAAACCATTATGTAATGGTCGTGTGTAAACAGGATATTTTAGATTATCATTATTTGATAATCTACGTAAAGCTTTTTAAACCTTTATTTATGAAATAAAGGTTATGGTTTGTTTTAAAAATGAATGCAGTCTTTGAAAAACGTCTCATATAGAGGTCAAAACCTCGCAACGAAATCAATTAATATGGAACGTTTTTAATCAATAAGAACGGGACATTTCAAGAACGACGTCTTGATGACCATTTTGAAAAACATACTTTCACTTTGAGTTTAACCATGATTTTTGGATATAGTTTCATGTTCATAAGAAAAATCATTTTCCCAGAAGAACAACTTTTAAATCAAAGTTTATCATAGTTTTTAATTATATAACCCAAAACAGCCCCCGATTTCACTACGACGACGTATGTCCGATTTTACGGTGTTCTTCGTGTTTTCAGATTTTAAATCATTAAGTTAGCATATCAAATAGATATAGAACATGTGTTTAGTTAATTTTAAAAGTCAAGTTAGAAGGATTAATTTTTGTTTGCGAACAAGTTTAGAATTAACTAAAGTATGTTCTAGTGATTACAAGTTTAAATCTTCGAATAAGATAGTTATATATATATATATGAATCGAATGATGTTATGAACATCTGATAGTGCTCCAAATGAACATATATTTAGTCACAATATCATCCCAATATGTAAAGTTTTTAGTTGTAATTATTCTATTTTTAAGTTGTAATCGTTTAAATAAATAAATGTGAAGACGAAGCACGAAGATTAAAGAATTGAAGAAAAAGTGCCACTAAAGCTTGAAAAGCACCATTAAAGCCATAGTGCACTCAAAAGTGCCACTAAAAGTGAGTTAAAAACTTGCGCGGATTTTGGGAGTTAAGGAAAATAATTTTTTGTGCAAATTACAAATTGTGAAACATAAAGTACAAGATATCTAAGCGTACGAAAGGACGTACGAAAATCCAGAACTGAGACATAAACCGAGCATCAACGCACGAGACAACGGACCTAAAATTACAAGTCTACTATGTACAAAAATATAATATAATATATATATAATTATATAAAATTATATATATTATATTATATCTTATATTAACTCAGCAGCCCACGTTTTGAAAAGAAAAATATACTGTCCAAGGTGGCCATGCGATCGCATGGCCAGAAAGACCAAATCCCATGCGATCGCATGGGATACTGTAGCTGACCAAGTCCTATAAAAGGCAACGTTTTCTGCGAATGATACACACCCTTTTTCTCTTCTCTTTCTCTGTAAACATAATATATATATATACATATATATATATACATATATATATATACATATATATATATACATATATATATATATATATATATATATATATATATATATATATATATATATATATATATATATATATATATATATATATATATATATATATATATATTTATAATTATACTTAAGTTATAATTAAGATTAATAATAAGTTATAGTTTAGTTGGGTTATTGTAAGAAATGTTTTACGGGTTTTAAAGTCGGAACTCTGTCCGTGTAACGCTACGTGATAAATAATCACTGTAAGCTATGTTCTTCCTTTTTAAATTAATGTTTCGTAACTAAGTTATTATTATGCTTATTTGAGCCGAAGTAATCGTGATGTTGGGCTAAATATTAAGACGGGGTTATTGGATTTTGTACCATAATTAGGGTTTGGACAAAAGACCGACACTTGTGAACATCCGATTTTGGACTATTAATAGATGGGGGGTATTGTCTAATCGAATGACAACTCATTAGAATCTGTCGAACCTATCTTCAAATTATTTAATCTAATAATTATTAAATGATTATGAATGTCCTATTTAGTGACGTTTATACGACATCTTTTACAAATTATTTAATTAATCAATTAGATTGAGTAATTTATTATTCATTATGGCCAAGTGAATAAATTAATGTATCATGGACTAATTATAACAGGTTTGGATTACATACAAGGATAATTGGTATAATTGTTAACAAAGTATTAAAACCTTAGATTAAACGCAGTCGATAACCTGGTGTAATTATTAACAAAGTATTAAAACCTTGTTACAGTTCGATTCCCTAATTAGTTGGAATATTTGACTTCGGGAATAAGGTTAATTTAACGAGCATTTTATAATTATGACCGATGGACTATTATGGGCAAAACCCAGATAGGTATCAAATAAGCCAGGACAAAGGACAATTAACCCAGAATAATTAATTAGAATCAAAACGTCAAACATCATGATTACGGAAGTTTAAATAAGCATAATTCTTTTATTATATTTCCCATCGTACTTTTAATTATTGTCATTTTATTATTCGCAATTTTAGTTATCGTTATTTATTTATCGTTATTTATTTTATGCACTTTAATTATTGTCATTTTTCTTTACGCTTAAAATATAACATCGACAAACCGGTCATTAAACGGTAAAACCCCCCTTTTTATAATATATATATATATATATATATATATATATATATATATATATATATATATATATATATATATATATATATATATATATATATACATACACATATAGTTGTTAAACATATAGTACGTAATCACTAGCTCCCGGTGGAACGAACCGGACTTACTAAAAACTACACTACTCTACGATTAGGTACACTGTCGATAAGTGTTGTAGCAAGTTTTAGGTATATCCCATCTATATAAATAAATAAAACTTGTATAATATTTCGCCGTATTTCATATTAAGAATAATAATATTTCGTACACCTCCGCTGCACACATCAACATCATTACTACCTCAAGTTTAGTAGGTAAACCTACTGGAAGTGACAAGAAATGATCTAGCTTCAAAGGATCTTGGATGGCTTGAAAGTTCTTGAAGTAGAATAATGACACGAAAATAAGTTCAAGTAAGATTTTTACTCGAATTAAGATAGTTTATAGTTATAGAAATTGAATCAAAGTTTGAATATGAGTATTACCTTGTATTAGAATGATAATCTACTGTAAGTAACAAGGGTTCTTTGAACTTAGATGATTACTTGGAATGGATTAGAAAGCTTGGAAGTAAACTTGCAAACTTGGAAGTGTTCTTGATTTTATGAAACTAGAACTTATAGAATTTATGAAGAACACTTAGAACTTGAAGATAGAACTTGAGAGAGATCAATTAGATGAAGAAAATTGAAGAATGAAAGTGTTTGTATGTGTTTTTGGTCGTGACTCATGGATTAGATATAAAGGATGTGTAAGTTTGTTTTCTTGTAAATAATTCATGAATGATTTATAATATTTTTTATAATTTTGTGAGATATTTCATGCTAGTTGCCAAATGATGGTTCCCACATGTTTAGGTGACTCACAAGGGCTGCTAAGAGCTAATCATTGGAGTGTATATACCAATAGTAAATACATTTAGAAGCTGGGTATTGTGCGAGTACGAATACGGGTGCATACGAGTAGAATTGTTGATGAAAATGAATGAGAATGTAATTGTAAGCATTTTTGCTAAATAGAAGTACTTTGATATGTTTCTTGAAGTCTTTCAAAAGTGTACTAATACATCTTAATACACTACATGTATATACATTTTAACTGAGTCGTTAAGTCATCGTTAGTCGTTACATGTAAGTGTTGTTTTGAAATCTTTAAGTTAACGATCCTGTTAAATGTAATTAATCCCATTGTTATTATATTTAATGAGATGTTAAATTGTTACATTATCATGATAACATGATGTACTAATATATCTTAATATGATATATAAATATTAAGACGTTATTACAACGATAATCGTTACGTATAGTTATCATTTTGAATTTCTTAAGTTAGTAGTCTTGTTTTATGTATAAGGTTCATTGTTAATATACATAATGAGATACTTTAATTATCATTTCATCATGCTAAACACACATATATATATATATATATATATATATATATATATATATATATATATATATATATATATATATATATATATATATATATATATATATATGTATGTATGTTCATATATATAATATCATATCATATACAAGTTATAACGTTCGTGAATCGCCGGTCAACTTGGGTGGTCAATTGTCTACATGAAACTCATTTCAAATAATCAAGTCTTAACAAGTTTGATTGCTTAACATGTTTGAAACCTTTTATTCATGTTAATATTAATCTCATATAATATATAATCATGAAAAAGTTTGGGTCAATACACCTATAGTGTTGTAGCAGAGTTTAGGTATATCCCATCTGTAAATAAATTATATATAACTTGTGTAATATTTCGTCGTATTTTGTAGTAAAATATAATAGTATTTCGTACCCCTCCGCTCGCACATCAAGTTTTTGGCGCCGCTGCCGGGGAGCGCTAAAACGCTATATTTTTAATTTACATTTGTAAAAAAAAAAAAAAAATTATCACTTTCTTTTAAAATTTTCTCTAAAGTATTAGACGCTACATTTTTTTTAGTTTTTTGACTTTAGCTTCTCGTCAAGTTATTATATTTTTGTACAAACAATTAAATTAATAGACGCCAATTTTCTGGTTCGTAGTAATAGTTGGAATTTTCGATTTAAAGGGTCTTCGGCTAACTGCTGCATCTATTGGCTATTCGAAACGTGAGCAAAAGCAGAAAAGTCTATTAATTTGATAACTTATATAATTTTTAGTTTTATAACTAATAGGATAATTAGTAAATGCACCACATTGTAGCTAAAATTTGGTAATAAGTGTTTATGGAAAATTTCGAGAATATTTTGGAAACTCTTTCAGATATCCAAAATCAATCACATCAATACTCTCAAACGGGTGTTGATCACAATTCGTTCGGTCAAACTTAGATCACGAATAACGAAACAATAACTGGTTGTGAAATCTGTGAAGATTATCACTCAATATGGGAATGTTATTATTACATTCCTATGGAAAATTATGCACCCATAGAACCTGAATGGAATGATTATGAGGAATACAATTCAAATTGGGATTATTCCCAAGAATATATCCAAACTCAACAACCAGAGGACGAGGAAAATTATGCGTCTGAAAATTTATTAGATTATGTGAAAATCAAACTCGAAGAATTTGACGCTCAAAATGAACAAATGAGAGAGTTTGCAAATTGGCAAGCTGAAACTCTATCAGACTACACACCTGTTGATCTGAGGAGTCATGTGCAAGAAAATCTCATATCATCGAATTTTGATGAATTCGAGAGCTCCGAAATCACCAATTATCCCGATGATACTTTTTATTCAGTCTTATCAATTTCACAATATATCGACACATTAGCCTCTACTGTCGAAATCATCGATTCATCAATGGATGAATGTGACGACCCAGTCAAAACACTTAACGGATCCGTCAGTTGGTCCCACAGCTTGATCGGACTTAAATGAATTAAATAAACAAAGTTGCATTCTTTTATTTCAAAAGTTTCCCAAAAAGGAAACAAACCCAAATATGTAGTTTTAAACAACCAACCATAGTAATAAACCAAAAGTTGACACAAATCCTTGCCAACAAACCCACAAGTTTAAATTATCCAAAAATAGAATGCAAGCTTAACTTTCATAAAATGTTTCATAAAATCTGCCCAAATGCATGCAGACTCTTCTAAACACAGCGGAAGCATCACAAAACTCAAGTACCTGTGAAAACATGCAAGTAAACTGTCAACACAAAGGTTGAGTGAATTATAGGTTTAAATAAATAAGTAAACTTTAGACCACAAGATTTTAAAAATGTTAGAAAACATTAAACATTATTCCATTATCAATGAGCCACCTGGTAACCACTTAACCCTTTATTTACCCTTGCCAAACACAATAAAAATATACACTTGGACAGTGTATCTACAACAAATTAGGAAGTACTAAACATTCCGATTATAAATTGCTAGCGCGACTAGCTCGAAATGGGGTTGTCAAACCCGATAGATCTATCCGTAGGATTCGCGTTCACCGGTAGAAACCAATGATTACAGTTACCAGACTAGGGAATATTTTTGTCCAACTCACAATGAATAATTAAATTTAACTGTTACTTGTGTCTAAACGTGAAATAAAATGCATGTAATCACATCCCAAAAATATACTTTGAAAAGTATGTAAAAACGGGACTATAACTCACCTTAAAAGCAACTGAAAAATCTCACAAACAAGCGAACAACAAATAGAATAAAGTGATCAGGAACGATCACAACGCCGACCTATAAATAAAGCAGGTCGATATAAATAACTAACTTAGGTCAAGTCTTAGTATGATAGCTATTGTACATGTTGCAAGTAGACATAGAACAATACTCGGCAAGCATCGGTTTGACTGGAACAGCGTACGGACACATACTTTCTATTTATAGAAAGTTTCTATTTTAGGAAAGTTTCTATTTTTGGAAAGTTTCTATTTTTAGAAAGTTTCCAAATTTAGAAAGTTCTATTTTTAGAAAGTTTTTAAGTTAGGAAAGTTTCCTTATTTAGAAAGTCAACAAAAGTCAACAAAAGTCAACTGAAAGTCAACTGAAAAGTCAAACTTAGTCAAACATAGTCAACGTTAATTTGAAAAGTGTAAGTTATAATGTTTATTAAAGTTAAAAGTGTATAATTATGTCATAACATAAGTTTAATTAAATAAAATGAATTATTAAAGTTAATATAAGTTGAAATGATATAATTAATATAACATAAGTATTTAATTAATTAATTAAATATTAGTCATAATATAAATATTATTAATTAATAATAAATTTTAAATCATATCATAAGTATTATTAATTAATAATGAATTATTAATCATATCATAAGTTTCTAAATATAATTATTAAATCATAAGTATTTAATAATTAAATCATAATTAAATAATAATTAAGTCTTATAATAATTAAATAATTATTTAATCTTCATTATAAGTCTTACAATAATATTCTTTTAAAATAAATTTAATACTTATCATAAGTATTTTCCATTAATAATAAAAGTGTCATTAATCATAAGTTAAATTAAAATGTTAATTAAATCATAAATAATAATTAAATGATATAATAAATATTTATATCATAAGTCTTAAATAATAATAATTACCTCTTTTATCATAAGTAATTAATTAATAATGAAAGCCATAAATTTTATCATAAGTTTAATCATTAACCATAAGTTTTTAATTCAAAAGTTCATCGGGTCGTATTTTGAGCCCCGGGTGTCGATTTCTGGCGAGCCTTATATGCATCTACGCCTATCTAAACCACCCGACACAATGGTGTACTCAAGAACACTCCAAGAACAGTCCCTAGGTCGTGGTAATCAGCAATGACACCACTTGGGACTTCAATTTACTCAAAACCGTGTTTTAGTCAAAACGGGTGAACCGTGGCTCGGATTTAGGTGACCCGAACATGAAAATTCGTCCCACCATCAGTCCTAACCAAATGACACACCCCAAAGACACCAAGGATGGTCACAAAGTCGGACCCAACCTGGTTCTTGTCCATAACACAATTCAATTTTAACAAAAAGTAATTTGATCATAACTAGGGCTCAGGGAATCGAAACGACATGAATCCGGAGTCTAAAATTAATGTCTTGATGAGAGGAACTCATCTAGATAGTTTATTTTAACTTTTATATCAGTCACAAACCCAGAAATCACGAAATAGCTGCTGTCCAGAAATTTACAAACCGAAAACATGCAATTTTGAGTACATCTATGCATACAAACACCATTACAATAATCCACAAACATCATACTATCAATTAAACATCAAAATACAGTAAATAAATGAAAAATAGAAAATTCTAGGGTTAGGGTTTATACCCTGATCGAGAAACAAACAACGTAGTCGCGTAGAGAAAGATGAGAGGAATCCGATTATACTAGTTATCTCTTGATCCAAGCTTGAAAATTGATGAAGATTGATGGTGTATGGTGGTGGATGGCGACGGTTCGGAGGCAAGGGAGGAGAGAAAAAAATGCAATTTAGGTTTAGGTGAAATTAGAAGGTGATAATTACAAATGAGAAAAATAAAATAGAAAATGGGAGTATTACTCCCTCCCCCCCCCCCATGGGTTGGCCGAACTAGGCAAGGGGGTGGGCCCCATGGGTCCACTTTTGATAAATTATAATTTCCTGATGGCCCGAAAGCCCGAACGAGTCCCAAAACGCGAAAACGCACTTACGCGATTAAAAATTCGGAAAGATAACAAACGCGCGACGAAAAATAAATATAAATACACTATATAATGATATGATCTTAAAATATCATATTTAAAATATTTAGGATTTAAATGTCCCAAAAACTCGATCGTTGGTTTGAAAACCAAAAAAATTCGCCGGATGGAAATCCGCGAGACGTAGAAACGTATAAATTAAAATATGAATACAAATATTCACATAACACATAATAATTAATATATATATATATATATATATATATATATATATATATATATATATATATATATATATATATATATATATATATATATATATATATATATATATATATATATATATATATATATATATATATATATATATATATATATATATATATATATATATATTATTACAAATAATAATATAGGTCATAGAAATGACGTGGCACACTAACAGTTAACGGACGTTAAATAATTAACTGAAAAGATAACGGAAAAAGTAGGGTCGTGACAGTACCTTCCCGTTACGGAAATTTCGTCTCGAAATTTAAGCAGGCGCAGGGGTTGACTCGGCATCTGAGAACAAATTCGGGTATTTCTGCTTCATCTGGTCTTCACGCTCCCAAGTGAACTCGGGACCGCGTCTAGCGTTCCATCTGACCCGAACAATAGGAATTCTGCTCTGTTTAAGAGTCTTAACCTCTCGGTCCATGATTTCAACAGGCTCCTCAATAAAATGCAATTGCTTATCAACTTGAAGTTCAGCCAAAGGAATAGTCTGATCAAATTCAGCCAAGCACTTCTTTAAATTCGAAATATGGAAAACATCGTGAACAGCACTGAGTTCTTGTGGCAATTTCAAACGATAAGCCACCGGTCCAACTCTTTCAATAATCTCAAAAGGTCCCACGAAACGAGGACTTAACTTCCCTCTTTTACCAAAACGGATTACGCCCTTCCAAGGAGAAACCTTTAACATAACACGATCACCAACTTGAAATTCAACATCTTTCCTTCCCTTATCGGCATAACTCTTTTGCCGACTTCTAGCAGTTCTCAACCTTTATTTAATTTGTACAATCTTCTCAGTAGTCTCGTGAATAATCTCTGGACCTGTAAGTTGAGCATCCCCAACCTCATTCCAACAAATAGGAGACCTACATTTCCTACCGTACAAAGCTTCAAATGGTGCGGCTTTAATACTTGCGTAGTAACTGTTGTTATAAGAAAACTCAGCTAGCGGCAAATATTTATGCCACCCATTTCCAAAATCAATGACGCACGCTCGCAACATGTCTTCTAATGTCTGAATGGTCCTTTCACTTTGACCATCCGTTTGAGGGTGATAAGCGGTGCTCATATCCAACCTAGTACCCAAGGCTTCCTGTAAAGATCGCCAAAACCTCGACACAAATCGACTGTCTCGGTCGAAAATAATGGAAACAGGAACACCATGCCTAGAAATAATCTCTTTCAAATACAAAAGGGTGAGTTTCTCCATCGAATCCGTTTCCCTAATCGGCAAAAAGTGAGCCGACTTAGTGAGTCGATCTACAATCACCCAAATCGCATCATAGCCACCCGAAACTCTTGGTAACTTAGTAATAAAATCCATAGTGATACCTTCCCACTTCCACTCGGGAATTTCTGGTTGCACCAAAAGTCCAGACGGTTTTTGATGTTCAGCTTTGACCTTAGCACAGGTCAAACACTTAGTCACATACTTAGCTACATCACCTTTCAAATTATGCCACCAATACAGCTCCTTAAGATCCTGATACATCTTTCCTGAACCAGGATGAATAGAGTATCTAGACTTATGAGCCTCATCCAGAACAAGTTGTCGAAGACCTCCAAATTTTGGAACCCAAAGACGTCCCGCAAAATACCTAGTACCATCAGCTCGTACTTCAAACTTCTTAGCTACCTTTTCTACATTCTCCTTCACGAAATTCTCCTCCTTTAAGGCTTCTTGTTGTGCCTCAAGAATCTGCCTTGCGAGGTTTAATCTAACTGTCATATTCAAGGCCCTAACCCTGTGAGGTTCAGTCCTTTCTTTACGACTCAATAAATCAGCCACAACATTGGCCTTACCCGGGTGATACAAAAGGTCACAATTATAATCATTCAACGTCTTAATCCATCTTCGTTGTCTCATGTTCAACTGTTTCTGATCAAGGATATGTTGAAGACTCTTGTGATCGGTGTACACAGTACTCTTAACACCATAAAGATAGTGTCTCCAAATTTTAAGCGCAAAAACAACAGCCCCCAACTCTAAATCATGAGTTGTATAGTTCTGTTCATGAATCTTCAACTGTCGTGACGCATACGCAATAACCTTCTTTCGTTGCATCAAAACGCAACCATAGCCTTGTCGCGATGTATCACAATAAACAACAAAATCTTCATTACCCTCCGGTAGTGACAAAATCGGAGCGGTAGTCAACTTCTTCTTCAAAATCTGAAAAGCATTCTCTTGTTCATCCTTCCACTCATACTTCTTCCCCTTATGCGTTAAAGCAGTCAGAGGTTTCACAATACGAGAGAAATCCTGAATGAACCTTCGATAGTAACCTGCCAACCCTAAGAACTGACGAATCTGAGTAGGAGTTTTTGGGGTTTCCCACTTTTCAATCACCTCAATTTTAGCAGAATCAACTTGTATTCCGTGTTTACTAACAATATGACCAAGGAACTGAACTTCTCTTAACCAAAAACCACACTTAGAGAACTTAGCGTACAACTCTTCTTTCTTTAACAAATCAAGCACTAACCTCAAGTGTTCTTCGTGCTCTTCATCACTCTTAGAATAGATAAGGATGTCGTCGATGAAAACAATAACGAACTTGTCCAGATAGGGTCTACACACACGGTTCATGAGGTCCATGAACACAGCAGGTGCATTTGTCAATCCGAACGGCATAACAAGAAATTCGAAGTGACCGTAACGGGTGCGAAAAGCAGTTTTCGAAACATCAGATTCTTTAACACGCAACTGATGATAGCTAGAACGAAGATCAATTTTTGAATAAACAGACGAACCCTGAAGTTCATCGAACAGATCATCAATTCTCGGAAGAGGATAACGATTTTTAACAGTGAGCTTATTCAGTTCACGGTAATCAATGCATAAATGAAAGGAACCATCTTTCTTCTTAACAAACAGAACGGGAGCTCCCCAAGGGGACGAACTAGGACGAATAAAACCTTTGTCTAACAACTCACGAAGTTGACTCGACAATTCTTGAAGTTCAGAAGGCGCAAGACGATAAGGAGCACGTGCTACAGGAGCAGCGCCGGGAACAAGATCAATCTGAAATTCTACCGCGCGTTGCGGCGGAAGGCCAGGTAAGTCATCGGGAAACACCTCGGGAAAATCCCTAACAATGTGAACGTCTTCAACGTTCTTTACTTCCTTACTAGGATCAACAACATGAGCAAGAATAGCATGACAGCCTTTGCGGAGATGTTTACGAACTTTCATACAGCTAATAAGGTTTAACTGTGTGCATTTCTTATCTCCAAAGACCATCAGTGGCTCTCCAATCACACCAGTAATACGAATAGCCTTATCATAACACACGATCTCAGCACGGTTCGCAGACAACCAATCCATACCAATAACAATATCAAAACTACCAAGTTCAATCGGTATCAAATCTATCTCAAAATCCCTACCACCCAGATTAATGTTACATTTACGATGTACAGTCTTAGCAGTAAGTTCTTTACCATTAGCTACTTCAACAACATAAGTATTGTCTAAGAGAGTTAACGGCGTTTTGATTCTCGGACTTAATTTACTCGACACGAAACTTAAATCAGCCCCTGAATCAAATAACACATAAACTGATAAATCGTTGACTGTGAACGTACCAGTAACAAGCTTAGGATCTTCCTCCACATCCTTAGCATTAATATTGAATGCTCGGCTGCGTGCAGTCTCTGCAGTCTTCTTGTTGGGACAAGCATCTCGAAAATGCTCCGGCTTCCCACACTCATAACAAACCCTTGGATTACCTCCATTATTCGATTTCCCATTACCGTTACCGTTACCACCTCTATTACCAACATTATTATTATTACCACCAGTCGCGGGAGTAGCAGCCCCCGGCAAAAGCACTGTAGAATCTTTAGCAATGTGCCCTTGCTTAGAGCACCTCTTACAAGTAACTGTGCAGTAACCATCATGAGCTTTATAGCAACGAGGACACACACGCTGATTTCTATTATTAGCACCTGAGGTATCCTGTTTCTTCTGCTGATTTTGGTTTTGATTGCGGTTGTTATCCCACTTTCGTTTCCCAATATCAGCCTTCTTGACAACCTCCTCACTACTTTCAACAACTGTAGTCTTGCTTCTTCTCAACACCTTGTCATTAAGTTTGTGGGCCATAGACATAGCTGCCTCAATAGTCTAGGGTTCACTAGACTCAACCCCGTGTTCAATCTTCTCGGACAAACCATCAATGTAAGCCTCAATTTTGCGGTCCTCATCCACATAAACCCTAGGACACAGCAAAGTTAACTCGAAAAACCTTCGTTCATACGCATCTAACTCGGTGCCATGCATTTTCAAATTCTTGAGCTCAACCTCTAGCTTCTTAAGCTCACCCCGAGGTCTATAGCGGGTGATCAATCTTTCCTTAAAATCATTCCAGGCCAAACCATAAGCTACATCGCTTCCCAAACTACTAACCAGATTGTTCCACCATGTCAAGGCACTATCCTTGAGAGTGCAACTAGCAAAACTAACTTTGTCCTCTTCACGGACCCGACTGACACTGAAAATAGATTCAATTTTCTCGAACCAACGAGTAAGCCCTATTGGTCCTTCCGTACCACTGAATTCTTGGGGTCGACCAGCCATAAAAGTTTTGTGGGAGCATCCCACGTTGTTGTTCACATTGGCGTTAACATTAGCATTTGCTGCCATAGCAGCAGCAATTCCTTCATTTATCAGGCGTTGCATACGCGCTTCAGTGGACTCTCTTGGAGGCATGATCTTCAAAATAGAATAACAAATCCGTTAGTACCAAGAATAATACTAGTGTCATAAAGGAATAGATCAAAACACGAAAAGACTAACCATTAAGATATTAGTCAACTAACACTATGAGTAATAACATGACAGTTATGATTGTTATAGAAATAACCATCACATGCATACATATTTTATGATAACATCATACAACATACATAGCACCTAACATACATGAACATATATTACGCATAATATAACATGCCAAGAGCCACAACATCAGAAATAAAACATGATAATGATAATAGATGTCATAAAAATAACCATCCATACATAATGAAAAATATCCCATAACAAAATCTTAATAAAATCCTCGGCAAAACGCCGTACATAACCCAAAATGTATGTATAAAAAATACATTAAGTCTGATGAAATAGATAATCAATATGAATAATCACATCACATTCGCTTAGAGCGGGTGTGATAAGCTGGTCCAGCATGAGTCTCAGCAGGATCCTCATACTTACGCAACTTCCCTTTCACAACATCCAACTCTTCCTTCAACACACGAACAGTGCTCTCGAGAGCCTCGAACTTAGCCTTAACTTCGCGATCACGCTTACGGTTCTCATCCTCAACCCTATGCTTGAAAGTGATAAAGTTACCCATGTCGGCACGGATCTCGTCCATAACTTCATTATGTGGCAAAGTGCGCAAACAATCACTAAGGGCGTTAATACGTGTCACCTCATTATAAGCCCGGTTCATATGAGTAATGGTAGAAAAATAGTAATGAACAGGATCATCGATCTCCGGTTGATTAGCACGACGTCTAGCAGGAGACGGTGGAGCAGGAGCAGCAACAAGAGTTATCGCTCGAAGTCGACATCTGCAAACAGCAAAACCGCAAATCACATACCAAAAAGATATGAAAGCTAATAATATAACTTATACGAAATGAAATGCATAATAATGCTATAGCAAAAAGGTCGGGCTGTAGACTAGACTCTAATGCACCCTAATAATCACGGGTTGACCACATTAAGACCGCCTAGTTCCCTACAACCTGGCTCTGATACCACATGTGACGACCCCGTCAAAACACTTAACGGATCCGTCAGTTGGTCCCACAGCTTGATCGGACTTAAATGAATTAAATAAACAAAGTTGCATTCTTTTATTTCAAAAGTTTCCCAAAAAGGAAACAAACCCAAATATGTAGTTTTAAACAACCAACCATAGTAATAAACCAAAAGTTGACACAAATACTTACCAACAAACCCACAAGTTTAAATTATCCAAAAATAGAATGCAAGCTTAAGTTTAATAAAATGTTTCATAAAATCTGCCCAAATGCATGCAGACTCTTCTAAACACAGTGGAAGCATCACAAAACTCAAGTACCTATGAAAACATGCAAGTAAACTGTCAACACAAAGGTTGAGTGAATTATAGGTTTAAATAAATAAGTAAACTTTAGACCACAAGATTTAAAAATGCTAGAAAACATTAAACATTATTCCATTATCAATGAGCCACCTGGTAACCACTTAACCTTTTATTTACCCTTGCCAAACACAATAAAAATATACACTTGGACAGTGTATCTATAACAAATTACGAAGTACTAAACATTCCGATTATAAATTGCTAGCGCGACTAGCTCGAAATGGGGTTGTCAAACCCGATAGATCTATCCGTAGGATTCGCGTTCACCGGTAGAAACCAATGATTACAGTTACCAGACTAGGGAATATTTTTGTTCAACTCACAATGAATAATTAAATTTAACTGTTACTTGTGTCTAAACGTGAAATAAAATGCATGTAATCACATCCCAAAAATATACTTTGAAAAGTATGTAAAAACGGGACTTAACTCACCTTAAAAGCAACTGAAGAAATCTCACAAACAAGCGAACAGCAAATAGAATAAAGTGATCAGGAACGATCACAACACCGACCTATAAATAAAGCAGGTCGATATAAATAACTAACTTAGGTCAAGTCTTAGTATGATAGCTATTGTACATGTTGCAAGTAGACATAGAACAATACTCGGCAAGCATCGGTTTGACTGGAACAGCGTACGGACACATACTTTCTATTTATAGAAAGTTTCTATTTTAGGAAAGTTTCTATTTTTGGAAAGTTTCTATTTTTGGAAAGTTTCCAAATTTAGAATGTTCTATTTTTAGAAAGTTTTTAAGTTAGGAAAGTTTTCTTATTTAGAAAGTCAACAAAAGTCAACTGAAAGTCAAAGTCAACCGAAAGTCAACTCAAAAGTCAAACTTGGTCAAACATAGTCAACGTTAATTTGAAAAGTGTAAGTTATAATAATAACATAAGTTATAATGTTTATTAAAGTT
Source organism: Rutidosis leptorrhynchoides (assembly GCF_046630445.1). Classification (NCBI taxonomy): domain Eukaryota; kingdom Viridiplantae; phylum Streptophyta; class Magnoliopsida; order Asterales; family Asteraceae; genus Rutidosis; species Rutidosis leptorrhynchoides. The sequence continues at coordinate 424,724,289 of NC_092336.1, forward strand.
AAAAGTGTATAATTATGTCATAACATAAGTTTAATTAAATAAAATGAATTATTAAAGTTAATATAAGTTGAAATGATATAATTAATATAACATAAGTATTTAATTAATTAATTAAATATTAGTCATAATATAAATATTATTAATTAATAATAAATTTTAAATCATTTCATAAGTATTATTAATTAATAATGAATTATTAATCATATCATAAGTTTCTAAATATAATTATTAAATCATAAGTATTTAATAATTAAATCATAATTAAATAATAATTAAGTCTTATAATAATTAAATAATTATTTAATCTTCATTATAGGTCTTACAATAATATTCTTATAAAATAAATTTAATACTTATCATAAGTATTTTCCATTAATAATAAAAGTGTCATTAATCATAAGTTAAATTAAAATGTTAATTAAATCATAAATAATAATTAAATGATATAATAAATATTTATATCATAAGTCTTAAATAATAATAATTACCTCTTTTATCATAAGTAATTAATTAATAATGAAAGCCATAAATTTTATCATAAGTTTAATCATTAACCATAAGTTTTTAATTCAAAAGTTCATCGGGTCGTATTTTGAGCCCCGGGTGTCGATTTCTGGCGAGCCTTATATGCATCTCCGCCTATCCAAACCACTCGAAACAATGGTGTACTCAAGAACACTCCAAGAACAGTCCCTAGGTCGTGGTAATCAGCAATGACACCACTTGGGACTTCAATTTACTCAAAACCGTGTTTTAGTCAAAACGGGTGAACCGTGGCTCGGATTTAGGTGACCCGAACATGAAAATTCGTCCCACCATCAGTCCTAACCAAATGACACACCCCAAAGACACCAAGGATGGTCACAAAGTCGGACCCAACCTGGTTCTTGTCCATAACACAATTCAATTTTAACAAAAAGTAATTTGATCATAACTAAGGCTCCGGGAATCGAAACGACATGAATCTGGAGTCTAAAATTAATGTCTTGATGAGAGGAACTCATCTAGATAGTTTATTTTAACTTTTATATCAGTCACAAACCCATAAATCATGAAATAGCTGCTGTCCAAAAATTTACAAACCGAAAACATGCAATTTTGAGTACATCTATGCATACAAACACCATTACAATAATCCACAAACATCATACTATCAATTAAACATCAAAATACAGTAAATAAATGAAAAATAGAAAATTCTAGGGTTAGGGTTTATACCCTGATCGAGAAACAAACAACGTAGTCGCGTAGAGAAAGACGAGAGGAATCCGATTATACTAGTTATCTCTTGATCCAAGCTTGAAAATTGATGAAGATTAATGGTGTATGGTGGTGGATGGCGACGGTTAGGAGGTAAGGGAGGAGAGAAAAAAATGCAATTTAGGTTTAAGTGAAATTAGAAGGTGATAATTACAAATGAGAAAAATAAAATAGAAAATGGGAGTATTACTCCCTCCCCCCCCCCCATGGGTCGGCCTAACTAGGCAAGGGGGTGGGCCCCATGGGTCCACTTTTGATAAATTATAATTTCCTGATGGCCCGAAAGCCCGAACGAGTCCCGAAATGCGAAAACGCACTTACGCGATTAAAAATTCGGAAAGATAACAAACGTGCGACGAAAAATAAATATAAATACACTATATAATGATATGATCTTAAAATATCATATTTAAAATATTTAGGATTTAAATGTCCCAAAAACTCGATCGTTGGTTTGAAAACCAAAAAAATTCGCCGGATGGAAATCCGCGAGACGTAGAAACGTATAAATTAAAATATGAATACAAATATTCACATAACACATAATAATTAATATATATATATATATATATATATATATATATATATATATATATATATATATATATATATATATATATATTATTACAAATAATAATATAGGTCATAGAAATGACGTGGCACACTAACAGTTAGCGATCGTTAAATAATTAACTGAAAAGATAACGAAAAAAGTAGGGTCGTGACAATGAAGAAGAAGTAAGGGTGACAAATTGGTACTCTTGGGAAAACGATGACGTTGAAAATTTTACCCCCGAGACCAAAGAGGTGGGACTGATAAGGACCGTTAATGAAGAAAAATTTGCTTCGATCCCGAAATTCACCATTCCAAAACCTTTCAACCCAATATTCTCAATAGACGAGTCATCTATTGAAGATGAACTACGAGCTGTAATAGATAATGACACCTCAGATTTCACCCAATTGGGTAATAAAGGTGAAACTTTTGATCCCGAGAATGAACAGAAGGAAATGTTAGGAATTGTCCACCCTATAAAAATATGTAATTCTGTGTATATTGATCCATTTGACCAAGAACCAGAAAAGAGACATATCCATTTACTAAAAGCTACACTTAAAAAAGAATTACGTAGTGACGATCGGGTGGGTCTAAATCTTAAACCCATTGATAAATTTTATACCACCCGAGATGTAAATAACTGGCTCACTATTCTAATTTGAGGAACTTATTCTACCGACTTCACATGTCATCATCTAAGTGTGGGGAAGTCTAACCCCACTTAACGTTAAATTCGGGGTTCGGGTTAGTGCATAACTCGTTAATAAAAAAATGCATGATAAATTAGGATAAAAGACGCATTTTCAAAAATTAGCAAACAGTTCAGAAAAGCAACCATTTATGAAGAAAAACATGTGTGATAAAATAACGAAAGTAATGAACGATGAGACGTCATCTATCATTCGACGAGCTTTGTAATTACAAACTAGGTATTCTTAATCACTTTTCTACACTAATCACCCTCATGAATTTATAATTATAGTCTGATTTCATGCAAATGAGGGCATTGCATGATCTCAAGTGTGGGAAAGGGTTATAAATTCTCTCGAGTTTATACTAGGTTTATTTTCTAAATTTTATGAAAATTTCAAAAAATTTCAACTAAATGGATTCAAAATAATGTTTATACATATTTATGAACGATAAAACTAGGTGTTAATGCCAAAATTATCATTAGCTCGGAAAGGACATTAATTAAGAAACAACCTAAAATGCTTGAGTTTATTTATTAGAAATAAAAAGACTCATGAAAAGAGCCAAGTGTGGGGAGAATGTACCAAGTTATTCAATTAAAAACTATATATCACATGTTTCTGTAAAGTTATTGCAGGTGCTTTTGTTTTGGACTAAATTAACTGTTTTACCCGGTTTATTGTAATACATTTGAAAGAAAAGATGGATCTACACGATGAATCAATTCCATCATTAAAAGGAAGTAAAGTCTTTCGAAAAAGACACACGCTTCTTGATTTAGGTCAAGAAGTTGTCGTCCAGACCAGCTGTAGGTTGACAAAAAATCTAGAAAATTCATCTCTAAAATCAGCAGGAAATCCACGGACCTCAGCATCAAACAGGGTTGCCAATGGGTCAGACTTATCCTAACCATGAGAGGATCTGTCTCGTAAAATGGGGAGGTCGTCGTGTAAATTAGCTTGATAAGACTAATGAATCAGACCCCCAGAAAGGATAATCTCCTTAAAGATTAAAAAACAGCTTTTAAGCCTGATATTACTCAATCCTTGAGATTGACCTTAAAGATTGAGAATTACAAACTCATGGAATTTGCTAATATCTAAACTTGAGCTTGAACGAAAAAAAATTTTGATCAAAATTAAAACCAATTTATTTTCTGAAAACTTATTTTCAATGTGTTCATTACTGTTGAATGTAAAATCCTGAGAATTCACAGGAATTCATTAGGTCACGTGAACCAAATCGGGTGTCAACCGTAAGAACGGTGGATGTATAGCATGGTCGAAGACAGGACCTTGTGCCAGACCAAAAAAATTATAGGGTGATCTTTACTATTTCTCCTACAAAGGATAGTAATTGCATCCGACACATTGTGGACCATGAACATCTGCATGTCATTAGACATTGCCTTAACAGTTGCTTGTTTAACGCTTTCCTTTACAACCGGACGGTAGTTTACCGAAAGGTAATATACGAAGCAAGTATACTGGACGTGTGCTTTCCTAATACAAGGTTAGCAAGTTGGTGACACAAAACCGCAAGTTTTGAGCTAAAATTTTAAAATATGAAACCCACGCAACCCACAAAAACATTTTGCAAACACCGGTGAAGGGTTCATCTAGAAACTTATCTAGGGTAAAAGCTAGAATGAATTTTCAAAAGATCAAATGTTTTCATAAATATCAAATTTTCTTTAAGGATCTAAACTTTCATAGTCATGTGGGACTGTAAACCATATCGTTACTGTCATTGTTTATACCGCCGTATCAAAATCACTTACTGAAATGCCCCGTTCATATTAATGATAAACGTTTCATATTAATTGATTTCTTTGCGAGGTTTTGACCTCTATATGAGACGTTTTTTAAATCTTGCATTCGTTTTTTAAAAATAACCATAACCTTTATTATTGAATAAGGGTCTTAATGACATAATTTATATTGTCTATCAAAGACAATCTCCTCAAATAAATAAGTTTTTACACAACCCATTACAACATGATCAAATATATTACAACAAACACTCTGAATGCAAGTTTAAACAATATAAACAATTATGCCGACTCCAAATCTTGACCTTGGATTGGCATACGACAGCGGAAGCGTTTTTAATATTCTCCTGAGAATAAACATGCTTAAAACGTCAACAAAAATGTTGGTGAGTCATAGGTTTAATTTCTAATTAATAATCATAATATTTAATAAGCCACAAGATTTCATTTAATTAAATGCGCAGGATCATTACAACCGCAAAAATCATTCATACGATGAGTCGCCTGGTAACCGACCTTAACATAGAGCGCTTAAGATATCTGACATCATACATTCCACTATTTAAATGTATGACAAGAACCCTTCGCAGTACTAAAGCATTCCCACTATTCGAAAATGGGGGTGGTTGGTGCCCGTAGATCTACCTTTAGGATTCGCGTCAATTAGTGTTTTTCACTAATTCTTAGGTTACCAAGCATAATAATAATAAGTACAGATATCCGGTATAACAAAACAATCGTAGAATGTAGTTTCATGAACTTGTGCTTATTTTGTAAAACATTTATAAATTTGCATGTATTCTCATCCCAAAATAATTTAGATAGTAAAAATGGGACTATAACTCACTTGTGATGATTTTCGAATAGATGGTGGTAAGACTTGGCCTTTGACAAATTCATGAACCTAATAATAATATTCTTGTGTCAAGATATATATATATATATATATATATATATATATATATATATATATATATATATATATATATATATATATATATATATATATATATAATTAATATTCCATACTTATGATACTTGTGATAATTTTAATTGTCCATTGTTGGTAGTCCAACGTTCGTAGTCCAATAGTCCAATAGTCCAACAGTATAAATATATATATAAATATAAATGCGTATATTGTGTTAGAATTCACTAACACTAAAATATATTGTCTTAATATAATAAGACACATAATATGTATATTGTCTGAAGCAATCCGCGACCCATTGTATACATGTCTCAGGCACGATCACAACTCAAAGTATATAATATTTTGGAATCTACTTCGACCCACAGCTAACTCAAAATTACTGCCAATGGTGTCTTATAGTTCGTTCCAATAATATATATAGAAGAAATCAAAATGATATGTCAAAACGCTGTATACGGATCCACGGTGATCAAGTCATATATATATATACATATATATATATATATATATATATATATATATATATATATATGGTGCCTTACGATCTTTATTAAGACTATAATATATTGTCGTAGAACTTAATCACGACTATTATAAATTGTATTTCTATAAGTTCGGAAACAATACATGTATAAATACATGTAGGATACAAGGTAAGTTAGCTAGGATAAGGTTAGCATCCATTTTTATGAATCATGTCCGTAGCTAAAAATTAAGAAAAATATCCAGTTTTATTTTACCCATAATTTCTTCGTTACAAATCCGTTTTGAGTGATTCGAGTTGCCATAGTTTCGTATCGAACTCAACATTATTAATCTTAACAGAAAAAGTATAGGTTTATAGTCAAAAATACAGCTTAGGTGTCAAATAAGAGAAGATAGTCATATCCGTCGTAAGAACGACATCTTGATGACCCTTTTGAAAAACATACTTTCACTTAGAGTTTAACCATGGATTTTGGATATATTTCATATCCATATAAAATAATATTTTTCACCAAAGAAAATCTTTTAATTCAAAGTTTAAGATAGGTTTTTAAAATTAAACCCAAAACAGCCCTCGTTCGACTAAGACGGCGTATATTTGATTTTAAGGTGTTCTTCGTGTTTACAAGTTTTATATCCTTATGTTAGCTTGACATATAGTCATAATACATGTGTTGAAGTATTTTAAAAGTCAAGTTAGAAGGATTAAGTTTATTTGCAAACAAGTTTAGAAATAATCTAAACTATGTTCTTGTTGTTATTAGTTATAACTCAAAATAAGATAGCTATATGAATATGAATCGAACGAGATTTTGAACAAACCTATTACCTCAACTTACTAGGGTAAAGCTACTGGAAAAGATAGTAAATAATCTTTAGCTCAAAGGTAGCTTTGATGGCTTGAAATTCTTGAAGTATAATCATGGAATCAACAAAAGTTTCAAGTAAGAAATCTATCTTGATTTAAGATAGTTATGATTATATGAATTGAACCAAAGCTTGAATATGTTTATTACCTTGATTATAAGATGGAAAGCTAATGATATGAAAGTAGGATTATGGATTCTAAAGAGTTGTGGAGTTGGATTGAAAGATTGGAAGTAAACTTGTACACTTGGAAGGTTATCTTGATATGTTCTTGATGAAGCTTTGTTATGTTGATTATAACTTGGACTTTTGAGACTAATACTTGCTGAATTGAATGGAGGTTTGAGAGAGTGTTTGAGTATGTGTTTAGAGAGTAAAATGATGTAGTTAATTGAATGAAATGAATGGGTATATAACCCCTAAAATGGCATGACCTATGAGGGGGGGGGGGGGGCAAAAACAAAATTCAAGTTTGTTATTTTGTATAAATTTCCATGCTAGCATCCAATTAAGGTTACCTCTATTTGAGGGCAGAATCTAGGGCTGATTAGATGGTATTTTGATGTGTATATACCAATAGGATATACATCTAAGAGTTGTGTATGATACGGGTATACATACCGAATGAATACGAATAGAATTTTTGATAAAATTGAATGAGAAAATGAGTATAGCTATCTTTATTGAGTATAAATATATTGATATATGTTATTAAGTCTTTCAAAAGTGTATTAATACATATTAATACAATACATATACATACATTTTAATTTAGAAGTTATTACAACGTTAATCGTTATATATATGTATATAGTCTTGAAGTCTTTAAGTTAGTAATCTCATTTTATGTATATAACCAATTGTTATTATATGTAATGAGATACTTAAATATCATTTTATCAAATCATAAGTATATATATCCATATATACATTATTATATAATTATTTCGAGTTATGACGTTCGTGAATCGTCAGACAGACTGGGTGGCCAAACATTTGTATAAAATTCATTTCAAATAACCAACTCTTAATGAGTTTGATTGCTTAACATGTTGGAAACATTAATTATGTAAATATTAATCTTCTATATATTAGCGGAAAAATCCGGGTCGTTACATTACACACCCGTTAAATTAAATTTCGTCCCGAAATTTAGAATAGTACCTAGTTAACGTGCGATATCGGGAAATAAATGTGGGTACTTCAGCTTCATTTGGTCTTCTCATTCCCAAGTAAATTCAGGTCCTCTACGAGCATTCCATCGAACCTTAACGATTGGTATCTTACTTTGTTTGAGTCGTTTAACCTCACGATCCGTAATTTCGACGGGTTCTTCGACGAAATTTAGTTTCTCATCAATTTTAATCTCGTCTAAAGGAATAGTGAGATCTTCGGTAGCTAGGAATTTCTTCAAGTTTGAAACTCAAAAGGAGTTGTGAATCTTTTCTAATTGTGGAGGTAGCTCAAGTCGATAGGCCACCGGCCCAATGCGTTTTTCAATCTTGAATGGCCCAATGTATCTTGGGTTCAATTCCCCCTGCTTTCCAAAACGAATAACACCTTTCCAAGGTGATAGCTTAAGCATAACCATGTCACCCTCCTCAAACTCTAAAGGTTTTCTCCTAACATCTGCATAGCTCTTTTGTCGACTCTGGGCTGTTTTCAATCGTTGCTGAATTTGAATGATTTTATCGGTGGTTTCTTGGATAATTTCCGGACCTGTAATCTGTTTATCCCCCACATCACTCCAACAAATTGGAGACCTGCACTTCCTACCATAAAGTGCCTCGAATGGTGCCGCCTCAATACTAGAATGATAACTGTTGTTGTAGAAAAACTCAGCTAACGGTAGATGTCGATCCCAACTGCTTCCAAAATCAATAACACATGCTCGTAGCATGTCTTCGAGTGTCTGAATCGTCCTTTCACTCTGCCCATTAGTTTGTGGATGATAGGCAGTACTTAAATCTAGACGAGTTCCCAACGCTTCGTGTAATGCCTGCCAGAATCTGGAAGTAAATCTGCTATCACGATCAGAGATAATAGAGATTGGTATACCATGTCTAGAAACAACTTCTTTCAGGTATAATCGTGCTAATTTCTCTATACCATCCTCTTCTTTTATTGGCAGAAAATGTGCTGACTTAGTAAGACGATCGACTATTACCCAAATTATATCATAACCACCTGCAGTTCTCGGTAACTTAGCAATGAAATCCATGGTAATGTTTTCCCATTTCCATTCTGGGATTTCAGGTTGTTGGAGTATACCCGATGGTTTCTGATGCTCAGCTTTGACTTTAGAACAAGTCAAACATGCTCCTACATATGTGGCTATATCGGCCTTCATTCCTGGCCACCAAAAGTTTCTCTTGAGGTTTTGGTACATTTTCTCCGCTCCGGGATTTATTGAATATCTGGTTTTATGTGCTTCATCTAGTACCACTTTCCTCAAATCCCCATTCTTTGGTACCCAAATTCTTTCAGCTAAATACATGGTTTCATCTTCCCGAATATTAAGCTGTTTTTCTAATCCTTTGGGTATTTCCCTTTCAAAACTTCCTTCCTTCAAAACCTCCTGTTGTGCCTCTTTTATTCGAGTAGTAAGATTAGTATGAATAATCATGTTCATAGCTTTTACTCGAATAGGTTCTCTTTCCTTTCGACTCAAGGCATCGGCTACCACATTTGCTTTTCCCGGGTGGTGACAGATTTCACAATCATAATCATTTAGCAGCTCAACCCACCTACGCTGCCTCATATTTAGTTGCTTTTGATTTAAAATATGATGGAGACTTTTGTGGTCGGTGTATACAATAAACTTGACCCCATATAGATAATGTCTCCACATCTTTAATGCAAAAACAACGGCGCCCAATTTCAGATCATGTGTGGTGTAGTTTTGTTCATGAATTTTGAGCTGTCGAGAAGCATATGCAATCACCTTCTTCCGTTGCATAAGAACACACCCAAAACCCATTCTTGATGCGTTGTAATAGATAACAAAATCTTCCATTCCGTCAGGTAACGATAAAATAGGTGCCGTAGTTAACTTCTTTTTTAACATTTGGAAGGCACCCTCTTGTTCAGAAGTCCATTCATACTTCTTCCCCGTATGTGTCAAGGCAGTTAAAGGTTTGTCTACTCGGGAGAAATCTTGAATAAATCTCCTATAATAACCGGCTAAACCCAAAAATTGATGTATTTGCGTTGGAGTTTTCGGGGTTTCCCAATTTTTGATGGCTTCGATCTTGGCGGGATCAACTTTGATTCCATTACTACTGACTACGTGGCCAAGAAATTGTACTTCATTTAACCAAAAAGTGCACTTAGAGAATTTTGCACAAAGTTGTTCTTTTCTTAACAACTCTAATACAAGTCTCAAGTGTTGTTCGTGTTCTTGCTTATTCTTCGAATAGATAAGAATGTCATCAATAAAGACAATAACAAACTTATCTAAATATGGACTACATACTCGGTGCATGAGATCCATGAAAACTGCGGGTGCATTGGTTAAATCGAATGGCATAACCATGAATTCGTAATGACCATAACGAGTTCTGAAGGCTGTTTTTGGTATATCAGCTTCTTTAACCCTCAGTTGATGATAACCCGACCTTAAGTTGATTTTGGAGTATACGCTCGAACCTTGGAGTTGATCAAATAGGTCATCGATTCGGGGTAAAGGGTATCAATTTTTTATGGTTACTTTGTTCAGCTCACGGTAATCGATACACATGCGAAAAGACCCATCTTTCTTTTTAACGAACAAAATTGGAGCTCCCCAAGGTGACGTACTCGGTCGGATAAAATCACGTTCTAATAATTCTTGTAGCTGACTTTGTAAATCTTTCATTTCGGTGGGCGCAAGTCTATATGGAGCACGAGCTATTGGTGCGGCTCCTGGTACAAGATCTATTTGAAATTCAACGGATCGGTGTGGAGGTAGTCCCGGTAATTCGTCCGGAAACACCTCAGGAAATTCTCTTGCAACGAGAACGTCATCGATTTTCTTTTCTTCTTTTTCAACCTTCTCGACGTGTGCTAGTACGGCATATCAACCTTTTCTTATTAGTTTGCACGCCTTCAAACTACTAATAAGATTTAATTTGGCATTAACCTTTTCTCCGTACACCATTAAGGGTAATCCGTTTTCTCTCGGAATGCGAATCGCCTTCTCATGACAAACAACTTCTGCTTTCACCTTGGACATTCAGTCCATTCTAATAATTACGTCGAAGCTTCCCAATTCCATCGATATTAAATCAATTACAAACGTTTCGCTAATTAAACTAATTTTTCGATTTCGATAAATTTTATCAACCTTAATTAGTTTACCGTTTGCTACTTCAACTATACACTTTTTATCCAAAGGCGTTAACAGGAAATTTAATTTGGCACAAAATTCTCTACTCATATAACTTCTATCGGCACCCGAATCAAATAAAACATAAGCAGGTGTATTGTTGATAAGAAACGTACCCGTCACAAGCTCCGGGTCTTCCTGTGCTTTCTCCCCATTAATGTTGAAGGCTCTCCCACGGCCTTGCCTATTTCCATTTCGGCACTGGTTTATGGTATGGCCCGATTTTCCACATCCATAGCAAATAACGCCGTTATTATTTGTTCCGGCATTATTTACTCCTTTGTTTCTATTTGGTCCGTAGACTTCACACTTTGTGCAATATGGCCATTCCTATTGCACTTGGTATATAACTCTCTACAAAACCATTCTGGATGAAACGTATCACACCTTGGGCATATAGTTCTTTGCCTTTTGTTGTCGTTGTTGTTGTTGTTGTTGTTGTTGTTGTTAGGGTTATTGTTGTTGAGACGTTTGTTGTTGTTATTGTTGTGATTGGGATTGTTGTTGTTGTTGTTGTTGTTGTTGTTGTTATTGGGATGGTTGTTGCGGTTATTGTTGCGGTTGTTGTTGCGATTATTGTTGTTGTTGGGGTGGTTGTGATTGTTGTTGAAATTGTTGTTTTGATTGTTGTTGTTGTTGTACTGGTGACCCTGATCACCGCTTTCCTCCCACTTTCTTTTCCCATGTTTCATTATGGCCTCCTCGGCCGCTTCTTTCTTTATCCTTCCTATAATTTGGCCTATCAATTTGTAGGCTATACGGCTCGCTTTCTGCATTGTTGCAGGGTCGTTAGCACCTACATGCTCTTGGATTCATTCCGGCAACCCTTTTATGAATGCTTCAATTTTTGCTTCTTCGTCCTCAAATGATCTAGGACACATTAAAGCCAGTTCATTGAAACGTCCCTCGTAGGTAGTGACGTCTAACCCTTGGATTGTCAGTGCTTTAAGCTCTGCCTTGTGCTTGTTGATTTCGGTTCTGGGACGGTACTCTTCCTTCATCATGAGTTTGAAAGCGGACCATTTAAGTGTTTAGGCGGTATTATGTCCTACGTAATCCATGTAGGTATTCCACCATGTCAAAGCAGTACCCCTGAAAGTATGTGTGGCATACGTAACTTTATCCTCTTTTGCGCAGTTGCTGATTGCGAACACAGCTTCAACCTTCTCTGTCCACCGCTTTAGTCCAATGGGTCCTTCGGTTCCTTCAAACTCATTGGGTTTGCAGGCCATAAAAGCTTTGTAGGAACATCCTATCTGGTTTCCATTGTTTCCTCCACTGCTGGAACCCGATTGGTTATTGTTGTTCATTGCATTCACCACTGCAGCCACATTTGCCGCGAAAGCTTGAAGTTCTTCTGTGTTCAATTGTTGTTGTCTAGTAGCTGGAGGAGCCATTTCCTTCAAAAATAGCCGAATGAGTTAATCATATAGAATTTTTAGAAGTAGCCAAAAAGTATTTTGTAGCTTAATATGAACTTATTATTATAAAAGCCTTTTCTTCATATTAGTGTTTTATAACTGTAATAGTGTTCATACTTAGCAGCTAACACACAAATTAACTACTAAAATTCTAATATGAAAAACTATGGTAAGTTATTACGTTACTACGTAATAATAAGTTGTAATAATAATAAACCTTCCATGCTTATTCTTATTATTATACAATCATAAGGAAAATTACATTGCTGATTTTCTTACAAACTTAAACACACAATATAATACATATTTCACAATGCACGGAATACAAGATAGCTGTCGATGGTTCAAGAACGGCAAGATTTCTTAGATGTTGACGTTGTTTCTTTCTCGGCCAAACGTTTGGATTTTCATTTGCATAGTTCTTTTTCCAATTCCTCCCAATTGGTTCTTTTGGCTAATTGTTTGGGAGCAAAACCAACAGTCGTTATACGAGCGGTCATTTTATAAACTAGTTTCTTAGGTGGTTCAGGTGGATGATCACAAGCATTTTGGGTCATAATAGGTTCATCGGGTTTGGGATCGGTTATGACAGCCAAAGATTTTCCCAAATCACGTTGTGGTTCGGTAATTTTCACAACTTCTTCAGGATCCTCTTCTTCGGGTACCTCCTCTGGATCTTCTTCCGGATCCTCTTCTGGAACCTCTTCTGGAAATTGTGAATCTTCCCAATTTTCCCAACAATTTTCCTCTTTAATGGTAGTACCAAAAGTTAACTTTTCCGTTGGTTCATAAGTCGTATGCTTTGACTCAGCCTCCGAATCACTTGATAAGTAAATGAAATCTGAATCACTAGAGATGCTTATATGATCGGATGAAGTCATCTATCACATAATAGCAGGCACGTTAAGAGAATGATATATCTTATAATATTTATATGTTAATAATCTTATGTTTCCAACAATTATATTAAGCAATCATTTTTAAAACAATTACGGTCGAAGTCCAGACTCACTAATGCATCAAAAATCAGTTAGACACACTAATGAAAAAATTTCTGATTCTCTAAGACCAACGCTCGGATACCAACTGAAATGCCCCATTCATATTAATTATAAACGTTTCATATTAATTGGTTTCTTTGCGAGGTTTTGACCTCTATATGAGACGTTTTTCAAATCTTGCATTCATTTTTAAAAATAACCATAACATTTATTATTGAATAAGGGTCTTAATGACATAATTTAGATTGTCTATCAAAGAAAATCTCCTCAAATAAATAAGTTTTTACACAACCCATTACAACATGATCAAATATAATACAACAAGCACTCCGAATGCAAGTTTAAACAATATAAACAATTATACCGACTCCAAATCTTGACCTTGGATTGGCATACGACAGCGGAAGCATTTTTAATATTCTCCTGAGAATAAACATGCTTAAAACGTCAACAAAAATGTTGGTGAGTCATAGGTTTAATTTCTAATTAATAATCATAATATTTAATAAGCAACAAGATTTCATTTAATTAAATGCGCAGGATCATTACAACTGCAAAAATCATTCATACGATGAGTCGCCTGGTAACCGACCTTAACATAGAGCGCTTAAGATATCTGGCATCATACATTCCACTATTCAAATGTATGACAAGAACCCTTCGAAGTACTAAAGCATTTCCACTATTCGAAAATGGGGGTGGTTGATGCCCGTAGATCTAGCTTTAGGATTCGCGTCAATTAGTGTTTTTCACTAATTCTTAGGTTACCAAGCATAATAATAATAATAAGTACAGATATCCGGTATAACAAAACAATCGTAGATTGTAGTTTCATGAACTTGTGCTTATTTTGTAAAACATTTATAAATTTACATGTATTCTCATCCCAAAATAATTTAGATAGTAAAAATGGGACTATAACTCATTTGTGATGATTTTCGAATAGATGGTGGTAAGACTTAGCCTTTGACAAATTCACGAACCTAATAATAATATTCTTGTGTCAAGATATATATATATATATATATATATATATATATATATATATATATATATATATATATATATATATATATATATATATATATATAATTAATATTCCATACTTATGATACTTGTGATAATTTTAATTGTCCATTGTTGGTAGTCCAACGTTCGTAGTCCAATAGTCCAACAGTATAAATATATATATATATATATATATATATATATATATATATATATATATATATATATATATATATATATATATATATAAATGCGTGTATTGTGTTAGAATTCACTAACACTATAATATATTGTCTTAATATAATAAGACACATAATATCTATATATTGTCTGAAGCAATCTGCGACCCATTGTCTACATGTCACAGGCTCGATCACAACTCAAAGTATATAATATTTTGGAATCCACTTCGACCCACAGCTAACTCGAAATTACTGCCAATGGTGTCTTATAGTTCGTTCCAATAATATATATAGAAGAAATCAAAATGATATGTCAAAACGCTGTATACGGATCCACGGTGATCAAGTCATATATATATATGGTGCCTTACGATTTTTATTAAGACTATAATATATTGTCGTAGAACTTAATCACGACTATTATAAATTGTATTTCCATAAGTTCGGAAACAATACATGTATAAATATATGTAGGATACAAGGTAAGTTAGCTAGGATAAGGTTAGCATCTATTTTTATGAATCATGTCCGTAGCTAAAAATTAAGAAAAATATCCAATTTTGTTTTACCCATAATTTCTTCGTTACAAATCCGTTTTGAGTGATTCGAGTTGCCATGGTTTTGTATTGAACTCAACATTATTAATATTAACAGAAAAAGTATAGGTTTATAGTCAAAAATACAGTTTAGTTGTCAAATAAGAGAAGATAGTCATATCCGTCGTAAGAACGACATCTTGATGACCCTTTTGAAAAACATACTTCCACTTAGAGTTTAACCATGGATTTTGGATATATTTCATATCCATATAAAATAAGATTTTTCACCAAAGGAAATCTTTTAATTCAAAGTTTAAGATAGGTTTTTAAAATTAAACCCAAAACAGCCCCCGTTCGACTAAGACGGCGTATATTCGATTTTAAGGTGTTCTTCGTGTTTACAAGTTTTATATCCTTATGTTAGCTTGATATATAGTCATAATACATGTGTTGAAGTATTTTAAAAGTCAAGTTAGAAGGATTAAGTTTATTTGCAAACAAGTTTAGAAATAATCTAAACTATGTTCTTGTTGTTATTAGTTATAACTCAAAATAAGATAGCTATATGAATATGAATCGAACGAGATTTTGAACAAAGCTATTACCTCAACTTACTAGGATAAAGCTACTGGAAAAGATAGTAAATAATCTTTAGCTCAAAGGTAGCTTTGATGGCTTGAAATTCTTGAAGTAGAATCATGGAATCAACAAAAGTTTCAAGTAAGAAATCTATCTTGATTTAAGATAGTTATGATTATATGAATTGAACCAAAGCTTGAATATGTTTATTACCTTGATTATAAGATGGAAAGCTACTGATATGAAAGTAGGATTATGGATTCTAAAGAGTTATGGAGTTGGATTGAAAGATTGGAAGTAAACTTTTACACTTGGAAGGTTATCTTGATATGTTCTTGATGAAGCTTTGTTATGTAGATTATAACTTGGATTTTTGAGACTAATACTTGCTGAATTGAATGGAGGTATGAGAGAGTGTTTGAGTATGTGTTTAGAGAGTAAAATGATGTAGTTAATTGAATGAAATGAATGGGTATATAACCCCTAAAATGGCATGACCTATGAGGGGGGGGGGGGACAAAAACAAAATTCAAGTTTGTTATTTTGTATAAATTTCCATGCTAGCATCCAATTAAGGTTACCTCTATTTGAGGGCAGAATCTAGGGCTGATTAGATGGTATTTTGATGTGTATATACCAATAGGATATACATCTAAGAGTTGTGTATGATACGGGTATACATACCGAATGAATACGAATAGAATTTTTGATAAAATTGAATGAGAAAATGAGTATAGCTATCTTTATTGAGTATAAATATATTGATATATGTTATTAAGTCTTTCAAAAGTGTATTAATACATATTAATACAATACATATACATACATTTTAATTTAGAAGTTATTACAACGTTAATCGTTATATATATGTATATAGTCTTGAAGTCTTTAAGTTAGTAATCTCATTTTATGTATATAACCAATTGTTATTATATGTAATGAGATACTTAAATATCATTTTATCAAATCATAAGTATATATATCCATATATACATTATTATATAATTATTTCGAGTTATGACGTTCGTGAATCGTCAGACAGACTGGGTGGCCAAACATTTGTATAAAATTCATTTCAAATAACCAACTATTAATGAGTTTGATTGCTTAACATATTGGAAACATTAATTATGTAAATATTAATCTTCTATATATTAGCGGAAAAATCCGGGTCGTTACACTTATGTATAAAGTGTGAAAATAAAAAGTGACTCGAGTGAAGTGTGATTTTATTTCAAGTTCTGTATTGCTTGAGGACAAGCAACGTTCAAGTGTGGAGATATTTGATAGTGCTCAAAATGATCATATATTTAGTCGCAATATCCTTCCAATATGTAAAGTTTTCAGTTGCAGTTGTTCTATTTTTAAGTAATATTCGTTTAAATAAATAAGTGCGAAGACAAAAGAAGAAAATGACGATTTAAAGACGCAAATGACCAAAAAGCTCAAATATACAAGATACAATCCAAGTGGTTCAATTGATTGATGAGAAACGTCTAAATATTAACAAGAGTACAAGCCACGAAACGCAAAGTACAAGATATTAAAGCATAAGAAAAGACGTTCAAAAATCCAGAACCGAGACATAAACCGGGCGTAAATGTACGAAACAACGGAACTAAAATTACAAGTCAACTATGCACAAGAATATAATATAATATACATATAATTAATATAAATTATATATATTATATATATATATTTAATATTTATGTCGACAAGCAACATGCCAAAAGAACATGCGCTGGAAACCAAGCCCATGCAAGTGCATGGCAAATACACTAAAACCTCATGCACTTGCATGGGGATCAATTTCACAAATCTTCCTATAAAAGCCAACGTATTCTGATCAAATTTGGTGCACCATAATTCACTCTCTCCCTCTGTATAAATATTATATATATATATATATATATATATATATATATAAAATATAGTTTAGTTTTATATTAGTTAGTTTGGGTAATGTAACGGTTAATTTACGAGTTTTAAAGTCGAAATTCTGTCCGTGTAAAGCTACGCGATAAATAATCATTGTAAGTTAAATTCTTCTTTTTAAACTAATGTCTCGTAACTAAGTTATTATTATGCTTATTTGAGACGAAGTAATCATGATGTTGGACTAAATATTAAGACGTGGTTATTGGGCTTCGGACCATAATTGGGGTTTGGACAAAAGACCGACACTTGTGGAAATTGGACTATGGGTTATTAATGGACTCTATATTTAATTAATATAGAGATTTACAATTTGACGTATCTATAAATATCCACATACGCTCGATCGGATACGATGAGCGGGAGATCTATAAATACTAATAATTGTTCATTTAACCGGAGACGGGGATGGATTAATAGTCAATGGACTCATTAAAACAGGGGTGGATTACATTCAAGGGTAATTGGTGTAATTTTTAACAAAGTATTAAAACCTTGGATTACACGCAGTCGATAACCTGGTGTAATCATTAACAAAGTATTAAGACCTTGTTACAGTTTAAGTCCCCAATTAGTTGGAATATTTGACTTCGGGTATAAGGTTAATTTGGCGCAGACCCTCGCACTTTATAATTATGACCGATGGACTATTATGGGTAAAACCAGATGGACATATCAAATTATCCAGGACAAAAGACAATTAAACCAGGGTACTAAATTATCAAAACGTCAAACATCATGATTACGGAAGTTTAAATAAGCATAATACTTTTATTTTATTTCTTATCGCATTTTAATTTTCGCAACTTTAATTATCGTTATTTATATTTTGCATTAGGTTTTAATTGTGACTTAAGTTTTAAAATTGACAAACCGGTCATTAAACGGTAAACCCCTCTTTTATAATAATATTACTACTTATATATATTTGTACAATTATAGTGTTTAAAATATAGTGTAAAATAAGTCGTCTCCCTGTGGAACGAACCGGACTTACTAAAAACTATACTACTCTACGATTAGGTACACTGCCTTTAGTGTTGTAGCACAGTTTAGGTATATCCCATCTGTAAATAAATTATATAAAACTTGTGTAATATTTCTTCGTATTTTGTAGTAAAATATAATAGTATTTCGTACCCCTCTACTCGCACATCACTAGGACATACATTACATTAAGTAAACTCACAAGATAAATGATTTTGATTAGTAAGTTTACAACAACCCAATTCTATATCTATGAGATCATAGAATCTTCTCTTGCTTGATCACATTTGAGTAGTAATTGATGCACTTGTGATCACAGGAAATAAGCCTTTGAAATATGCAAGAGGGTCAGCTTCAAATTCTCTTAAATGTGTGCCTTTTATAGTGGGATTCAAATGGTAGCCGTTGACACACGGTTGCCTTCACGGTCGACAGTTGTACGACCGTGCGTGCTCCAGTCCAAATTTAGTATCTGTTGTTTAGCCGTTTGACTCAAATTTGAACACCACATTTTGGCACCTTTACTCCTTCTAGCACCTGCAAAAGAAACCAAACATCCTATACAAGTACTATATGCATTAAGTGTGTGAAATTTGGTCTTAATGCATGAAAGTGACTAATAATTCCAAAAGTGGCAAACCCAACATTCTTGGAGAAGTGTCTTGATTGATATTTTTGGGAAATCTCAGTTTGGTCAAGACTTAGTTAGTCACTTTAACGCCCTTGGTTCAATTCTAAAGACTAGTCACTATGTCATTAACTTTCTAGTTTCAATTAATCACAAGTCATGTTCTTTTTGAGTTTAGTTTAGAGATTAATTAAATAATGTCTCTATAAGATAATCATGAAGTATATAGAGACATCAAGGTTAAGTCATAAGCAATCACCCTTAGTTACTTAGACTAGACCAAATACACAATTAACTATACTTTCATTGTGAACCATTTTACACTTAATCTATTGGAGTAGGTTAGTTACTTGAATCCTAACTAGTGAGCACATGGCAAACATATTAATCAAGTTGACAAATTTATGAGTATTAATCATATTGGCAAGTAGCAAGTAATACTCACATAGCAAGAGATAGTTATTCTAGGATCAATCATATAGATATTTGCACAACTTATAATTCAAGCTTTAACAAGTTTAAATGCAATATAACATATTGCTTGATTAATGTGTAAGCGCACATTAATGTCCAACACATGCACAATGGAAGAGCAATCTCTAGTTGGGACTTGGTAACCATCCTAAATGTATCTAAGTGTGTTTTAGGATTACAAGTCATTACTAGTTAACCTTGAGAGCATTGTTCCTCATTTAGCCTTAATTAATCACTAAGTCATTTCTAATAGCAATTATTGTTCTAGTGACATTGGCTTAAGTGTGTTGGTACTTGATGATCATACTAAGAATATCTAGATAAGAATTAAGATCTCAAGTTATTGATTAACACTTATGTGTTATGCCTAATCTTGGTTAATTTGTCATTAAGATGTCATTAGGCGTAATTAATCACAATTAGTATTTTTAAGACCAAAACTCAATTGAGTATGGAGAAGGCATCTATTTTAAGCATGTTGAGAAAGGTTTCATGAATTATAGATGTAGGGAACTAGTCAAACTTTATTTGGTCAAAAACGGTAACAGAGAAAATTGCGGTCGCACTGCGGTTGACCGTGGTGGCGACCGTGCAACTTGTTTTCACAAAACTGTGTTGCAATTTAGTTTGGCGTTTCATGGTTGACTATGTGGTCGACCGTACCTCGACCGTGTGTTTAGCTGAACTTTTAATTTCATTCTTTAGCCTATGTTTGACTTGGTCATTTGCAAGATAAAGTATGTGTGACGACCCTGAAATTTTCGACCTAATTTAAACTTAATCTGTAAATGATTCTGACACGATAAGTAAAGTCTGTAATGTTGAGTTTCGAAAAACTTAGAACTATGTTCATATATTCAATTGACCATTAACTACTTCCGGCGATTCACGAACATTTGTTAGTAAATAAAAATATATATATAAATGTATGTATATATAATAAATTGAAATAATAAAACACAAATTAATCATTAGAATTAAATAGGTAAAATAATATATAAAATAAAAATGTGGTTATTAGAATAAAGCTATATATATCTATATGATTATTATGATATGTATATTAGAATATAAATATAAAAGAAGGGTATAAATATTATGTGATTAATAATATGTAGTGTTAACATATTAATTATAACTGTAAATTAAAATACTATTAATGTTATTACTTTATTTAAATTAGATATTGTTAGTAAAATCAATATTAATAATATTATCATATATATAACATATAGATATGAAGTTTGATATGTAAAAATTATCATCATTACTAATAACATTAATACTATCTTAATTAGCATTATTATGAGTATCATTAATAACATTATTATTATTATTCTTATCATTATTATTAAGATTATTAAACTTATCTTTTAATTTAAAATTTCCATTATCTTTATTATTAATATTATCATATCAATACTTTCTATTACACTGTATCATTTGATATTATTATTATTAATGATAAAATAAATTCTATTATTATTAGTATTAGAATTTTTATATTCATAATTACAATTATGATCATTATTATTATTAGAAAATAATACATTTTATGATCATTAAGTTTAGTAGTATTATTATCATTTGATTATTATTAGTATCATTATTAAGTATTATTATTATTAATATAATTATTATTAGTAATAATGAAAATTATTATTATTTCTAATATTATTATTATTATTAGTATTTGTATTATTATTAATATTATTAAAAAAATTTATTAATCTATAATATATATATATATATATATATATATATATATATATATATATATATATATATACAGATTAATGCAAAAATAGAATCAAATCAGTTTTCCATCACGACCGAGCTGTTTAGATTTTTGTTTCTGTCTTCAATTCGCTACACATCTATATCAAACGTACCAATTGAGGTTTAATTACATTCCACCTTTATTTTTTTTATTATTTCTATTGTACCAATCGAATTTACGATTGTCGACACAATCTGAGCTATAAAACAAAAATAAATGATTCATCATGCTGTAGTAATCATTAATAATTACATTATATATATGGATTACTGAACTTGTGAAGGAAAAAAAAAACCATTTACAGCTCGTATACTCTGTCTTGCACTCAATTTTCAAAGAACTCGAATTCATCCTTATTTTCAAAAACAAATAATGCAGTCTTGTTAGTAATTCATCAAACGAACTTTCTGTAAAGTTTCAACCTTGAATTTTTTAAATTGAGTTTGAATTTCAAAGTCAAAGTTATTTTCCAAAAAGTCAACTATTTTGTTCATTGAGAAATTCAAACTCTAGTTGTTGTTTCTGATTAAATTAATGATTTACAAAGTTTATAGGAAGGATTTAGCACGTATTTCATTTAATGATTTTTACCTAAAACGTTTTAAAATTCGATTTTGGTAATTGAGTTTGATGGGTGTTCTTCGCGATTTTTTTTTCACAGCTACTTTTTATTTATTTATTTTTTTCTTCCAAACGTTCATTATAAGTTGTTTCAGTATCCATTGTGAATTCTAAACCCATGTAAAATGGTTGTTTTGATCAATTAAACACTGCCAGCCGATTTAACGTTTGAGAAGAAGAAGAGAAATAGAAAGATGGGTTATAATGGTTTGGTTAGTAAATTAAAACAGAAAAACAAATTAGCTCGACTGGTTGGGTATGTTTGTGATAAGCGAGAGATCGCGGGTTCGAGCCTCGTTTGGGGCATTTCGTTTTAGAAAAACAATTACAAGGGTATACACTTTTAATTTAATTTCCATTATTTTTATTATTATCATTATTATTATTATTATTATTATTATTATTATTATTATTATTATTATTATTATTATTATTATTATTATTATTATTGTTATCATTAATTATTGTTATTATTATTATGTTAACATAAATATTATGGATAATAATATTATCATTTTTGTTATTAAAAAATATCACTAGGTATTATTATTAGTGTTATTATTAGTATTAATATTGATATAAGCATTATTATGAGTAGGATTATTATTATTATTGTTAGTATGAAACTAATACAAACTAGTATCATTAATAATAGTATTAGTGTCATTTTTGAATTATTATTATTATTATTAACAAGAGTATTATTATTAAGATTAACATTAGTAATAAGATTGATACAATTATTATTGGTTTTATTGTTAAGTTAAGTACTACTATAACTATCATACTATAAGTTATTATTATCATCATTAAAATTAATATTAAGATTACTATTATTATTACCACTAATATAATTATAAGTATCATCATTTATATTATCATGAGTATTATTAATATATAATTACTAAAATCATTATCATAAATATCATTAGCAGTAAAATTCATATTTTACAGTTATAATTATTATATTCATTATCATTATCATAACCATTAAAACAATTATTAACATTGTTATCTTTATT
Source organism: Rutidosis leptorrhynchoides (assembly GCF_046630445.1). Lineage (NCBI taxonomy): Eukaryota > Viridiplantae > Streptophyta > Magnoliopsida > Asterales > Asteraceae > Rutidosis > Rutidosis leptorrhynchoides. The sequence continues at coordinate 424,747,405 of NC_092336.1, forward strand.
AGTAATAATAAGTATTATCATTATTATCATTTTTACCATTACTAACATTATTATAAATACTACATTATTTTTAACAATCAAATTATATATAAAAATATATTCAATACATATAACATAATGAAATTTATATTTTTCTATACAAAATGAATATATGAAACATATATATATGTTATTAATATAAAATGATATAAGTAATAAATTTATATATATATATTTATTCGATTACAATTATGTATATTAATAAATATACCAATGATATAGGTTCGTGAATCCAAGGCCGACCCTGCATTGTTCAATATCGTCATATGTATTTTTACTACAAAATACAGTATTGTGAGTTCATTTGATTCCCTTTTACCCTTTACATTTTTGGGACTGAGAATACATGCAAATGCTTTATTAACTGTTTTACAATAATTATATGCGTGAGTTTCATTTTCTCCCTTTTTAAATGCTTTTGCAATATATATTTTTGGGACTGAGAATACATGCGCTACTTTTATAACTGTTTTAGGAAATAGACACAAGTAATCGAAACTACATTCTATGGTTGAATTATCAAAATCGAATATTCCCTTTTTATCATGTCCGAAGTTGTCCCGGAATGATGACGAATTTATCATGTCCGAAGTTGTCCGGGAATGATGGCAAATTTATCATGTCCGAAGTTGTCCCGGAATGATGGCGAATTTATCATGTCCGAAGTTCTCCCGGAATGATGGCGAATTTATCATGTCCGAAGTTGTCCCGGAATGATGGCGAATTTATCATGTCCGAAGTTGTCCCGGAATGATGAGGATATTCTATATGCAACTTGTTAAGGTCTATTACCAGGTGTTCAATCCATATGAATGAATTTTATGCATGATGTTTATGGGAAATGGGAATATTAAATCTTGTGGTCTATCAAAATGATGAATTTTATTGTTTACGATAAACCTATGAACTCACCAACCTTTTGGTTGACAATTTAAAGCATATTTATTCTCAGGTATTAAAGAAATCTTCCGCTATGCATTAGCTCATTTTAAGGATATTACTTGGAGTCATTCATTGCATATTTTGAAAGACGTTGTATTCGAGTCGTTGAGTTCATCAAGATTATTATTAAGTCAATTATAGTTGGATGTATTATGAAATGGTATGCATGCCATCAACTTTCGATGTAAAGAAAGTTTGTCTTTTAAAAACGAATGCAATGTTTTTAAAATGTATCATATAGAGGTCAAATACCACGCGATGTAATCAACTATTGCAAATCGTTTATAATGTATACGAACGGGTCCTTTCAGTTGGTATCAGAGCGGTGGTCTTAGTGAACCAGGTCTGCATTAGTGTGTCTAACTGATAGTCGTTAGGATGCATTAGTGAGTCTGGACTTCGACCGTGTCTGCATGTCAAAAGTTTTGCTTATCATTTCGTGTCGAAAATTACCTGCTTATCATTTCTTAGGGAATCACTTGCTTATCATTCTTAGTCTAGACACGTTTTACTGCATTGACTGCATGAATAGTGTATAGACAAATTTCATATCTTAGCGTATCTGATAATTCATATCTTAGCGTATCTGTTACTGTAAACTTTGTCTGACAGCTTCTGAAAATTCCTCCGTAATCTACGGGATCTTCTGTACTATACATAAGTATTCTATGTAATTAGAATATCATCTGATATCTAAAAATCATTTCATATCGAAAACCCTTTATCTAACCGTACAAGATGGAACTCGCAACTAGTTCAAATTCCTCGGCTTCCGACAGCTATTCTGATATGAATTTCCACTCGAGCTCTGAAAGCAGTGTAACTGGAATGGATCAACCAATCAGTCATCACCAATTCTGGATGAATTGGGGATGGGTTCGTAGTCGACTTAATCAATGGAGTGGCGAAAAAGGCAATCCTTTTCACCAACCAAATTTACCTATTGGCGATGAACCTGAAGCACTTACCGGCGAACCAGTCCGAAACACCATTTTCACCCTCATTTCCCGAATATCTAACCACGATTATATTCTATCTAAAATTCTAAACCTTATTCATCCGCTCGTTCCGACCGACAATCATCCCGGAATAATGGAAGAAGTCAACGAGCTTCACGCCTGAGTTGTAGCCTTAGAAAATATTGTGCAAAACGTACCAGCTTCAGAAACATCAACAGCATCAACAGTACCACCAACAACAACACAAACCACAACAACACACGCCTCAACATCACAATCTGTACCTCGAGCATAATCATCGTTCTACATAACATCACAATCTGTACCTCGAGCATAATCATCGTTCTACATAACGTTCTACATCATTTATCTTCGTACGACATGACGATTATGTAATCTCTAATGTTCTAGAGATTATATATTCTTATTCTAACGGTAAATCAAATGAGTTTAATATCATATTGACTCATTAAATCCATGATTACATCTGAAGAGAATATATATGTAAGTATATTTTCATAAAGATTGTAATTAAAAATTCTTTTGTACAAACGATTAATGGTGAAAATATTTTAACGGGTAGGTAATACCCGAGAAATATTTAGATTTCACATTAATAAGTTACACTGTACATTCTTCGAATCTGATTCAACAGTCATTTACTATCCTACTTACACCCACAGATATACGTATCCATTTACCGCAGAATAACCATTTTCATTCTATTCATATTTAGATTTTAACCTATCAGAATCCAACAAGTGGCATAATGAAGAAAACATTGGACAAAAATAAAATTTGTTAGAAACAAATAATTTAACTATGAGAAGAATTTTGATAAGAATCCACGCTAACTGTTCCTAGCTAACTGATTAATTCCGTATTACATTTTAATTATCACAATTTATTTATCGCAATTTAATTATCACAATTTATTTATCGCAATTTAAATTCTCGCAATTTTATTTATCGTCATTTAATATCTGTTATTTATTTTACGCACTTTAAATATCGGGACACGTATACAAGGTTTTGACATATCATGTCGACGCATCTATATATATTATTTGGAATAACTATAGACACTCTATATGCAGTAATGCTTGAGTTAGCTATACAGGGTTGAGGTTGATTCTAAATAATATATATACTTTGAGTTGTGATCGAGTCTGAGACATGTATATAACGGGTCACGACACGTAATAATTAATTCGAATATTATATATTAAACTATATATGAATTGTTGAACTACTAATTGTGGACTCCTAACTATGGACTAATGACATTGGAAAATTAAAATGAATTAAAATATTGATTATAACATATGAAACTAAACATTTCTTCAAGTTTGCCATTTGATTTCATCTTAAACCTCATTTGTATCTTGACGACTACAATCCGCGTTCAAACCTTTCATGATTCTTGAAAACACCTCAACCGAGAGTATGAACCAACTGCACTTTATCTACGGAAGAAAAGATTGATGCATATAGTTATGCACCTGAAAACACTCGAAACCTGAGTAAACGTTTAACAAGTATCTGTAATAGCTCCTTTCGAGTTGTTATTACCGAAAATAATTTTACAATCCCTCTCCAAATTAGCCAATTTTGTCACAGCTTCAGCAAATCAATTTCGACTTTTCATTTGGATGAACTCTACTATAACTTTGATATATAAGTTTGCCTTTCATCATCGTTACCGGAGGACCGTTCATTTCCACCACATTAGCATTAAACTTACCAGCAATCTTGTTACTCATTGACTTAAGTTTCTCCGAAGAACCATTATATTTGTTCATTAAAACCTTATCATATATCCATCCGTATCTTATAACGAGAATTGTCGTACCAATTATCGAGAATCAACAATCAGTATTTCGAATCTCGTAACGTTTTTACATCAACAGTTATATGTATCTATCTCCTAGAATTACGTACTTCAATTGTGAACTTCTAAAAAAAAAACCCCCAAAACTACGAATTAGTCCTCCGAATTTTTGGAAAGTACTGATGAAGCAGTGAAAATTGAAGACTGCCCTAACAGTCAAAAGTTTGATGATAAAGAATGGAGTGTTGAAAAAGATCAAAGATTTTGATACTGAAAAATGAATTGAGCAAATCATGAAGGAGACTCCAAACAAATCACAAGGACTAAACTTGTACATAAAGAATTTAGATGATTCTGTTTCTGATGAAATCTTTATCGAATACCTTACTCCTTAATCGCTCTAAATCATCGTGAATGAATTTCTTTATCACAATTTGATTCTGAAATTCTAAGATATCATCGTATCTTTCTTTATTAATATCCTCAATATTTTTGAAGATATCTTCATAAATATTCTTGTCCGATATTAAATATCTCTCTGCTCTATCTGTGTTATATCAAAAAAGAAACTATTTTAGTTTTTAAAATTTTGAAAAATATGAATTTGAATGATTTTGAAGTAGTGTTGGAAATTGATGCATGAGTTAGTATAATATAATGACACTTGATCAACGTGATTATATTACAGTAAGTCATGCTGAGTTTCAAATGGAATATGATGATTCACAGACTATAACGTCATCATGTACCATGTTACACGACTCTTACATTCTACTGAATCTCTAAACAAAATCAAGAACATATTTTCTTGATAATTCTATATTTTCTAGTGACTTCTGATAATTTGGCAAATGTTTTGGAAATATGAATTGAAGTATAAAAGTTGAGAGTTGTGGGAAATAATGGAACGAAAGAGGTTCATTTGTAGTGGGAGCATCAGACATTGAAATCGAAACAGATTATCGCATTTAATCAAAGAGGATCCTAATTTCCCTATTCCCAAAGAATCAGATCTTATTTGGATTATGAAGATTTTCTATTCCTTGAATTCCGGAATTCAACCATGACTACATCAAAAGTTATGACGAAACTTATTTTTCCTCATTCCACTATTTTGTGATAGCTTCACTTATACTCTTCGCGTAATCGAATTGTTTTATCCATATTACTCAATGATGATAAAACTCTAATTTCTAGCTCGTATGCGTCATGAAAACATACTTATTGTCAGCCATGACCATCCCAATCAAATTTCGGGATGAAATTTCTTTAACGGGTAGGTACTGTGACGACCCGGAAATTTTCGACCAAATTTAAACTTAATCTATAAATGATTCTGACACGATAAGCAAAGTCTGTAATGTTGAGTTTCGAAAAACTTAGAACTATGTTCATATATTCAATTGACCATTGACTACTTCCGGCGATTCACGAACATTTGTTAGTAAATAAAAAAAAAAAATATATATATATATATATATATATATATATATATATATATATATATATATATATATATATATATATATATATATATATATATATATATATATATATAATAAATTGAAATAATAAAACACAAATTAATCATTTGAATTAAATACGTAAAATAATATAAAAAATAATAATGTGGTTATTAGAATAAAGCTATATATATGTATATGATTATTATGATATGTATATTAGAATATAAATATAAAAGAAGGGTATAAATATTATATGATTAATAATATGTAGTGTTAACATATTAATTATAACTGTAAATTAAAATACTATTAATGTTATTACTTTATTTAAATTAGATATTGTTAGTAAAATCAATATTAATAATATTATCATATATATAACATATAGATATGAAGTTTGATATGTAAAAATTATCATCGTTACTAATAACATTAATACTATCTTAATTAGCATTATTATGAGTATCATTAATAACATTATTATTATTATTATTCTTGTCATTATTATTAAGATTATTAAACTTATTTTTTAATTTAAAATTTCCATTATCTTTATTATTAATATTATCATATCCATATTTTCTATTACACTGTATCATTTGATATTATTATTATAATGATAAAATAAATTCTATTATTATTAGTATTAGAATTTTTATATTAATTACAATTATGATCATTATTATTAGAAAATAATACATTTTATGATCATTAACTTTAGTAGTATTATTATCATTTGATTATTATTAGTATCATTAATAATTATTATTATTATTAATATAATTATTATTAGTATTAATGAAAATTATTATTATTTCTGATATTATTAATATTATTATTAGTATTTGTATTATTATTAATATTATTAATAAGATAATTATTAATCTATATATATATATATATATATATATATATATATATATATATATATATATATATATATATATACGGATTAATGCAAAAATAGAATCAAATCAGTTTTCCATCACGGTCGAGCTGTTTAGATTTTTGTTTCTGTCTTCAATTCGCTACACATCTATATCAAACGTACCAATTGAGGTTTAATTACGTTCCACCTTTATTTTTTTATTATTTCTGTTGTTCCAATCGAATTTACGATTGTCGACACAATCTGAGCTATAAAATAAAAATAAATGATTCATCATGCTGTAGTAATCATTAATAATTACATTATATATATGGATTACTGAATTTGTGAAGGAAAAAAAAAACATTTACAGCTCGTATACTCGGTCTTGCACTCAATTTTCAAAGAACTCGAATTCATCCTTATTTTCAAAAACAAATAATGCAGTCTTGTTAGTAATTCATCAAACGAACTTTCTGTAAAGTTTCAACCTTCAATTTTTCGAATTGAGTTTGAATTTCGAAGTCAAAGTTATTTTCCAAAAAGTCAACTATTTTGTTCATTGAGAAATTCAAACTCTAGTTGCTGTTTCTGATTAAATTAATGATTTACAAAGTTTATAGGAAGGATTTAGCACGTATTTTCATTTAATGATTTTTACCTAAAACGTTTTAAAATTCGATTTTGGTAATTGAGTTTGATGGGTGTTCTTCGCGAATTTTTTTTTCACAACTACTTTTTTTTTCTTCTTCCAAACGTTCATTATAAGTTGTTTCAGTATCCATTGTGAATTCTAAACCCAAGTAAAATGGTTATTTTGATCAATTAAACACTGCCAGCCGATTTAATGTTTGAGAAGAAGAAGAGAAATAGAAAGATGGGATATAATGGTTTGGTTAGTAAATTAAAACAGAAAAACAAATTAGCTTGACAGGTTGGTTGTGTTTGTGATAAGCGAGAGATCGCGGGTTCGAGCTTCGTCTGGGCATTTCATTTTAGAAAAACAATTACAAGGGTATACACTTTTAATTTAATTTCCATTATTATTATTATTATTATTATTATTATTATTATTATTATTATTATTATTATTATTATTATTATTATTATTATTATTATTATTATTATTATTATTATTATTATTATTGTTATCATTAATTATTGTTATTATTATTATGTTAACATAAATATTATGGATAATAATATTATCATTTTTGTTATTAAGAAATATCACTAGGTATTATTATTAGTGTTATTATTAGTATTAATATTGATATAAGCATTATTATGAGTAGGATTATTATTATTATTGTTAGTATGAAACTAATACAAACTAGTATCATTAATAATAGTATTAGTATCATTTTTGAATTATTATTATTATTATTATTATTATTATTATTATTATTATTATTATTAACAAGATTATTATTATTAAGATTAACATTAGTAATAAGACTGATACAATTATTATTGTTTTTATTGTTAAGTTAAGTACTACTATAACTATCATACTATAAGTTATTATTATCATCATTAAAATTAATATTAAGATTACTATTATTATTACCACTAATATAATTATAAGTATCATCATTTATATTATCATGAGTATTATTAATATATCATTACTAAAATCATTATCATAAATATCATTAGCAGTAAAATTCATATTTTACAGTTATAATTATTATATTCATTATCATTATCATAACCATTAAAACAATTATTAACATTGTTATCTTTATTAGTAATAATAAGTATTATCATTATTATCATTTTTACCATTACTAACATTATTATAAATACTACATTATTTTTAATAAACAAATTATATATAAAAATATATTCAATACATATAACATAATGAAATTTATATTTTTCTGTACAAAATAAATATATGAAACATATATATATATGTTATTAATATAAAATGATATAAGTAATAAATTTATATATATATTTATTCGATTACAATTATGTATATTAATAAATATACCAATGATATAGGTTCGTGAATCCAAGGCCGACCCTGCATTGTTCAATATCGTCATATGTATTTTTACTACAAAATACAGTATTGTGAGTTCATTTGATTCCCTTTTACTCTTTACATTTTTGGGAGTGAGAATACATGCAAATGCTTTATTAACTGTTTTACAATAATTATATGCGTGAGTTTCATTTTCTCCCTTTTTAAATGCTTTTGCAATATATATTTTTGGGACTGAGAATACATGCGCTACTTTTATAACTGTTTTACGAAATAGACACAAGTAATCGAAACTACATTCTATGGTTGAATTATCGAAATCGAATATGCCCTTTTTATCATGTCCGAATTTGTCCAGGAATGATGGCAAATTTATCATGTCCGAAGTTGTCCCGGAATGATGGCGAATTTATCATGTCCGAAGTTGTCCCGGAATGATGGGGAATTTATCATGTACGAAGTTGTCCCGGAATGATGGCGAATTTATCATGTCCGAAGTTGTCCCGGAATGATGAGGATATTCTATATGCAACTTGTTAAGGTCGATTACCAGGTGTTCAATCCATATGAATGAATTTTATGCATGATGTTTATGGGAAATGGGAATATTAAATCTTGTGGTCTATCAAAATGATGAATTTTATTGTTTACGATAAACCTATGAACTCACCAACTTGTTGGTTGACAATTTAAAGCATGTTTATTCTCAGGTATTAAAGAAATCTTCCGCTGTACATTAGCTCATTTTAAGGATATTACTTGGAGTCATTCATGGCATATTTTGAAAGACGTTGCATTCGAGTCGTTGAGTTCATCAAGATTATTATTAAGTCAATTATAGTTGGATGTATTATGAAATGGTATGCATGCCGTCAACTTTCGATGTAAAGAAAGTTTGTCTTTTAAAAACGAATGCAATGTTTGTAAAATGTATCATATAGAGGTCAAATACCTCGCGATGTAATCAACTATTGTGAATTGTTTATAATGTATATGAACGGGTCCTTTCAGTATGGATTAGTGATCTTGCGTGTTTTATGTTAAGATGTCAGTAATCACGTATGCATATGTATGTGTTATCATCAAAACATATTCTTTTGGTTAATCATACTTAAGTTTATCGTTTAGTGCATTAACCAACATTCAACCAACAAAGAACATCAACTTAAATTTAAACTAATAGATAGACTTCATATCAAGTGGTATTCTAATTGTTTTCCACGTGCTAGCCTTTCTTCCAATTTAATTACCACTTCTAAATAATCCTTGACCATGCACAGTGAATTTCCGAAGGATTTCATATTCATACGGCCCAACTTGACATCGAAACCCAATTATTAATAAAACTTGGTCCACCAGGATCATACGGATATGCATCATCCTCTCCTCCTTCAAAAAGACTCGTCCTCGAGTCTAAGTCATCACGGAGAAAATCAAAAGCATTAAAAGTGGTCAAATAATAGTAACTAACCGGGAGTTCAATTTTGCATGCATTGTCGTGAATTTTTTCTAACACATGAAAAAGACCATTAGTTGTCTCTTCTTTACTATCACAAGTGATTGGCGACACCAAAGGTGCCAAACTAATATTCACCCAATCCGCTTGTGTCACTTCTTCCTCTTCCTCACCATAAGTATCATAGATAGGTACGGTGTCTTCAACCACACAAGGTTCGGGGATGTACTCCATGTTAAAAACAAGATCAACTGAATCAACAAAGACATCCAATTGAGCCTCTCTTGAAAATTCAAGGTTTTCAAGCTTCATCTCTATATTACGCAAGAGATTTGTCATGTCATCCAACTCTTGAATCTTGTGATTCAGTCTCTCGATCTTAGCTTGTTTAGCCATGCCTTAAATCTGATACCACATAATGCGAAATTGGGGATCGATTGCTTAAACAATAGAGATAGATAAATTGTTAAACCTTCACGGTTTAACCCGAAGAACCTTCTCGGTTCAAGATAACAAAAACCTTTTCGGTTTAAACTTTATTAACTCAAAACTTAATCAAAAAAACTAAAAACTAAAGTCTAACTCTCTTTCTATATATAGATGACGAGATGAGAAAAATACCAACAGATAATATAGTAGTAGATAAGAACATCAACTTAAATTTAAACTAATAGATAGACTTCATATCAAGTGGTATTCTAATTGTTTTCCACGTGCTAGCCTTTCTTCCAATTTAATTACCGCTTCTAAATAATCCTTGACCATGCACAGTGAATTTCCAAATGATTTCATATTCATACGGCCCAACTGGACATCGAAACCCAATTATTAATAAAACTTGGTCCACCATGATCATACGGATATGCATCATTTTGGAAGATGAAATCAACACAAAACTTGCTTGAAATCCTTCATATAACACTCGATTTTCGTCTTTTTTCCAGCAGATCTGTAAATCTCGTTCATTTTTCAGATCTATAAATCGTTGAACCAATCCCATCTCATTCATTTTCTTGACCCGTTGATCTCATTTTTATGTCCTTTTCATATATATACTAATTTTGTTGCTGCCGTGTGAAAAAAATAGGTTTGAGAAAGGAATAAATTATTGAAAGGTTTTTAACAAGAGAAATTTTATGCTGACAAAAACTATACAAAAACAATTCTACAAACTGATGTGTACATATGAGGTGGCATTCCATGTCAACCCTCTATAACCCACTAGGCTAACATAAATAATTTAACTAAATAAGATAAACGTATCACACTGATTTTTTCTCGTTTTGTACGATCTCTAATACTCCGTAATATCCTTCTTCTTCTTCTTCAAGACTAAAACATAATAATCGCTGTTGCTGGTATTTTATTTGATCTTCTATGAAAATATGAAACAATCTTCATCTTTATCTTCTTCATTATAAAATTCAGATCAATCATCTTATACTTCTTCTCCTTTACATGATGACGAGTTATCATCAGAGACACAAGAATCTCATGATGAAGAAAACGAGTACGCCATATATATCTCTATATAGTAATATGTTAATGATCTAAAGTACTAACGTTAGAATAATTGCAATATTTATGTAAGTAAGTATACATGGATTGCATTATATTGATTATGAATTTAAAACATTGTTGCCTGTAGGTATCAATTTAGTAACAATGAAAATGATAATAATTGGGAGAAAAACGTAAATGGAGACGAATATCCAGAAGATGTACAAGCTAAAGAAAATATAGACAAGAGTATTCATCATGAAGATGTACATGCTCCAGAAGATTGTGACAAGACTGTGCCATGTGTTGTAAATATTGAAGAACCATCAATAGGCATGGTATTTGACACAGTTGATGAACTCACTAGGTTTTATGCAAACTATGGAAAGAAAATGGGATTCGGAGTGTGTAAAAGATCTTCCCAAAAGGATCAAAAGGATTATGCAGATGAGGAAAAAAAGTATGCAACAGTTTCATGTCATCGGTCCACCAAGTAATAGACTCAAGTCTAAATCTGAGGTTCTCTTTACAAAAATGCAGAAACAAAAGAAGGTATTCTATCTACTGTATCTTGAGTTCACTTAAAAAAATTTGCTTACACGTGTCTTCCTTTCTTTTTATACTCAAAAATACATTTACAGAATTTGCAAGCTTCAAGGTGTTTGTGGAGTTGATAATAATGAACCAAAGAGAAAACATTCAAAGAATGAGAATGAGGTAAGTTTGTAATCACGTAAATCTCAAAACCAGTAAGCCAAAGTGTATTAATATTATATTCATATTGTTCAGATAATGAGAATGAGGTAATTTACAACATGTATTATTTTGATTGCAGGGTAATCAAAATGTATGCCATTTACAAAATAGATATAATCATGTTGGGTATGCTAACTTTCCATTTCACTTTGATGGGCTTCGTCCGAGTTATCAAATGCAATAGTCACACTATCCTTCGCAGCCTAATCGTATGTTTCACCAAGTATCACCACAACTACAACATTTAGGCGTCCAAATGCAGGAATCATCACAAGTTAACTCCTTAAATGCATCCTTTAGTGCTCCAAATGGGACATTTATCCATCCATTCACATCTGAGTTTTTCATCCATAACTGATGTTTTGTTATTTGGCTCATCACATTTTCAATATATGTCATAAATATGGTAGTGAACCATTGAATCATGGTATTCTTATTATCTAGAATTGGTTTTGTTTAGGTTTCAGTTTTGTCAATGAACAGTTTTGTTTCATTACCTTTTGAGTTGTAGTTTGTGTTCTCTAATATTTATGGATCTTTGAAACTCGGTTAAATATTTATGTTCTATATTATAAGAACACAACTTCTATAATGTACATAACTAGAATGATTTCGGACCGCGCGTTGCGGCGGTTGCATTTGGATATACGTTGCTTGGTACCCAATATACTTAATGGCATACACGTTGCGGTTGGTGGAACATTTTAACGTCCTTTATGAAACTAACGTTGAGCGAGAAGTGAGTAAAATTTGCGGAAAAAGGGAAGAAGGGCTCGAACTCGGGTCTTTTTCCTTACGAATTCATGGACTTACCACTTGCTTTAGCCACGTACTTGATCTAGTTAGCTGGGTTTGTATAAAAAAGCTCTGTTTCGAATATAATTAGTTGCATTTTGTTCGTAAAATTATTTCGAGTTGAATGGTGATGACAGAGAAACGTAACTCGGAGCGGAAAAAAAAAAGATAATTCCCGTCAAAAAATTGGGTGAGATTTATTTAATAATTATTATAATAATTGAAAACTTACAAATTACACTCCCCAAGTTAGCATGTGTACCCCTAATTTACCCATAAACATTTACACATTTTACCCCTCAACTCCATGTCTTTGGACACTTTTCTTCCCTAGCCAAAATACATGCATGAATGAATAATACGACCAAAATTTTGGTTGTATTTAGTAGATATGGAAATACATGATTACTTAATTTGTTGAATAGTATGAAATAATGGTTCTTAAACTGTTTTCATCATACAAAACTAGTGGGTCAAAATCAAGAACATGTCATTCGTTCACCGAGCGGGTCATTCGTCCACCGAGAGGCCATTTGTTCACCGAGCGAGTCATTAGTTCACCGAGCAGACTATTCATCTACCGCGGGTCATTCGGACACCGAGCGGGCATAAAATGGTTACCTTTCTTCATTAATCGTTTTATATAAGAAGAAAAAGATTACTACAAATGCTGATTATTAAGATTTAATCATGAAGAAGAATATGAATATTATTAGAGATCGTACAGAAAGAGAAAAAATTAATGTGATAATAACTGCTATTAATTAATTTATTTACCTAATTTAGTTAAGTATATTATGTTAGCCTAGTGGGTTATAGGGGGTGACATGGAATGCCACCTCATATGTACAAATCAGTTTGTAGAATTATTTTTGGGAAATTCGCCCAAGTACACTTTTTTATAAAGTTTTATTCTAAAATACACTTTTTGGAGAAAAAAAAAATTGTCTATTTACACCATTAGGTCGACCACCCTTTGGGTCGACTACCCCTTGACCTGGTCGACCACCACAAATTTCAATGTGGTCGACCCACATTCTTTGTAAGAGATGGTCGACTACTTCAAAAAACACGGTCGACCACGAGGTCGACCATATTTACATTGTAGTCGACTAACATGTAGGTCAACTAAGCATAAAAGCACTCTTTTATTGGATAAGATATATCAGAGAACATACCTAACTTATTATTAAACCACAAAGACTTAAACACACGAAACAGAAAACATACAAACACACATACCTATCATCCATGACAGTTAAACACATTTAAAACTTAAAAAAAGAAGCTAATCATCACTCAAATTGTAAGTCAAGTCAAATTGTGTTGAGCATGAGTCTTCACATTTTCCCTTCCCCTTCCCCTTTACCATCCCCTTCGGCTTTGCCTTCGTTTTTGACTTACACTTGGACTTTTGTGTACCTTCAGATAGATCATAATGTGCGATTCAAGCTGATCTACTGTGTCCTGGTTCAAAGCAATGACTGCATTTTCTTTTAGATTTGAAATTGTCTTTGTCATCTCCTTGGGACGGTATACGAGTAGTACTCTTCGGTCTACCTGATTGTCGTTTTGTAACCAATGGCGGTCGGACGGTTTGTAGGTGTCCTGGATCTATCCATTCAGAAATATGATCTAGCGGGTTAATGTCTTTCATGTATGCAGACTTGTACGTTTCAGTGTGAAAATACTTCTGAACGTGTGTAGTAACGTCATGTAAGACAAAATACCTTGCTACTGCCATTACATGTCCACAATGTAGACCGAAAAACTGGCATTGTTTACATGTGCAAGTTTTATCTTGTAGATTGAATTTACCGCCTTTTTCATATCCATTACCTCACACTTAACTTGTGATATCGGTTTGACAGTCCAAGTAAGAGACTTACGATTTCTTTTACCCAGCTTACGCTCTGCATATAGTGTGACAGGTGTTGTTAATCCATCAGCGGTGTTTCGATGTTCCCAAAACCATTGTTGAACTGAAGCTCTAAAGAATTCAAGAAGTATTGTAACAGGGAGTTTCCTCGCATGAACTGACAGCGCGTTCATGGACTCTGCACTATTAGTAGTCAGGTAAGTATACCGAACACGGTCTGCATAATGTCTATACCATCTGTTGAGGCCAACAATAGTGAGTGTACGTGTACTATCTGGAATACGTCGTGATAGTATTCCATAGTGGTGATCAAAATCAGATTTGCTATACGCTTTGCACATTTTCCAGTAGTGCCACTTGTAACTTTTAACCCTTTTATACACACTTTTGAGGTTTCCCAACAAATGTCTAGCACATAGTGTATGAAATACTTCTGGAAATACAATTGATATGTCAGCAGCTATTGCAGGTGCCCTGTCAGATATAATGGTAAGATTATCAATACAACATCCCGAAGACTGTATAGAGTCTTTTAGATTACCAAAAAACCATGTCCAATGATCGGTGGTCTCTCCTGCTCCAATACCATAGGCTAATGGAAGGATTCCATTGTTAGCATCCATAGCGACAACAATCAAGTTAGTCCCCAAGTAACGACTTTTTTAATGAGCCCCATCGACTATGATTACTGGTCGTGCATAGTTAACAAACGAACGTGTCTACATATAAAAGTATTGGAACATTGTTAACGAATACGAGTTAAATTAATAAGTAAATGAAGAGAGCATTAAACATACCACTGCACCGATGGACATGTAACTCATAACAAATCTACCTTCATTGTCCGTTTGAATGTTGGTTACACTACCTGGGTTAGACAATCTAAGATTATATAGATAATTAGGTAGTACTTGAAAGGAATCTTCAAGACTACCCCTCAACATCTCAATTGCGTAACATTTGGCTTTCCATGCTTGGTGGTCTGATAGACTAATTTTAAATCGCGCAGACATATCAGTCCTGATATCATTCGGTCGATAGACACGACCTTCTTGTTTCATCACCTCTTTCAGTATATTCCCTAGGACCTTCTTGGTGGCATGCCTATTGTTTGGAAGAATTTGCGTATTTGAGCAGGTGTGTAGATCATTCAACTTCCGTACTTGAAAGTTGTTGTTATCTTGTATACACCTAGCTGTATACCTTAACTTGTCTGAGTACTTTGGTTTTATCTGGAACCCTTCAGTAACACACTTTGTACGTAATTGCATAAGAAAATCTTCCTTGTTTTCGAAAGTCTGATTCAATTTAACTAGATCTGAGGTTTCATAGATTGCCATTGATCTAGGTTTCATTTCGGGTTGGGTGTTAGACAGTAACGGTGGCATGTTCAAAAATATATCATCTGGTTGGGGATTATACTTAATTGGCTGGTCAAAAGTTGATTTTTGATCGACGTATTCATCTTCGTATTCATCATCACTATCAGGAACATCATCCTCATCAACTATGTAGTTAGAAAAAGGGTGTTTTGTTGGTTTGACTGGATTCACATTTTCCATATCATCATGCTCGGATTCGCTTTGATCAGATGTAGGTAGGTCAACGATGTAAGGATCTTCCTTTTCTTCAACTTGTGGTTGTTTTGGGTTCAACATATCGGTGTATTGTATTTGTTGGTTGATTTTATTTGTAGTTTGAGTTTGTAAGTTGAACTGATTTACAGATTGATTTTGTAGGTTGAAATGATTTGTGTATGGATGTGTATGGTTGTACTGATCATTGTACGGGTGGTGTAGGTTGAACTGATTGTCAATTTGGTGTTCTAGGTCGTACTGATTGATGGATGACTGTTGTAGGTTGAACTGATTATTGTATGGATGTTGTAGGTTGAACTGATTATTGGATGGATGATGTAGGTTGAATTGATTATTGGATGGATGATGTAGGTTGTACTGATTATTGTAAGGATGTTGTAGGTTGAACTGATTATTGGTCGGATATTGTAGGTTTAACTGATTATTGTATTGTTGTTGTAGGTTGAACTGGTCAGTAGGATTAGTAAGGTTTCGACCTAAAACATGCATTGAATTCGTAATATCTTCTAGATATATGTGAACGGGTTGATTTGAGATAGCGAAATTCGTAAAATTGTTAAAATCATCTTCATCATCATTGATATCCAAGACACAGTTATCGACAACGTATTTCATAGATATAACTAAATCTTGTGAAACATCAATCTTTTTAACACATTTTTAACAAAATCGTACGATTTAAGGGTTTGTTTGGCATTGGAAGTTTCAAAGGTACTCTGGGACAATTAAGTGGCATATAAACTATATGACTATTGACATGTTCAAAATAACCTCCTGAACAAATATATATCTTTAACTTACTCATCATTAAAAATGTAAAGACATATAAAAGTATTACTCACCAGTAAGTGATGACCTCAAAATGACCTCTGAATAACTTCAACTACTAATTTGTTGTGAATATGAATTTGGTGTGTTTGAATATCGATCATGTATGGTACTACTTATAGAGTACAAAAGGATAAAAGGATCTAACGTTGTCCAATTAAAATCATGAAAGATGGATTTCCTATCCGTAGCTAATAAGGATAAGAAATGTTATCTAAATGTGGGACCTAGGTTGCCTTTTTAATCATGAAAACCATTTGTAGTCGACCACTTCATATATAGTGGTCGACTATAGAATATTTGTCAAGTGGTCGACCCACAACAGGGTCGACTAATGTGTATTTCAGCAGTGGTCGACCACATTTTACATTAGTGGTCGACCACTCAAAATGGAACCTGTAAAAGCAGTATGTTTGGAACATGTTCAACCTGCTGACTTAGTATACAACTACACACTACATATACATACAACATGTGCAACACTATATAACCTTTTCAAAATACAATACCAACACAAACATTAGATCGACCTTTTACGTACTTCAATTCGAGATCTAAAGAATGTCCTCCCCATCCTGTGTCTGTATTCCAATGCAACCTTCGCCGTATCTTTCTCAAACGGATACGTTAGCTCACAAAACACACGCTCCATGTGTATGCAAACCCATACACCACAGTCGCCGTAATATCCTGACTGCTGAGGTGAGTCGATATACGTAAATGTAGATGGCATCGAGACATGTGGTGGAGGAGTGTAGCTAATTGCCCTCAAGAACTCTGGGAGACACTGACCCAACTCTTTAACATAATAAGCGCGGTGGTCAATTGATTTATGCTTGACAAAACTATCATAAATGACGACGGTGAAGTCCTTAAGATCAAGCACAATAAGCACCCAGTGATCCGTATCTTCCAAACATGTTGGGAATAGGACCTACAATTTAAAGTTTTACAAATAACTATAATCTGAATGTATATGTCTATGTATATGAAAACTGTATATGTATATGTATAAAGTATACTAACCTTCTGACACTTCGACCAATGTGGGAAAGGGAGTCTCGAACCTTCTGCATAACAAGTAATATCGGGATTGGTGTAATTCAGGTCTAGTGTTACACCCGTTTTAAAAATCCCCATCCACTTAATCATGTCGACTGGCATGATCGCACATCTTTGACGGTCCTTTAGCGGCTGAAAATCCATTTGATCTAAACGGTAGCTCCACCGCAACAACATAGATCCCCAACCATTAATATTCTACAATTAACAAACACATAGTCAATCTCATGTTTGCGAAGTTAAATTTACGATATTAATAATAAGTTTATAAAACACTTACAAAGTTATCTAAGTAACCGCCTTCAAATTTGTTGTAGATCCGCTCCCAAAACTTGTTAGTGATGAATATAAATCCGTCGGATAGGCCCCGAACAAATACGAAAATGCACTCGTAATGTGGAGTCATCATCTCTTCCGGTGTCTTAGGGCCTTCTAGATTCCTTTCATCATCATATAATGTGGAAGGGCCGTGATTGATAAGTCCAGATCCATGAATCAAATCGTCAACGATTTCTAGAATAACAGTATCAACAACTACCGGAGCCCTCAGTCTCCCCGTCTTCTGTTGTTTTATCGGGATTTCTTTCTCTGGTATGTCAGGCTTTCTTTTACTAGCCTTTTTGATCATCTGTGATGGTGTAACGTAAGGAGACATCCTTGCCCTTGCAACCCGACGGTCCCTTTTGCTTTTCCTCACATAAATTGGTGAAGCAACCTTCACATTATCAAACATATTTTTCTTGGTTGTTTCAACTTCTACATCTGACACATATCCACCAATGAAACCACCATCATCCTGTCCCAAAAATCACAGAACAATGTAACAGAAATATTCAATATATTCGACCTTGATTAAGGTCGACTATAGTATAACTTTAATATAGTCAACCTAATTAAAGGTCGACTATAGGCAAATAAGATGATAGATGACCCAGTGTAAGGTCGACTACTTAACAACACACTGCACAGTTTATACTTTGGGAAAATTATCAACTTGCACAATAAATGAAATATATAATAAGAAATTACCTGTACTTGTTGTTGTTGTTGAAGCTTTTGTATCATAGAATGGAGTTTTAAAATACTTGTTACATGGATGCCTCTAGAAACATGTAAACTCTGCACTATCTTTAGTGTCTCACGTGTAACACGGATGCCAGACTTAACCCGATCACTCATCACCTTAATCACCTTGGCATGTTTCTTTTCCTGATCATCTAATCGCTTTGTCAAATTCTGAATCATATCCTTCAACTCCTTCTTCGTCTCATCATCAAATTTCTTTGGATCATCAGCTTTCTTCACCGGGACTTTAGCATCGGGGTTCTTGAAATAGTTGACACTAGCAACCCACCACTCACACTTAGTGAATTGTCCCGTTCTTATTGATTAAAAACGTTCCATATTAATTGATTTCGTTGCGAGGTTTTGACCTCTATATGAGACGTTTTTCAAAGACTGCATTCATTTTTAAAACAAACCATAACCTTTATTTCATAGATAAAGGTTTTAAAAAGCTTTACGTAGATTATCAAATAATGATAATCTAAAATATCCTGTTTACACACGACCATTACATAATGGTTTACAATACAAATATGTTACAACAAAATAAGTTTCTTGAATGCAGTTTTTACACAATATCATACAAGCATGGACTCCAAATCTCGTCCTTATTTAAGTATGCGATAGCGGAAGCTCTTAATAATCACCTGAGAATAAACATGCTTAAAATGTCAACAAAAATGTTGGTGAGTTATAGGTTTAACCTATATATATCAAATCATAATAATAGACCACAAGATTTCATATTTCAATACACATCCCATACATAGAGATAAAAATCATTCATATGGTGAACACCTGGTAACCTACATTAACAAGATGCATATATAAGAATATCCCCATCATTCCGGGACACCCTTCAGATATGATATAAATTTCGAAGTACTAAAGCATCCGGTACTTTGGATGGGGTTTGTTAGGCCCAATAGATCTATCTTTAGGATTCGCGTCAATTAGGGTGTCTGTTCCCTAATTCTTAGATTACCAGACTTAATAAAAAGGGGCATATTCAATTTCAATAATTCAACCATAGAATGTAGTTTCACGTACTTGTGTCTATTTTGTAAATCATTTATAAAACCTGCATGTATTCTCATCCCAAAAATATTAGATTTTAAAAGTGGGACTATAACTCATTTTCACAGATTTTTACTTCGTCGGGAAGTAAGACTTGGCCACTGGTTGATTCACAAACCTATAACAATATATACATATAAATCAAAGTATGTTCAAAATATATTTACAACACTTTTAATATATTTTGATGTTTTAAGTTTATTAAGTCAGCTGTCCTCGTTAGTAACCTACAACTAGTTGTCCACAGTTAGATGTACAGAAATAAATCGATAAATATTATCTTGAATCAATCCACGACCCAGTGTATACGTATCTCAGTATTGATCACAACTCAAACTATATATATTTTGGAATCAACTTCAACCCTGTATAGCTAACTCCAACATTCACATATAGAGTGTCTATGGTTGTTCCGAAATATATATAGGTGTGTCGACATGATAGGTCGAAACATTGTATACGTGTCTATGGTATCTCAAGATTACATAATATACAATACAAGTTGATTAAGTTATGGTTGGAATAGATTTGTTACCAATTTTCACGTAGCTAAAATGAGAAAAATTATCCAATCTTGTTTTACCCATAACTTCTTCATTTTAAATCCGTTTTGAGTGAATCAAATTGCTATGGTTTCATATTGAACTCTATTTTATGAATCTAAACAGAAAAAGTATAGGTTTATAGTCAGAAAAATAAGTTACAAGTCATTTTTGTAAAGGTAGTCATTTCAGTCGAAAGAACGACGTCTAGATGACCATTTTAGAAAACATACTTCCACTTTGAGTTTAACCATAATTTTTGGATATAGTTTCATGTTCATAATAAAAATTATTTTCTCTGAATAACAACTTTTAAATCAAAGTTTATCATAGTTTTTAATTAACTAACCCAAAACAGCCCGCGGTGTTACTACGACGGCGTAAATCCGGTTTTACGGTATTTTTCGTGTTTCCAGGTTTTAAATCATTAAGTTAGCATATCATATAGATATATAACATGTGTTTAGTTGATTTTAAAAGTCAAGTTAGAAGGATTAACTTTTGTTTGCGAACAAGTTTAGAATTAACTAAACTATGTTCTAGCGATTACAAGTTTAAACCTTCGAATAAGATAGCTTTATATGTATGAATCGAATGATGTTATGAACATCATTACTACCTTAAGTTCCTTGGATAAACCTACTGGAAAAGGGAAAAATAGATCTAGCTTCAACGGATCCTTGGATGGCTCGAAGTTCTTGAAGCAGAATCATGACACGAAAACAAGTTCAAGTAAGATCATCACTTGAAATAAGATTGTTATAGTTATAGAAATTGAACCAAAGTTTGAATATAATTATTACCTTGTATTAGAATGATAACCTGCTGTAAGAAACAAAGATTTCTTGAGGTTGGATGATCACCTTACAAGATTGGAAGTGAGCTAGCAAACTTGAAAGTATTCTTGATTTTATGTAACTAGAACTTGTAGAATATATGAAGAACACTTAGAACTTGAAGATAGAACTTGAGAGAGATCAATTAGATGAAGAAAATTGAAGAATGAAAGTGTTTGTAGGTGTTTTTGGTCGTTAGTGTATGGATTAGATATAAAGGATATGTAATTTTGTTTTCATGTAAATAAGTCATGAATGATTACTCATATTTTTGTAATTTTATGAGATATTTCATGCTAGTTGCCAAATTATGGTTCCCACATGTGTTAGGTGACTCACATAGGCTGCTAAAAGCTGATCATTAGAGTGTATATACTAATAGTACATACATCTAAAAGTTGTGTATTGTACGAGTACGAATACGGGTGCATACGAGTAGAATTGTTGATGAAATTGAACGAGGATGTAATTGTAAGCATTTTTGTTAAGTAGAAGTTTTTTGATAAGTGTATTGAAGTCTTTCAAAAGTGTATAAATACATATTAAAACACTACATGTATATACATTTTAACTGAGTCGTTAAGTCATCGTTAGTCGTTACATGTAAGTGTTGTTTTGAAACCTTTAGGTTAACGATCTTGTTAAATGTTGTTAACCCAATGTTTATAATATCAAATGAGATTTTAAATTATTATATTATCATGATATTATCATGTATGAATATCTCTTAGTATGATATATATACATTAAATGTCTTTACAACGATAATCGTTACATATAAGTCTCGTTTAAAAATCATTAAGTTAGTAGTCTTGTTTTTACATATGTAGTTCATTGTTAATATACTTAATGATATGTTTACTTATCATAATATCATGTTAACTATATATATATATATATATATATATATATATATATATATATATATATATATATATATATATATATATATATATCCATATATATGTCATCATATAGTTTTTACAAGTTTTAATGTTCGTGAATCACCGGTCAACTTGGGTGGTCAATTGTCTATATGAAACCTATTTCAATTAATCAAGTCTTAACAAGTTTGATTGCTTAAAATGTTGGAAACATTTAATCATGTAAATATCAATCTCAATTAATATATATAACCATGGAAAAGTTCGGGTCACTACAGTACCTACCCGTTAAATAAATTTCGTCCCGAAATTTTAAGCTGTTGAAGGTGTTGACGAATCTTCTGGAAATAGATGCGGGTATTTCTTATTCATCTGATCTTCACGCTCCCAGGTGAACTCGGGTCCTCTATGAGCATTCCATCGAACCTTAACAATTGGTATCTTGTTTTGCTTAAGTCTTTTAACCTCACGATCCGTTATTTCGACGGGTTCTTCGATGAATTGAAGTTTTTCGTTGATTTGGATTTCATCTAACGGAATAGTGAGATCTTCTTTAGCAAAACATTTCTTCAAATTCGAGACGTGAAAAGTGTTATGTACATCCGCGAGTTGTTGAGGTAACTCAAGTCGGTAAGCTACTGGTCCGACACGATCAATAATCTTGAATGGTCCATAACTTCTTCATTTTAAATCCGTTTTGAGTGAATTAAATTGCTATGGTTTTATATTGAACTCCATTTTATGAATCTAAACAGAAAAAGTATAGGTTTATAGTCGGAAAAATAAGTTACAAGTCGTTTTTGTAAAGGTAGTCATTTCAGTCGAAAGAACGACGTCTAGATGACCATTTTAGAAAACATACTTCCACTTTGAGTTTAACCATAATTTTTAGATATAGTTTCATGTTCATAATAAAAATCATTTTCCCAGAATAACAACTTTTAAATCAAAGTTTATCATAGTTTTTAATTAACTAACCCAAAACAGCCCGCGGTGTTACTACGACGGCGTAAATCCGGTTTTACGGTGTTTTTCGTGTTTCCAGGTTTTAAATCATTAAGTTAGCATATCATATAGATATAGAACATGTGTTTAGTTGATTTTAAAAGTCAAGTTAGAAGGATTAACTTTTATTTGCGAACAAGTTTAGAATTAACTAAACTATGTTCTAGTGATTACAAGTTTAAACCTTCGAATAAGATAGCTTTATATGTATGAATCGAATGATGTTATGAACATCATTACTACCTTAAGTTCCTTGGATAAACCTACTGTAAAAGAGAAAAATGGATCTAGCTTCAACGGATCCTTAGATGGCTCGAAGTTCTTGAAGCAGAATCATGACACGAAAACAAGTTCAAGTAAGATCATCACTTGAAATAAGATTGTTATAGTTATAGAAATTGAACCAAAGTTTGAATATGATTATTACCTTGTATTAGAATGATAACCTACTGTAAGAAACAAGGATTTCTTGAGGTTGGATGATCACCTTACAAGATTGGAAGTGAGCTAGCAAACTTGAAAGTATTCTTGATTTTATGTAACTAGAACTTGTAGAATTTATGAAGAACACTTAGAACTTGAAGATAGAACTTGAGAGAGATCAATTAGATGAAGAAAATTGAAGAATTAAAGTGTTTGTAGGTGTTTTTGGTCGTTGGTGTATGGATTAGATATAAAGGATATGTAATTTTGTTTTCATGTAAATAAGTCATGAATGATTACTCATATTTTTATAATTTTATGAGATATTTCATGCTAGTTGCCAAATGATGGTTTCCACATGTGTTAGGTGACTCACATGGGCTGCTAAGAGCTGATCATTGGAGTGTATATACCAATAGTACATACATCTAAAAGCTATGTATTGTACGAGTACGAATACGGGTGCATACGAGTAGAATTGTTGATGAAACTGAACGAGGATGTAATTGTAAGCATTTTTGTTAAGTAGAAGTATTTTGATAAGTGTATGGAAGTCTTTCAAAAGTGTATAAATACATATTAAAACACTACATGTATATACATTTTAACTGAGTCGTTAAGTCATCGTTAGTCGTTACATGTAAGTGTTGTTTTGAAACCTTTAGGTTAACGATCTTGTTAAATGTTGTTAACCCAATGTTTATAATATCAAATGAGATTTTAAATTATTATATTATCATGATATTATCATGTATGAATATCTCTTAATATGATATATATACATTAAATGTCTTTACAACGATAATCGTTACATATATGTCTCGTTTAAAAATCATTAAGTTAGTAGTCTTGTTTTTACATATGTAGTTCATTGTTAATATACTTAATGATATGTTTACTTATCATAGTATCATGTTAACTATATATATATCCATATATATGTCATCATATAGTTTTTACAAGTTTTAACGTTCGTGAATCACCGGTCAACTTGGGTGGTCAATTGTCTATATGAAACATATTTCAATTAATCAAGTCTTAACAAGTTTGATTGCTTAACATGTTGGAAACATTTAATCATGTAAATATCAATCTCAATTAATATATATAAACATGGAAAAGTTCGGGTCACTACAGTACCTACCCGATAAATAAATTTCGTCCCGAAATTTTAAGCTGTTGAAGGTGTTGACGAATCTTCTGGAAATAGATGCGGGTATTTCTTCTTCATCTGATCTTCACGCTCCCAGGTGAACTCGGGTCCTTTACAAGCATTCCATCGAACCTTAACAATTGGTATCTTGTTTTGCTTAAGTCTTTTAACCTCACGATCCATTATTTCGACGGGTTCTTCGATGATATGAAGTTTTTCGTTGATTTGGATTTCATCTAACGGAATAGTGAGATCTTCTTTAGCAAAACATTTCTTCAAATTCGAGACGTGGAAAGTGTTATGTACAGCCGCGAGTTATTGAGGTAACTCAAGTCGGTAAGCTACTGGTCCGACACGATCAATAATCTTGAATGGTCCAATATACCTTGGATTTAATTTCCCTCGTTTACCAAATCGAACAACGCCTTTCCAAGGTGCAACTTTAAGCATGACCATCTCTCCAATTTCAAATTCTATATATTTTCTTTTAATGTCAGCGTAGCTCTTTTGTCGACTTTGGGCGGTTTTCAACCGTTGTTGAATTTGGATGATCTTCTCGGTAGTTTCTTGTATAATCTCCGGACCCGTAATCTGTCTATCCCCCACTTCACTCCAACAAATCGGAGACCTGCACTTTCTACCATAAAGTGCTTCAAACGGTGCCATCTCAATGCTTGAATGGTAGCTGTTGTTGTAGGAAAATTCTACTAATGGTAGATGTCGATCCCAACTGTTTCCGAAATCAATAACACATGCTCGTAGCATGTCTTCAAGCGTTTGTATCGTTCTTTCGCTCTGCCCATCAGTTTGTGAATGATAGGCAGTACTCATGTCTAGACGAGTTCCTAATGCTTGCTGTAGTTCCTAATGCTTGCTGTAATGTCTGCCAGAATCTTGAAATAAATCTGCCATCCCTATCAGAGATAATAGAGATTGGTATTCCATGTCTGGAGACGACTTCCTTCAAATACAGTCGTGCTAACTTCTCCATCTTGTCATCTTCTCTTATTGGCAGGAAGTGTGCTGATTTGGTGAGACGATCAACTATTACCCAAATAGTATCAAAACCACTTGCAGTCCTTGGCAATTTAGTGATGAAATCCATGGTAATGTTTTCCCATTTCCATTCCGGGATTTCGGGTTGTTGAAGTAGACCTGATGGTTTCTGATGCTCAGCTTTGACCTTAGAACACGTCAAACATTCTCCTACGTATTTAGCAACATCGGCTTTCATACCCGGCCACCAAAAATGTTTCTTGAGATCCTTGTACATCTTCCCCGTTCCAGGATGTATTGAGTATCTGGTTTTATGAGCTTCTCTAAGTACCATTTCTCTCATATCTCCAAATTTTGGTACCCAAATCCTTTCAGCCCTATACCGGGTTCCGTCTTCCCGAATATTAAGATGCTTCTCCGATCCTTTGGGTATTTCATCCTTTAAGTTTCCCTTTTTTAAAACTCCTTGTTGCGCCTCCTTTATTTGAGTAGTAAGGTTATTATGAATCATTATATTCATAGATTTTAATCGAATGGGTTCTCTGTCCTTCCTGCTCAAGGCATCGACTACCACATTTGCCTTCCCCGGGTGGTAACGAATCTCAAAGTCGTAATCATTCAATAATTCAATCCACCTGCGCTGCCTCATATTCAGTTGTTTCTGATTAAATATGTGTTGAAGACTTTTGTGGTCGGTATATATAATACTTTTGACCTCATATAAGTAGTGTCTCCAAGTCTTTAATGCAAAAACAACCGCGCCTAATTCCAAATCATGCGTCGTATAATTTTGTTCTTGAATCTTCAATTGTCTAGACGCATAAGCAATCACCTTCGTTCGTTGCATTAATACACAACCGAGACCTTGCTTTGATGCGTCACAATAAATCACAAAATCATCATTCCCTTCAGGCAATGACAATATAGGTGCCGTAGTTAGCTTTTTCTTCAATAACTGAAACGCTTTCTCTTGTTCATCATTCCATTCAAATTTCTTTCCTTTATGCGTTAATGCAGTCAAGGGTTTTGCTATTCTGGAAAAGTCTTGGATGAACCTTCTGTAGTAACCAGCTAGTCCTAAAAACTGGCGTATGTGTTTCGGAGTTTTCGGGGTTTCCCACTTTTCAACAGTTTCTATCTTTGCCGGATCCACCTTAATACCTTATTTGTTCACTATGTGACCGAGGAATTAAACTTCTTCCAACCAAAATGCACACTTTGAAAACTTAGCGTACAATTCTTCCTTCCTCAATACTTCTAACACCTTTCTCAAATGTTCACCGTGTTCTTGGTCATTCTTTGAGTAAATAAGTATGTCATCAATGAAAACAATGACAAACTTGTCAAGGTATGGTCCACACACTCGGTTCATAAGGTCCATGAACACAGCTGGTGCATTAGTTAAACCAAACGGCATGACCATAAACTTGTAATGACCGTAACGTGTTCTGAAAGCAGTCTTTGGAATATCATCTTCTTTCACCCGCATTTGATGATACCCGGAACGTAAGTCAATCTTTGAATAAACAGACGAGCCTTGTAGTTGATCAAATAAGTCGTCGATTCTCGGTAGTGGGTAGCGGTTCTTGATGGTAAGTTTGTTCAACTCTCGGTAGTCGATACACAACCTGAATGTACCATCTTTCTTCTTGACAAACAAAACAGGAGCTCCCCACGGTGATGTGCTTGGTCGAATGAAACCACGCTCTAAAAGTTCTTGTAATTGGCTTTGCAGTTCTTTCATCTCGCTGGGTGCGAGTCTGTAAGGAGCACGAGCTATTGGTGCAGCTCCTGGTACAAGATCTATTTGAAATTCAACGGATCGATGTGGGGGTAATCCCGGTAATTCTTTCGGAAATACATCGGGAAATTCTTTTGCAATGGGAACATCCTCGACGTGTGCTAGAACAGCATAGCAACCTTTTCTTATTAGTTTTTGTGCCTTCAAATTACTAATAAGATGTAGCTTCGTGTTGCCCTTTTCTCCGTACACCATTAAGGGTTTTCCTTTTTCTCGTATAATGCGAATTGCATTTTTGTAACAAACGATCTCTGCTTTCACTTCTTTCAACCAGTCCATACCGATTATCACATAAAACTCCCTAACTCTACTGGTATCAAATCAATCTTAAATGTTTCGCTAACCAGTTTAATTTCTCGATTCCGACATATATTATCTGCTGAAATTAATTTACCATTTGCTAAGTCGAGTAAAAATTTACTATCCAAAGGCGTCAATGGACAACTTAATTTAGCACAAAAATCTCTACTCATATAGCTTCTATCCGCACCCGAATCAAATAAAACGTAAGCAGATTTATTGTCAATAAGAAACATACCCGTAACAAGCTCCGGGTCTTCCTGTGCCTCTGCCGCATTAATATTGAAAACTCTTCCGCGGCCTTGTCCATTCGTGTTCTCCTGGTTCGGGCAATTTCTAATAATGTGGCCCGATTTTCCACATTTATAACAAACTACATTGGCATAACTTGCTCCGACACTACTTGCTCTGCCATTACTCGTTCCGACACCATTTGTTCCTTTCGTTCTATTAGCCCCTGGTCCGTAGACCTCACACTTCGCCGCGCTATGACCATTTCTTTTACACTTGTTGCAAAATTTGGTGCAGAACCCCGAGTGATACTTTTCACACCTTTGGCATAGCTGCTTCTGATTGTAGTTGTTGTTGCGGTTATTATTGTTGTTGAGATGATTGTTGTAGTTGCTGTTGTTGTTGTTGTTGTTGTTGTTGTTGTTGTTGTTGGGCCGTTTGTTGTAGTTACGATTGATGTTGCGATTGTTGGGATAATTGTTGCGATTATTGTTGTAATTGCTGTTGTTGTTGTATTGTTGATTCTTATCACCGTTTTCCTCCCACTTTCTTTTGACTTGCTTCACATTGGCCTCTTCAGCAGTCTGTTCTTTAATTCTTTCTTCAATCTGGTTCACTAGTTTGTGACCCATTCTACATGCCTGTTGTATGGAGGCGGGCTCGTGTGAACTTATATCTTCTTGGATTCTTTCCGGTAATCCTTTCACAAATGCTTCGATCTTCTCTTCCTCATCTTCGAATGCTCCCGGACACAATAGGCACAATTCTGTGAATCGTCTTTCGTACGTGGTAATATCAAATCCTTGGGTTCGTAACCCTCTAAGTTCTGTCTTGAGCTTATTGACCTCGGTTCTGGGACGGTACTTCTCGTTCATCAAGTGCTTGAATGCTGACCATGGTAGTGCGTACGCTGTAGTGACCCGAACTTTTCCATGTTTATATATATTAATTGAGATTGATATTTACATGATTAAATGTTTTCAACATGTTAAGCAATCAAACTTGTTAAGACTTGATTAATTGAAATATGTTTCATATAGACAATTGACCACCCAAGTTGACCGGTGATTCACGAACGTTAAAACTTGTAAAAACTATATGATGACATATATATGGATATATATATATATAGTTAACATGATACTATGATAAGTAAACATATCATTAAGTATATTAACAATGAACTACATATGTAAAAACAAGACTACTAACTTAATGATTTTTAAACGAGACATATATGTAACGATTATCGTTGTAAAGACATTTAATGTATATATATCATATTAAGAGATATTCATACATGATAATATCATGATAATATAATAATTTAAAATCTCATTTGATATTATAAACATTGGGTTAACAACATTTAACAAGATCGTTAACCTAAAGGTTTCAAAACAACACTTACATGTAACGACTAACGATGACTTAACGACTCAGTTAAAATGTATATACATGTAGTGTTTTAATATGTATTTATACACTTTTGAAAGACTTCAATACACTTATCAAAATACTTCTACTTAACAAAAATGCTTACAATTACATCCTCGTTCAGTTTCATCAACAATTCTACTCGTATGCACCCGTATTCGTACTCGTACAATACACAGCTTTTAGATGTATGTACTATTGGTATATACACTCCAATGATCAGCTCTTAGCAGCCTATGTGAGTCACCTAACACATGTGGGAACCATCATTTGGCAACTTGCATGAAATATCTCATAAAATTACAAAAATATGAGTAATCATTCATGACTTATTTACATGAAAACAAAATTACATATCCTTTATATCTAATCCATACACCAACGACCAAAAACACCTACAAACACTTTCATTCTTCAATTTTCTTCATCTAATTGATCTCTCTCAAGTTCTATCTTCAAGTTCTAAGTGTTCTTCATATATTCTACAAGTTCTAGTTACATAAAATCAAGAATACTTTCAAGTTTGCTAGCTCACTTCCAATCTTGTAAGGTGATCATCCAACCTCAAGAAATCTTTGTTTCTTACAGTAGGTTATCATTCTAATACAAGGTAATAATCATATTCAAACTTTGGTTCAATTTCTATAACTATAACAATCTTATTTCAAGTGATGATCTTACTTGAACTTGTTTTCGTGTCATGATTCTGCTTCAAGAACTTCGAGCCATCCAAGGATCCGTTGAAGCTAGATCCATTTTTCTCTTTTCTAGTAGGTTTATCCAAGGAACTTAAGGTAGTAATGATGTTCATAACATCATTCGATTCATACATATAAAGCTATCTTATTCGAAGGTTTAAACTTGTAATCACTAGAACATAGTTTAGTTAATTCTAAACTTGTTCGCAAACAAAAGTTAATCCTTCTAACTTGACTTTTAAAATCAACTAAACACATGTTCTATATCTATATGATATGTTAACTTAATGATTTAAAACCTGGAAACAC
This sequence comes from Rutidosis leptorrhynchoides, assembly GCF_046630445.1. NCBI lineage: Eukaryota > Viridiplantae > Streptophyta > Magnoliopsida > Asterales > Asteraceae > Rutidosis > Rutidosis leptorrhynchoides. Next base: position 424,778,134 of record NC_092336.1, read on the forward strand.
GAAAAACACCGTAAAACCGGATTTACGCCGTCATAGTAACACCGCGGGCTGTTTTGGGTTAGTTAATTAAAAACTATGATAAACTTTGATTTAAAAGTTGTTATTCTGAGAAAATGATTTTTATTATGAACATGAAACTATATCCAAAAATTATGGTTAAACTCAAAGTGGAAGTATGTTTTCTAAAATGGTCATCTAGACGTCGTTCTTTCGACTGAAATGACTACCTTTACAAAAACGACTTGTAACTTATTTTTCCGACTATAAACCTATACTTTTTCTGTTTAGATTCATAAAATGGAGTTCAATATGAAACCATAGCAATTTGATTCACTCAAAACGGATTTAAAATGAAGAAGTTATGGGTAAAACAAGATTGGATAATTTTTCTCATTTTAGCTACGTGAAAATTGGTAACAAATCTATTCCAACCATAACTTAATCAACTTGTATTGTATATTATGTAATCTTGAGATACCATAGACACGTATACAATGTTTCGACCTATCATGTCGACACATCTATATATATTTCGGAACAACCATAGACACTCTATATGTGAATGTTGGAGTTAGCTATACAGGGTTGAGGTTGATTCCAAAATATATATAGTTTGAGTTGTGATCAATACTGAGATACGTATACACTGGGTCGTGGATTGATTCAAGATAATATTTATCGATTTATTTCTGTACATCTAACTGTGGACAACTAGTTGTAGGTTACTAACGAGGACAGCTGACTTAATAAACTTAAAACATCAAAATATATTAAAAGTTTTGTAAATATATTTTGAACATACTTTGATATATATGTATATATTGTTATAGGTTCGTGAATCAACCAGTGGCCAAGTCTTACTTCTCGACGAAGTAAAAATCTGTGAAAGTGAGTTATAGTCCCACTTTTAAAATCTAATATTTTTGGGATGAGAATACATGCAGGTTTTATAAATGATTTACAAAATAGACACAAGTACGTGAAACTACATTCTATGGTTGAATTATCGAAATCGAATATGCCCCTTTTTTATTAAGTCTGGTAATCTAAGAATTAGGGAACAGACACCCTAATTGACGCGAATCCTAAAGATAGATCTATTGGGCCTAACAAACCCCATCCAAAGTACCGGATGCTTTAGTACTTCGAAATTTATATCATATCCGAAGGGTGTCCCGGAATGATGGGGATATTCTTATATATGCATCTTGTTAATGTCGGTTACCAGGTGTTCACCATATGAATGATTTTTATCTCTATGTATGGGATGTGTATTGAAATATGAAATCTTGTGGTCTATTGTTACGATTTGATATATATAGGTTAAACCTATAACTCACCAACATTTTTTGTTGACGTTTAAAGCATGTATATTCTCAGGTGAATACTAAGAGCTTCCGCTGTTGCATACTAAAATAAGGACAAGATTTGGAGTCCATGTTTGTATGATATTGTGTAAAAACTGCATTCAAGAAACTGATTTCGATGTAACATATTTGTATTGTAAACCATTATGTAATGGTCGTGTGTAAACAGGATATTTTAGATTATCATTATTTGATAATCTACGTAAAGTTTTTTAAACCTTTATTTATGAAATAAAGGTTATGGTTTGTTTTAAAAATGAATGCAGTCTTTGAAAAACGTCTCACATAGAGGTCAAAAACCTCGCAACGAAATCAATTAATATGGAACGTTTTTAATCAATAAGAACGGGACATTTCAGTTGGTATCAGAGCGTTGGTCTTAGAGAACCAGAATTTTGCATTAGTGTGTCTTATCGAGTTTGTTAGGATGCATTAGTGAGTCTGGACTTCGACCGTGTTTACTTGAAAAATGATTGCTTAACAAATTTTGTTGGAAACTATATATTTTTAACATGTGAATATTATGTGATATATTAATCTCTTAACGCGTTTATATTATGTGATAGATGTCTACCTCTAGAACAAGTCCCATTGACTCACCTAATAATAATAAAGAGTCAAATGTAAATTGGAATGATTCGTGGACTGATTCACAAGTTCCCGAAGAGGAACCGGAAGAAGAGTCGGAAACGGAAGAAGAATCAGAACCGGAAGAAGAATCGGAACCGGATGAAGAAATAGAACCGGTGGGGGAAATAATAAAACGGTTAAGTAAAAGAAAATCCTCAACCAACCGACCAAGGTTAATTATGGTCAATGGTGTTTCCGCCAAGGAAGCAAAATATTGGGAGGATTACCAATTCTCCGATGAATCGGATTCCGACGAGAATTCCGATAATGTTATAGAAATTACCCCAACTGAATTTAAAAAGGCAAACGAAAATAATAAGGGAAAGGGCATAAAAATAGAGAAATCTAATTCCAACCCCGATGAACTTTATATGTATCGTCAACCCCCGAAGTCCTTAAGTTGTAATAATGACCCGGGAACCTCTAAACCACCAGGTTTTTCTAAACAAATGTGGATAACGACGGCTCGTATTAGGGGAACATCATATATCCCTAGAAACTTGGCAAAACGAACCAAAACCGAAGAAGAAGAAACAAGCGAGTCGGAATAAGATAGTTGTATTCGTGTGGTGTAATATATGTAATATAGTGTGCTTATGCTTTATGATATATGTAAAAATTGCTTGTATTAATAAGTATTTTTTTTATGAATCTAACTCTTGTCTATTTTACAGTATAAAAACACAAAATGGATAGACAACCCAATATTTTAAGAGACCTACCCGGAGACATGATTGATGAAATCTTGTCTAGAGTCGGTCAGAATTCTTCGGCACAACTATTTAAGGCAAGATCAGTTTGTAAGACATTCGAAGAACGTTCCAAGAATGCCTTGGTTTATAAAAGGCTTTCGTTCGAAAGATGGGGGATATCACATTGGGAAATCCATAAGTTACGATGTGTTTACTTTGACGCATATATTGCGGGGAACCCAAATGCTATTTTACGCAATGGGTTAAGAAATTATTTTGACTCAATATATCCGAATATTGGACTTCGTGATTTAGAAAAAGCGGCTAACATGCAACATAAAGAAGCATGTTATGCTTACGGATTAGTAATGTTCGCTTCTCACCAAAGTGAGAACAAGAACATCGGGCTACAACTATTAAACAAAACGTTCCCACAAGTGACGGAGTCGGTAATTGGGGTAAGAAATGAGGTTTTTAGATTGTTACGGGACTGTTGGACATTACGTAACCCTCGTCCCTTTGACGACGTTACAACACGCTGTCTTATCAACGGCCATAACGGTTATGTTCCACAAGACCAAGGATGGGAAGTAATCCTAGTAAAACCAGAATGCATGACTTGTTTCTGGACGTATGAATTACGGGTCTTTATTGCCTTTGCTGAACGACTTGTGTAATAGCTAGAATTATCTTCACAACCATCTTGTATCAAATTTATTGTGTGCTATATTTCATGCTATATGTAAAATAAGCGGTATTGTAAGTTTGTAAAATATTGTGTAAAAGTTTGAAAGCGAAATATTATTATAATCAGTTTTTCATATAGAATTGTAGTAGTTGAATTGTATATTAGCTACTAAGTATGAACTTAACGGGTAGGTACTACCCGAATTTAAACTTATAAAACGCTAATATGAAGAAAAAGCTTTTATAAATAAGTTCATATTATGCTACGAAATACTATTAACTACTCTTAATATTCTGTATGATTAACTTGTTCCATTTAACTATTTTGAAGGAAATGGCACCGACTACTCGACACACCGTGAATATGAATGAAGAGTAATTCCGTACTTTTCTAGCTTCAAACATAGCCGCAGTACAGGCTGCGCTACATACCAACAATAACCTTGGATCTAGCAGTACAGGAAATCGTGTAGGATGCACCTACAAAGAATTCACTGCCTGCAAACCTTTGGAATTTGATGGAACTGAAGGACCGATCGGATTGAAACGGTGGACCGAGAAGGTCGAATCGGTGTTTGCCATAAGTAAGTGTACTGAAGAGGACAAAGTGAAGTACGCTACGCATACCTTCAAAGGTTCTGCGTTAACATGGTGGAATACCTATCTAGAGCAAGTGGGACAAGACGATGCGTACGCACTACCGTGGTCAGCATTCAAGCACTTGATGAACGAGAAGTACCGTCCCAGAACCGAGGTCAATAAGCTCAAGACAGAACTTAGAGGGTTACGAATCCAAGGATTTGATATTACCACGTATGAAAGACGATTCACAGAATTGTGCCTATTGTGTCCGGGAGCATTCGAAGATGAGGAAGAGAAGATCGACGCGTTTGTGAAAGGATTACCGGAAAGAATCCAAGAAGATATAAGTTCACACGAGCCCACCTCCATACAACAGGCATGTAGAATGGCTCACAAACTAGTGAACCAGATTGAAGAAAGAATTAAAGAACAGACTGCTGAAGAGGCCAATGTGAAGCAAGTCAAAAGAAAGTGGGAGGAAAACGGTGATAAGAATCACCAAAACAACAACAACAGCAATTACAACAATAATCGCAACAATTATCCCAACAATCGCAACATCAATCGCAACTACAACAAATGGCCCAACAACAACAACAACAACAACAACAACAACAACAACAACAACAACAACAACAGCAACTACAACAATCATCCCAACAACAATAATAACCGCAACAACAACAACAATCAGAAGCAGCTATGCCAAAGGTGTGAAAAGTATCACTCGGGGTTCTGCACCAAATTTTGCAACAAGTGTAAAAGAAATGGTCATAGCGCGGCGAAGTGTGAGGTCTATGGACCAGGGGTTAATAGAACGAAAGGAACAAATGGTGTCGGAACGAGTAATGGCGGAGCAAGTAGTGTCGGAGCAAGTTATGCTAATGTAGTTTGTTATAAATGTGGAAAACTGGGCCACATTATTAGAAATTGCCCGAACCAGGAGAACACGAATGGACAAGGCCGTGGAAGAGTTTTCAATATTAATGCGGCAGAGGCACAGGAAGACCCGGAGCTTGTTACGGGTACATTTCTTATTGACAATAAATCTGCTTACGTTTTATTTGATTCGGGTGCGGATAGAAGCTATATGAGTAGAGATTTTTGTGCTAAATTAAGTTATCCATTGACACCTTTGGATAGTAAATTTTTACTCGAATTAGCAAATGGTAAATTAATTTCAGCAGATAATATATGTCGGAATCGAGAAATTAAACTGGTTAGCGAAACATTTAAGATTGATTTGATACCAGTAGAGTTAGGGAGTTTTGATGTGATAATCGGTATGGACTAGTTGAAAGAAGTGAAAGCAGAGATCGTTTGTTATAAAAATGCAATTCGCATTATACGAGAAAAAGGAAAACCCTTAATGGTGTACGGAGAAAAGGGCAACACGAAGCTACATCTTATTAGTAATTTGAAGGCACAAAAACTAATAAGAAAAGGTTGCTATGCTGTTCTAGCACACGTCGAGAAAGTACAAACTGAAGAAAAGAGCATCAATGATATTCCCATTGCAAAAGAATTTCCCGATGTATTTCCGAAATAATTACCGGGATTACCCCCACATCGATCCGTTGAATTTCAAATAGATCTTGTACCAGGAGCTGCACCAATAGCTCGTGCTCCTTACAGACTCGCACCCAGCGAGATGAAAGAACTGCAAAGCCAATTACAAGAACTTTTAGAGCGTGGTTTCATTCGACCAAGCACATCACCGTGGGGAGCTCCTGTTTTGTTTGTCAAGAAGAAAGATGGTACATTCAGGTTGTGTATCGACTACCGAGAGTTGAACAAACTTACCATCAAGAACCGCTACCCACTACCGAGAATCGACGACTTATTTGATCAACTACAAGGCTCGTCTGTTTATTCAAAGATTGACTTACGTTCCGGGTATCATCAAATGCGGGTGAAAGAAGATGATATTCCAAAGATTGCTTTCAGAACACGTTACGGTCATTACGAGTTTATGGTCATGCCGTTTGGTTTAACTAATGCACCAGCTGTGTTCATGGACCTTATGAACCGAGTATGTGGACCATACCTTGACAAGTTTGTCATTGTTTTCATTGATGACATACTTATTTACTCAAAGAATGACCAAGAACACGGTGAACATTTGAGAAAGGTGTTAGAAGTATTGAGGAAGGAAGAATTGTACGCTAAGTTTTCAAAGTGTGCATTTTGGTTGGAAGAAGTTCAATTCCTCGGTCACATAGTGAACAAAGAAGGTATTAAGGTGGATCCGGCAAAGATAGAAACTGTTGAAAAGTGGGAAACCCCGAAAACTCCGAAACACATACGCCAGTTTTTAGGACTAGCTGGTTACTACAGAAGGTTCATCCAAGACTTTTCCAGAATAGCAAAACCCTTGACTGCATTAACGCATAAAGGGAAGAAATTTGAATGGAATGATGAACAAGAGAAAGCGTTTCAATTATTGAAGAAAAAGCTAACTACGGCACCTATATTGTCATTGCCTGAAGGGAATGATGATTTTGTGATTTATTGTGACGCATCAAAGCAAGGTCTTGGTTGTGTATTAATGCAATGAACGAAGGTGATTGCTTATGCGTCTAGACAATTGAAGATTCACGAACAAAATTATACGACGCATGATTTGGAATTAGGCGCGGTTGTTTTTGCATTAAAGACTTGGAGGCACTACTTATATGGGGTCAAAAGTATTATATATACGTAGGAGAATGTTTGACGTGTTCTAAGGTCAAAGCTGAGCATCAGAAACCATCAGGTCTACTTCAACAACCCGAAATCCCGGAATGGAAATGGGAAAACATTACCATGGATTTCATCACTAAATTGCCAAGGACTGCAAGTGGTTTTGATACTATTTGGGTAATAGTTGATCGTCTCACCAAATCAGCACACTTCCTGCCAATAAGAGAAGATGACAAGATGGAGAAGTTAGCACGACTGTATTTGAAGGAAGTCGTCTCCAGACATGGAATACCAATCTCTATTATCTCTGATAGGGATGTGATAATGCTAAAAACGAACATATATTTCATAGCATTATTCCTCAAGAAAGACAAGCTTTTAGTTGCAATTGTTCTATTTACAAGTGATATTCGTTTAAATAATAAAAGGTGAAGACAAAAGACAGATTCGACGATTTGAAGACGCAAACGACCAGAAAGCTCAAAAGAACAAAAGACAATCAAAAAGGTTCCAATTATTGATAAGAAACGTCTCAAAATCACAAGAGTACAAGATTCAAAACGCAAAGTACAAGATATTAAATTGTACGCGAGGACGTTCGAAAATCCGGAACCGGGACCAGAGTCAATTCTTAACGCTCGACGCAACGGACTAAAAATTACAAGTTAACTATATATATAAATATAATATAATATATAATTAATTATATTAATTATATATATATTATATATATATAATAAAAACCGTCGGCAGCCAGAAACTCCAAGGGTGTGAAATGAAAATACCTCTCCGCGACTCGCGGAGTTTGAAGGCCATTTTGCCGCGAGTCGCGGAGCCCCAAAAATCATTCCTGGCTATAAATCAACCCGAATTCTGATCAAAATCATCATCATTTTTTTCTTCTCTTCATACGAAGTAATATATATTTATATTTATAATTTATATTTTAATTTTAATTATAATTCTAATAATAAGGGTATGTTAGCAAATGTTGTAAGGGTGTAAGTCGAAATTCTGTCCGTGTAACGCTACGCTATTTTTAATCATTGTAAGTTATGTTCAACCTTTTTATATTAATGTCTCGTAGCTAAGTTATTATTATGCTTGTTTAAAACGAAGTAATCATGATGTTAGGCTAATTATTAAAATTGGGTAATTGGGCTTTGTACCATAATTGGGGTTTGGACAAAAGAACGACACTTGTGGAAACTAGGCTATGGGCTATTAATGGGCTTTATATTTGTTTAACTAAATGAAAGTTTGTTAATGTTAATATAAAGATTTACAATTGGGCGTCCCTATAAATTACCATATACACTCGATCGGACACGATGGGCGGGGTATTTATATGTACGAATAATCGTTCATTTAACCGGACACGGGAATGGATTAATAGCCACTAGAATAATTAAAACAGGGGTGAAATTACATTCAAGGGTAATTGGTGTAATTGTTAACAAAGTAGTAAAACCTTGGTTTACACGCAGTCGATAACCTGGTGTATTCATTAAACAAAGTATTAAAACCTTGTTACAATTCGAATCCCCAATTAGTTGGAATATTTATCTTCGGGTATAATAATAATTTGACAAGGACACTTGCAATTTATATTTATGACTGATGGACTGTTATGGACAAAAACCAGACGGACATATTGAATAATCCAGGACAAAGGACAATTAACCCATGGGCATAAAACTAAAATCAACACGTCAAACATCATGATTACGGAAGTTTAAATAAGCATAATTCTTTTATTTCATATTTAATTTCCTTTATTTTATATTTAATTGCACTTCTAATTATCGCACTTTTATTTATTGTTATTTCATTTTATCGCACTTTTAATTATCGTACTTTTTAATTATCGCAATTTAATTTTTATCGCATTTTTATTATTCGCAATTTCATTATCGTTATTTACTTTACGCTTTAATTTAAAGTCTTGTATTTATTTTATATTTTACATTAGGTTTTAACTGCGACTAAAGTTTTAAAATCGACAAACCGGTCATTAAACGGTAAAAACCCCTCTTTATAATAATAATATTACTTATATATATATTTGTATTTTTATAAAAGTAAACTAATATAGCGTTGAGCTTTGCTTAAAGATCTCCCTGTGGAACGAACCGGACTTACTAAAAACTACACTACTGTACGATTAGGTACACTGCCTATAAGTGTTGTAGCAAGGTTTAAGTATATCCATTCTATAAATAAATAAATATCTTGTGTAAAATTGTATCGTATTTAATAGTATTTTCTGCTAAAATTTAATAGTATTTTATACCCCTCTGCTTTGACATCAAGTATTTTTGGCGCCGCTGCCGGGGACCATCTTAAAAGCCGGAAGCGCAACGCTAATATAGAAAAAAAAAAAAAGATTTTCATCTACTTTTATTAAGTCGTTTTTGTAAAATTACGTTTTAAAAATTCGAAAAATATAAAAAGAAAAACAAAAATATAAGTATTTTTAGGATTTTGTTAAATATTTAAGTTTTATAAGTTTCTTTATCTTTATTTTAATTTATAAAAATATAAATTTTATTAAAAATCGTTTATTTAAACTAAAAACAGAAAAAAGAAAATAAAAAAAAAAAAAAATAAAGAAAAACGCGTAAAAGTGAAACCTGTCAACTGTTTTTCTGAACCCCGCGACTTGCGGGGTTTTCCTCTTTATTTGCCGCGACTCGCGGAGGTCTTCTGACACACGGACAAAACCCTAAAGTTGCATTAATTACGGAGTTTTAATTTATTATTATTATTATTTAACTTAATTATTATTATTATTATTATTAATTTTAGTTTTATTTTTACTTTTTACTTTATATATGTATTTTGTTTAACTAGTTTTATTAAAATTGTAAAATTAGTAGTTTTTATTAAATAAATAATATAAAAATATTATTTTTATAAAAATTGTACTTTTTACAACTTTTTGTATATTTTTATATTTTGTACCTTTTTAATCGTTGTAGCGTAATATTTGTATTTTTTTTAGCTCATAATTAATTTTAAACTTAGTTTTTGCTATAGTTATTTTTACTCCTAGATTTTTAGGCTTTGCCGTAGAATTCCTTAAGTGCTTTTTCTTTAGACTAAGATTTAGGTGCTTTAGAATTTTGCGACGCCTTTTTAAGTTTTAGTTTCTTTTTAAGTTATTTCCATTTGGGATTTAGTTTCTCCTGTAAGCTTTAATATTTTTAGACCTTTTACTATGTATCAATTATCATTCCAATTAGTAATATCAATTTGCGATTATAATTTTAAGATAGTTGTAGTAATAAGGTTAAATTAGTTAAGTATTTTTAAGTTTTTATAAGTTTCTTTTATTTTTCCGTCACCTTTTATTTTTCAACAATTTTTCTTTTTCGACCTTTTTCGACGAACTCTTTTTCTCTCTTATTTCTCGCCATTCTAGTTTTTAGGACTTAGAATTTTTTCTACTTCTTATCTAAATTTCTTAAAATTACGAAAATTTATTTTGAGTGGTTAAATTAATAGACATCAAAATTTTCTGGTTCGTAGTAATAGTTGGATTTGTACGTGGACCGGGTTATTGGAGCCAAACAGTCCTCAATTATATTGAGACCAAACGAATCCTGCCCCTCTGCTGCATCTTTTGGCTATTCGAAACGTGGGCAAAATCAGAAAAGTCTATTGATTGGATAACTTATTATAATTTTTCTTTCTTTTTAAAAACTAATAGGATATTCAGTGAATGCACCGAGCAAGACGTTCATCACCTTTTGTACGTTCACCACCTGTAACTCGATCAAGACATCGTTTAACAAATATAACCGCCGTTGATTTTTCTTTAGAATCGTCATCCAGTCGACCAAGTACTTCAGTTCAAATTTCCGATAATCCATTTTTTGAAACAAACCTCACAATTGAGAATCCAGAAAATATTCAGGAACGGTTCATAGATCCTGAACCATTAAACTTTCCTCCGGAACCACCAATCATTCAAACAGAGATTGTTGAGGAACGAACTATTAAATCTGAAGCATCTAGTGATACCGATTCAACAAATTCAATTATGGAGAATCTGGAACCTTTAAGTATGGAAGACCGAATGAGAGCTAAACGCACTGGCCAAGGTCACGCAATTACTCATCCAGACATTAATGCGCCAGATTATGAAATCAAAGGACAAATTCTACACATGGTGACTAATCAATGCCAATTTAGTGGTGCGCCGAAGGAAGATCCAAATGAACATCTACGTACCTTTAATAGGATCTGCACACTATTTAAAATCCGAGAAGTGGAGGATGAACAAATATATCTCATGTTATTTCCCTGGACTTTAAAGGGAGAAGCCAAAGATTGGTTGGAATCGTTACCTGAAGGGGCGATTGATACATGGGATGTTTTAATTGATAAATTTCTTAAACAATTCTTTCCTGCATCTAAAGCCGTAAGACTTCAAGCAGAAATTGTTACGTTCACACAAAAGCCAAATGAAACTCTATATGAGGCGTGGACAAGATATGGAAAGTTGTTAAGAGGATGTCCGCAACATGGTTTAGACACCTGTCAAATAGTACAAATATTCTACCGAGGATGCGACATCACTACAAGAAAAGACATAGATATAGCAGCTGGTGGTTCGATTATGAAGAAAACCGAAACTGATGCTTACAAAATTATTGATAACACTGCTTCCCACTCACATGAGTGGCACCAAGAAAAAGATATCATTAGATCATCTAAAGCAGCTAGAGCCGATTCTAGCCATGACTTAGATTCCATTTCCGCAAAGATAGATGCTTTCGAGAGACGAATGGAAAAGATGACTAAGGATATTCACTCAATACGAATTAGTTGTGAGCAGTGTGGAGGACCACATTTGACAAAAGATTGTCTCAGTATTGAATTAACAATGGAACAAAGAGAGAATATTTCATACATAAACCAAAGGCCTGGAAATAATTATCAGAATAATTATCAACCGCCAAGACCGATTTACAATCAAAACCAGAATTATAACCGAAATATTCCATACAATAACCAACAAGGTCCTAGCAATCAACAAGTATCCAATAATACTTACAATCAGCAAAGACCGAATTTTCAAAACAAACCACCACAACAAACCGAAGATAAAAAACCGAATTTAGAAGATATGATGACGAAGCTAGTTGAAACTCAAACGCAGTTTTTCACATCTCAAAAACAAACCAATGAACAAAATGCTCAAGCATTTAGAAATCAACAAGCTTCTATTCAAAATCTGGAACAAGAAGTGAGTAACCTAGCAAGGTTAATAGGTGAAAGAAAACCGGGAAGTTTACCTAGTGATACAAATGCTAACCCCCGGAATGAAACAGCTAAAGCTATTACCACAAGAAGTGGTACAACACTTAAACCACCTGAAATACCTGTAACTTCTGATGAAACTATTCCTACTCCACAAGAACCACAACCTGATCAAGATAAGGAAAAAGAACCGGTAGTTGAAAAGGTTAATGAAGATAATAAAGTTAAGGATAAACCTTATGTTAAACCATACCAACCACCACTTCCTTACCCGAGTAAAATGAAGAAGGAAAAACTTGAAGCCGAGCAATCCAAATTCTTGGATATGTTTAAACAGATAAATGTAAATCTTCCTTTCATTGATGTAATTTCAGGAATGCCAAGATATGCTAAATTCTTGAAAGATCTAATCACGAATAGAAAGAAAATGGAAGAACTCTCGGCTGTTACTATGAATGCTAATTGTTCAGCAGTGCTGTTGAATAAGATACCAGAAAAACTATCTGATCCAGGAAGTTTCACAATTCCATGTTTTCTGGGTAGCCTTAGTTCAATAGAAGCATTAGCAGATTTAGGTGCTAGTATAAATCTAATGCCGTATTCACTATACGCTAAACTAGACCTTGGAGAATTGAAACCAACCAGAATAAGCATACAACTAGCCGATAGATCAATAAAATATCCTAGAGGGATAATGGAGAACATGCTAGTTAAAGTTGGTACTTTAGTATTTCCAGTAGATTTTGTTGTTTTGGACATGGAAGAAGATTCTCAAGTTCCTCTCATATTAGGAAGACCATTCTTAAACACGGCTAAAGCAATGATAGACGTGTTCGGTAAGAAACTGACCCTAAGTATAGAGGATGAGAGTGTTACCTTTTCAGTTGATAGAGCAATGCAACAACCACAATCTGCAGATGATACATGTTATTATATTAAAACTATAGATGCACATGCAGAATTATTAGAAGAATTTCCAGAATTACAAGGAACAGGAGAATGTTCTTTAGGAGAAGGAAATGAACCAATTGATGAAGCTGAAATGTTAGCTACACTTATAGCTAATGGATATGAACCAACAACAGAAGAAATTCAAATGCTAAAAGAAGAAGACAGATATCGATATAAATCATCGATAGAAGAACCTCCGAAATTAGAGTTAAAGCCACTTCCAAACCATTTGGAATACGCTTATTTACATGGTGAATCTGAATTACCTGCAATAATATCGTCTTCTCTTACTGAAAATGAGAAATCACAACTCATTTCTGTGTTGAAAGCTCATAAACCAGCCATTGCATGGAAGATTCATGATATTAAAGGAATAAGTCCTTCGTATTGCACACATAAAATCCTTATGGAAGAAGGTCATAAAACGTATGTGCAACGCCAACGAAGACTGAATCCTAATATGCAAGATGTAGTTAAGAAAGAGATTATTAAACTGCTAGATGCAGGTTTGATATATCCAATTTCTGATAGTCCATGGGTAAGCCCAGTTCAATGCGTGCCTAAGAAGGGTGGCATGACTGTTATCACAAATGAGAAAAATGAGCTTATTCCTACTAGGACTGTAACAGGATGGCGTGTATGTATTGATTATAGAAAATTAAATGACGCCACCAGAAAAGATCACTTTCCCTTACCTTTCATAGATCAAATGTTGGAAAGATTAGCCGGAAATAGTTACTATTGTTTTCTAGATGGATTTTCCGGATATTTTCAAATTCCAATAGCACCCGAGGATCAAGAGAAAACCACATTCACGTGCCCTTATGGTACTTTTGCTTACAAACGCATGCCATTTGGACTTTGCAACGCCCCTGCAACCTTTCAAAGGTGTATGATGGCGATTTTTCATGACATGATAGAAGAATGCATGGAAGTTTTCATGGATGACTTTTCAGTCTTCGGTGATACATTTAAATCATGTCTAGTTAATCTGGAACGAATGCTAATTAGATGCGAAAAATCAAATCTAGTACTTAATTGGGAGAAATGCCATTTCATGGTTAAAGAAGGCATCGTTCTTGGACATAAAATTTCAAAAGAAGGAATTGAAGTGGATAGAGCTAAAGTAGATGTAATTGCTAAACTTCCACATCCCACAAATGTTAGAGGAGTTAGGAGTTTTCTAGGGCATGCCGGTTTTTACCGACGTTTCATAAAAGATTTTTCTAAAATTGCCACTCCTATGAATAAACTCCTAGAAAAGGATGCGCCATTCATCTTTTCAGATGAATGTATCAAATCTTTTAATATACTTAAAGAAAAACTCACTAATGCGCCGATCATGATAACACCAAATTGGAATCTACCATTTGAACTAATGTGCGATGCAAGTGATTTTGCAATGGGAGCCGTTTTAGGACAAAGGATTGAAAAACGATTTCAACCTATATATTATGCTAGTAAGACATTACAAGGAGCACAAACGAACTATACAACTACTGAAAAAGAACTCCTTGCTATTGTCTTTGCTTTTGACAAATTTCGATCATATCTCGTTCTAGCAAAAACGGTGGTCTATACCGACCATTCTGCTCTTAGATACCTATTTTCAAAACAAGATGCTAAACCAAGATTAATCCGATGGATCTTACTCTTACAAGAGTTTGATATTGAAATCCGAGATAAAAAAGGAGCAGAAAATCTCGCCGCTGATCATCTTTCTCGTCTTGAAAATCCCGAATTAGAAGTTCTAAATGAATCGGCCATACAAGACAACTTTCCTGATGAATATCTATTGAAGATAGATTATAAAGAAATCCCATGGTTTGCAGACTATGCAAACTACTTAGTTTGTGGATTCCTTGAAAAAGGATTATCGTACCAAAGACGAAAGAAATTCTTCAGTGATATAAAACACTATTTCTGGGAAGATCCACATCTGTTTAAAAGTTGTCCCGATGGAATAATACGCCGATGTGTATTTGGAGATGAAGCTAGTAAAATTTTAAACCATTGTCACACAGGACCAACAGGAGGGCATTATGGGCCTCAACTAACAGCAAGAAAAGTTTATGAAGCTGGATTCTATTGGCCTACAATTTACAAAGACGCACACCTTCTTTGCAAATCCTGTGATGCATGTCAAAGGGCCGGAAGAATAAGTCAACGTGATGAAATGCCACAAAATGTCATCCAAGTATGTGAAGTATTTGACATTTGGGGTATTGACTTTATGGGTCCATTTCCAAAATCTCATAATAATCTATATATACTCGTAGCTATTGACTATGTATCTAAATGGGCGGAAGCACAAGCTCTCCCAACTAACGATGCACGAGTTGTAGTCAACTTTTTAAAACGTCTTTTTGCAAGGTTTGGAACACCGAAAGCTTTAATAAGTGATCGGGGTACTCATTTCTGTAATAATCAACTTGAGAAAGTTCTTAAAAGATATGGAGTAACTCATAAAATCTCCACCGCATATCATCCACAAACAAGTGGACAAGTTGAAAATACAAACCGAGCTTTAAAACGTATTCTAGAGAAAACCGTAGGATCAAATCCGAAGGAATGGTCAATTAAATTGGAGGATGCACTCTGGGCTTTTAGAACAGCCTACAAAACTCCAATTGGAACCACACCTTTTAGACTTGTTTATGGAAAAGCATGTCATCTTCCAGTAGAAATTGAACACAAAGCATTTTGGGCTTTGAAGACATGTAATCTTGATTTACATGAAGCCGGACGTCTACGATTAAGTCAACTAAACGAATTAGAAGAATTAAGACATGAAGCATACGAAAATTCGTTAATCTATAAAGAAAGAACGAAGAAATGGCATGATAAAAGAATCAGAAGTTCAAAAGAATTTAAAGAAGGAGACAGAGTTCTTCTTTTCAATTCACGATTCAAGCTATTTCCTGGAAAATTGAAATCAAGATGGTCTGGACCATTCATAGTCAAAAGAGTTTTCCCATACGGAACGATAGAATTAATAAATTCAAATGGGATTGAATTTAAAGTTAATGGTCACAGAGTTAAACATTACATACATGGTCCGATGGAAGTCGACAACGAAGTTAATCACAATTTCGACACCACAGCTAACTAAGTGTGGGGAGAATCAAGTCTTTAAAGGAAAAATATGTATTTCTGTTAAAGTTAGATTGTCTGTTTTCGTGTAGTTCTCGAAAATAGAACACGTATGGTCTTTCCCTAGCAGACCCTAAAGAACTAGTCTTCTCCCCCCATTCTGAATTTTTATTTTTTTTAGGTTTTTACAAAATGAAGACTGCCTGTGAACTAAACCATGGTCTAATGCTACACGCTTTGATCACTAAACATAATAATGACATACTCCCGAGTGAATTAGTATCAGTAATCAGAGAAAGAATGGACGGAGTTAGAAAAGGATCCAGATGCGAAGATAATAAGTTACAATTTGGTAAAGGAAAATCAAAATCCGCAGCGAAAAGAAGAGCACGACACCTAGAAAAATGTCACAAATGCGGAAAATGGTCACATGGAGGTAAATGTTCAAATAATCAAACCTATTCAAATACCGAATTTGTTACTTTATGCAGAGACGGACCGTTCATATGTTTAGAAGAAAAGACAATGAATGCTCGAGGATACGCCTATGCAGCCATGGAAGACCAATTAAACCGACTATCTTATGAATATAATAGATCATATAACTAAGAAATCTATTTCACAGGTATGTCTGTATAGTTTTTATTTTTATTTTTATTTTTAACCTTTTGATAATAAACGCTAATTTGTTCGCTAAAAAGTATTAAATTGGTATTAAATAAAATTAGGTTTGGCGACCGAAATTATTGATATCGTTCAAAAATTTATTACATCACTGCGAAATTTAACGTTTATTCTTAAGGTATAAATATCTTTAATCAATCAACGCAAAATATTTCAAAAATTCGTCATGAGTTAAATTAGGTCTTGGAACCGAAATTACTTTACCGAAAAGAGGGGCGCATATTTTTGATAATATTTGATTGATTAAAGTGGGATAAAAAGACAAAAAGATTTTTAATTTTATTTTTACCATGTTTTTTTTAATCTTAATATTTAAATCTTAAATTAATATTGTAAACTTTGTAAAAACAATATTTTTAAAATTGTAAATATTTGAAAAATTAATATAAGTTTGGTGTAAATTTATAATATGAATTTTTAAATTAAGTTTGGTTTGAATTTTTAATTTTTAAAATATGAAATTTTAATTTTATGCATTTCAAATTTTAAGTTTGGTGTGAATATTGAATTTTTAATATTAATTTTGAATTTTATATTTAAGTTGTGTGAATTTAAAAACAAAAATTTACTTTATCTCATTAAGTTAAAAATATGATTTTTAAAATTCGTCGTAAGTTGAAGACTAGGTCTTTGAACCGAAATTGCTTTACCCGAGGGAGGGACGAGAACTTTTATTATCATTATTTTTAATCTTATTGATTTAAAGTATGCCAAAAACATTAAAAAAAACCCAAAAATCTTAGCTTTTAAAACAATCGCTACAAAAAGACAAATTTTAAAATTTTGTCGAGGGACGGACTAGGACATCGATCCGAAACGACCTCGTCCTAAATAACAAGGGAAACAAAATTTTAAAATTAATTTCTTAATTGTTTTATAAGTTAAAGATTATAAAAAAATAAAAAAATAAAAATAAAAAAAAAAAAAAAAAAAATAACTCCGCGACTCGCGGAGTTTTCAGTGAAAACCTCCGCGACTCGCGGAGGGACCAAATTACAGAAAAAAATAAAACAGCTGCACACGATCAGTTCACTCCCACCAACACCACACACACATACTGCACTTCGAAAAAAACCCGAGAAAACCCACGAAAATCATCCCAAAAACTCGATTTTTCACCGTTAATCTTCAAATTTTTCACTACAATCATGTTGAGAAGGATGATATCTAGGAACTACTCAAGAAAACAGGTACAATTACACCCCAAATCACCTTTAAATCCGAATTTTAGTGTGTTCTTGAGCATATTTTCATAATTTGAATTTTGTTAATTTTTAGTGTAATTAGTGTTAAATTGTTAGTATATTATGCATGTATAACCTAGATTGATGCTTGTTAACATGATTTGAAGCCAAAAACTTCAAAATCTTTAGAATCTAGGGTTTGTGTTCTTGAGCAAATTTGGGGCTTTTTGATATAAACAGGTTATGGCCGATTTTTGTCATGAATTGTTGCTAAATTGAGTAGTGTAACATGTCTAGGTAGTTAAAAGATCCAAACTTTGAGCCTAAACATGATTTTGAGAATTAAAGTGGACTTTTTCAAGACCAAAATTCATGAACTTGATTTTTGAAAGATAATGCCATTTGAGACTTGTTTATTTGCTAGTAATGATTATTTTGACATGTTATTTGAGTTGAATGCTTATGAACTTGGCGAAAATTTTCGTATATGCTTATTTGAAAAAGTGTAGATTTGATAAAAATGTGAAAATAAGCTTAAGTTTGATATAAATTGATAATGTCATTGTAATTATTTTAATTGATGATTTTGCTGACACTAATGCATATTTGGATGCACAAAATTTGTGTTTGATGTGTTTTGCAGAATGAAAGGGGTGAATCTTCATCCCAAGCCCGTCATGCTCCTGCTGAGAACTTGGAACAACAGGAGGTAGATAACTACTACAAGCAGGATGTACCTCATCCAGTCATGACCTTTTCAGATATGCACTTGGAACAGTTGCACCCGAACCTGAGATTTGACAGACTTTGGATAGATTATCCAAAATATCAACGGGGTTTGCATACTCTTCATTCCAAGGTTGTTGAGGTACCGAGGGTCATAGAATGGGGACCCTTGGAAGCTGTAGAATTGGCCGGGCCAATTAGGGAATTACTGGTACAGAGGTATGGTAATTCTTCTTTTAATGACTGGATATGTTTATTCACCATACGCAGACCTGTATATAAAGTATGGTGTGAAGAGTTGTTATGTAGTATAGAGTTGAATGATCGGGTAGCTAGTTTAACCGATCGTTCTTTTATTAGATTTTTGTTAGGCGGTTCGATGCGCCACATGTCTTTATTGGACATGGCTCAGGCTTTACGTATATATACGCCTGAGGAATTAGCGTCTGCCGATTGTAGAGGATTGATACTAAACGGTAGGAAAATAGATGAAAATTTTGATACACACGGTGTGTGGAGTCAAATGACAAGCCATCACCGTTTTAAAGGGGGAAACTACTCTTATTTGGATATAGATAGAGCCGAATTAAGAGTAATACATAGGTTTTTAGCTAACTCGATTACACAAAGGGGTAAAAACAAAGAAAAGGTAAATGAACAAGATTTGTTTTACCATATGTGTATTCGAGACCCACACAGCGCTGTAAGTATACCATATTGTGTGGGTTATTATTTATCAGCTATGGTTCGAGGGATGCGTCCACATAGCATAATAGGGGGTGGTATTTTTATTACTTTGATTGGTGAATATCTCGGTGTGGATATAAGTTGGGGGGGATTATTAGTAGAAGAGCCGGAACCCCGCGACACTATAGGTTTAAATGTGTACCATGGTGCGAAAGTTTTGAAGCGGCGAAACAACGCCGCAGTACGATACAATGGTAGACATCCACAGGTAGAGAGAAACCAGGAACAAGGTAATGTAGGAGGGGGGCAAGAAATGCATAGGTTTATAGCTTCTCAGGAATACGAAAATGCTAGACAGAGAGCATTCGAAGATTGGCAAGTTCATCAGAACCAGATCATAGCGCATTGCCAACATATAGGTAGAAACTATATTCCTACACCGAAGCCCGTCTTCCCTCCTTGGTCGATAGAGATGCAGCCACCATATCCTACGTATGACCCTGCCGAAGCATTCTATAGCACTTATGGTTATGCGTGGAACCCCTATTGGTACCAATATCATCCTTAGTTTACTTTTTATTTTTATTATTTTGTAATATGTAATTATTGATATGTTTAATACTTTTGTTAATATTGTAATCATTTTTATAATTATCTAACTTTTATTCTTAGATTTTAATAATTTTTGAATGTGGGGTAATAAACCAAACTTCAAAAATATGTATATATGTTTGCAGTTTATCTTATGTACACAACAGGGAAAAACAACGCATTTTCAAAGACTGGCATTAAGTTCAGCAAAAGCAAGTAATTTTGACGACAATGATGCAAAATATATGTGAAATAACAACAAGACGGGATGAACAAATGATGTGCACCATTTATCATTCAGCAAACAAACGCCAATATATTTGGAAACTTTGGTAAAAATTTAATCATTTTCACACAAATCACCCTCAATAATTTAAATTGTTACTGATTTCTTGCAAATGAGGGCATTGCAAGATCTTAAGTGTGGGAAGGGGTTAAATTCTTTCGGATTTTAAAAATTTTTACTTTATACACTTGGTTACCATTAAAAATACTAGTAAAGCAGTAGTTGTATTAGAATCTAGTGCTCTCTGATAAAAAAGAACAGCCCTAGTCTTATATACTGACTACCCAATTCTAGTAAAATTTTTTTTAAAATTTTCAATTAAATGAATTCAAATCATGTTTATACATATTTATGAACGATAAAACTAGGTTTTAACACCGAAATTATTATTACCTCAGAAAGGACATAAATTGAGAAACAAACTAAAATGTTAAAATTCATTTAAAATGGAATAGAGGACGATAAAAAGAAAAATAAAAAGCCAAGTGTGGGAAAATTTACCAAGTTATCTTAAACATATGTCACATATATCTGTAACAAATAACTGAAAATACTTTTGCTTTGGACTAAACTAAACTGTTTTACCCAATGAAAGAAAAGAAGAGATGGATCTACACGATGAATCAATTCCATCATTAAAAGGAAGTAAAGTCTTCCGAAAAAGAAACGCGCTTCTTGATTTAGGTCATGAAGTTGTCGTTCAGACCAGCTGTAGGTTGACGAAAAATCTAGAAAAGTCATCACTAAAATCAGCAGGAAATCCACGGACCTCAGCATTAAACAGGGTCGCCAAGTGGTCAGATTTATCCTAACCATAAGAAGGATTTATCTCGTACAATGGGGAGGCACCGTGCAAATTAGCTGGATAAGACTAATGAATCAGATCCCCAGAAAGGATAATCTCCTTAAAGATCAAAAATCAGCTTTTAAGCCTGATATTACTCAATCCTTGAGATTGACCTTAAAGATTGAGAATTACAAACTCATGGAATTCAATGATATCTAAACTCGAGCTTAAACGAGAAAATATTTTGATCAAAATTACAAACCGATTTGTTTTCTGAAAACCCTATTTTCAATACGTTCATTACCATTGAACGTAAAATCCTAGGAATTCACCTGGAATTCATTAGGTCACCTGAACCAAATCGGGTGTCAACCGTAAGAACGGTGGTTGCATAGCATGGTCAAAGACAGGACCTTGTGCCAGACCGACAAATTATAAGGGTGAGCTTTACTATTGCTCCTACCAAGGATAGTAATTGCGTCCGACACGTTATAGACCATAATCAAAAGCATGTCACGGGACATTGCCTTAAACAGTTGCTTGTTCAACGCTTTCCTTTACAACCGGACGGTAGTTTGCCGAAAGGTAATATACGGAACAAGTAAACTGGACGTGTTGCTTTCCAAATACAAGGATAGCAAGTGGGTGACACAAAACCGCAAGTTTTGAGCTAAAATTTTCAAATCTGAAACCCACCAAACCCACAAAAATATTTTGCAAACACCGGTAAAGGGTTATTCCGGAAAATTTATCTAGGGTAAAAACTAGATTTAATTTTCAAAAGATCAAATGTTTTCATAAAGATCCAATTTCCTTAATGGATCTAAATTTTTATAAGTCATGTGGGACTGTAAACCATATCGTTACTACCATTGTTTATACCGCCGTATAGAAATCACTGATGTACAAAGTGTGAAGAATAAAGAAGTGATTCTAGTATTTCAAGACGATATTGCTTGAGGACAAGCAACGCTCAAGTGTGGGAATATTTGATAATGCTAAAAACGAACATATATTTCATAGCATTATTCCTCAAGAAAGACAAGCTTTTAGTTGCAATTGTTCTATTTACAAGTGATATTCGTTTAAATAATAAAAGGTGAAGACAAAAGACAGATTCGACGATTTGAAGACGCAAACGACCAGAAAGCTCAAAAGAACAAAAGACAATCAAAAAGGTTCCAATTATTGATAAGAAACGTCTCAAAATCACAAGAGTACAAGATTCAAAACGCAAAGTACAAGATATTAAATTGTACGCGAGGACGTTCGAAAATCCGGAACCGGGACCAGAGTCAATTCTTAACGCTCGACGCAACGGACTAAAAATTACAAGTTAACTATATATATAAATATAATATAATATATAATTAATTATATTAATTATATATATATTATATATATATAATAAAAACCGTCGGCAGCCAGAAACTCCAAGGGTGTGAAATGAAAATACCTCTCCGCGACTCGCGGAGTTTGAAGGCCATTTTGCCGCGAGTCGCGGAGCCCCAAAAATCATTCCTGGCTATAAATCAACCCGAATTCTGATCAAAATCATCATCATTTTTTTCTTCTCTTCATACGAAGTAATATATATTTATATTTATAATTTATATTTTAATTTTAATTATAATTCTAATAATAAGGGTATGTTAGCAAATGTTGTAAGGGTGTAAGTCGAAATTCTGTCCGTGTAACGCTACGCTATTTTTAATCATTGTAAGTTATGTTCAACCTTTTTATATTAATGTCTCGTAGCTAAGTTATTATTATGCTTGTTTAAAACGAAGTAATCATGATGTTAGGCTAATTATTAAAATTGGGTAATTGGGCTTTGTACCATAATTGGGGTTTGGACAAAAGAACGACACTTGTGGAAACTAGGCTATGGGCTATTAATGGGCTTTATATTTGTTTAACTAAATGAAAGTTTGTTAATGTTAATATAAAGATTTACAATTGGGCGTCCCTATAAATTACCATATACACTCGATCGGACACGATGGGCGGGGTATTTATATGTACGAATAATCGTTCATTTAACCGGACACGGGAATGGATTAATAGCCACTAGAATAATTAAAACAGGGGTGAAATTACATTCAAGGGTAATTGGTGTAATTGTTAACAAAGTAGTAAAACCTTGGTTTACACGCAGTCGATAACCTGGTGTATTCATTAAACAAAGTATTAAAACCTTGTTACAATTCGAATCCCCAATTAGTTGGAATATTTATCTTCGGGTATAATAATAATTTGACAAGGACACTTGCAATTTATATTTATGACTGATGGACTGTTATGGACAAAAACCAGACGGACATATTGAATAATCCAGGACAAAGGACAATTAACCCATGGGCATAAAACTAAAATCAACACGTCAAACATCATGATTACGGAAGTTTAAATAAGCATAATTCTTTTATTTCATATTTAATTTCCTTTATTTTATATTTAATTGCACTTCTAATTATCGCACTTTTATTTATTGTTATTTCATTTTATCGCACTTTTAATTATCGTACTTTTTAATTATCGCAATTTAATTTTTATCGCATTTTTATTATTCGCAATTTCATTATCGTTATTTACTTTACGCTTTAATTTAAAGTCTTGTATTTATTTTATATTTTACATTAGGTTTTAACTGCGACTAAAGTTTTAAAATCGACAAACCGGTCATTAAACGGTAAAAACCCCTCTTTATAATAATAATATTACTTATATATATATTTGTATTTTTATAAAAGTAAACTAATATAGCGTTGAGCTTTGCTTAAAGATCTCCCTGTGGAACGAACCGGACTTACTAAAAACTACACTACTGTACGATTAGGTACACTGCCTATAAGTGTTGTAGCAAGGTTTAAGTATATCCATTCTATAAATAAATAAATATCTTGTGTAAAATTGTATCGTATTTAATAGTATTTTCTGCTAAAATTTAATAGTATTTTATACCCCTCTGCTTTGACATCAGGATGGCAGATTTATTTCAAGATTCTGGCAGACATTACAGCAAGCATTAGGAACTCGTCTAGACATGAGTACTGCCTATCATCCACAAACTGATGGGTAGATCGAAAGGACGATACAAACGCTTGAAGACATGCTACGAGCATGTGTCATTGATTTCGGAAACAGTTGGGATCGACATCTACCGTTAGCAGAATTTTCCTACAACAACAGCTACCATTCAAGCATTGAGATGGCGCCGTTTGAAGCACTTTATGGTAGAAAGTGCAGGTCTCCGATTTGTTGGAGTGAAGTGGGGGATAGACAGATTACGGGTCCGGAGATTATACAAGAAACTACCG
Source organism: Rutidosis leptorrhynchoides (assembly GCF_046630445.1). Taxonomy (NCBI): domain Eukaryota; kingdom Viridiplantae; phylum Streptophyta; class Magnoliopsida; order Asterales; family Asteraceae; genus Rutidosis; species Rutidosis leptorrhynchoides. Next base: position 424,802,351 of record NC_092336.1, read on the forward strand.
AGAAGATCATCCAATTTCAACAACGGTTGAAAACTGCCCAAAGTCGACAAAAGAGCTACGCTGACATTAAAAGAAAAGATATAGAATTTGAAATTGGAGAGATGGTCATGCTTAAAGTTGCACCTTGGAAAGGCGTTGTTCGATTTGGTAAACGAGGGAAATTAAATCCAAGGTATATTGGACCATTCAAGATTATTGATCGTGTCGGACCAGTAGCTTACCGACTTGAGTTACCTCAACAACTCGTGGCTGTACATAACACTTTCCACGTCTCGAATTTGAAGAAATGTTTTGCTAAAGAAGATCTCACTATTCCGTTAGATGAAATCCAAATCAACGAAAAACTTCAATTCATCGAAGAGCCCGTCGAAATAATGGATCGTGAGGTTAAAAGACTTAAGCAAAACAAGATACCAATTGTTAAGGTTCGATGGAATGCTCGTAGAGGACCCGAGTTCACCTGGGAGCATGAAGATCAGATGAAGAAGAAATACCCGCATCTATTTCCAGAAGATTCGTCAACACCTTCAACAGCTTAAAATTTCGGGACGAAATTTATTTAACGGGTAGGTACTGTAGTGACCCGAACTTTTCCATGTTTATATATATTAATTGAGATTGATATTTACATGATTAAATGTTTCCAACATGTTAAGAAATCAAACTTGTTAAGACTTGATTAATTGAAATATGTTTCATATAGACAATTGACCACCCAAGTTGACCGGTGATTCACGAACGTTAAAACTTGTAAAAACTATATGATGCCATATATATGGATATATATATAGTTAACATGATACTATGATAAGTAAACATATCATTAAGTATATTAACAATGAACTACATATGTAAAAACAAGACTACTAACTTAATGATTTTTAAACGAGACATATATGTAACGATTATCGTTGTAAAGACATTTAATGTATATATATCATATTAAGAGATATTCATACATGATAATATCATGATAATATAATAATTTAAAATCTCATTTGATATTATAAACATTGGGTTAACAACATTTAACAAGATCGTTAACCTAAAGGTTTCAAAACAACACTTACATGTAACGACTAACGATGACTTAACGACTCGGTTAAAATGTATATACATGTAGTGTTTTAATATGTATTTATACACTTTTGAAAGACTTCAATACACTTATCAAAATACTTCTACTTAACAAAAATTCTTACAATTACATCCTCGTTCAGTTTCATCAACAATTCTACTCGTATGCACCCGTATTCGTACTCGTACAATACACAGCTTTTAGATGTATGTACTATTCGTATATACACTCCAATGATCAGATCTTAGCAGCCCATATGAGTCACCTAACACATGTGGGAACTATCATTTGACAACTAGCATGAAATATCTCATAAAATTACAAAAATATGAGTAATCATTCATGACTTATTTACATGAAAACAAAATTACATATCCTTTATATCTAATCCATACACCAACGACCAAAAACACCTACAAACACTTTCATTCTTCAATTTTCTTCATCTAATTGATCTCTCTCAAGTTCTATCTTCAAGTTCTATATTCTACAAGTTCTAGTTACATAAAATCAAGAATACTTTCAAGTTTGCTAGCTCACTTCCAATCTTGTAAGGTGATCATCCAACCTCAAGAAATCTTTGTTTCTTACAGTAGGTTATCATTCTAATACAAGGTAATAATCATATTCAAACTTTGGTTCAATTTCTATAACTATAACAATCTTATTTCAAGTGATGATCTTACTTGAACTTGTTTTCGTGTCATGATTCTGCTTCAAGAACTTCGAGCCATCCAAGGATCCGTTGAAGCTAGATCCATTTTTCTCTTTTCCAGTAGGTTTATCCAAGGAACTTAAGGTAGTAATGATGTTCATAACATCATTCGATTCATACATATAAAGCTATCTTATTCGAAGGTTTAAACTTGTAATCACTAGAACATAGTTTAGTTAATTCTAAACTTGTTCGCAAACAAAAGTTAATCCTTCTAACTTGACTTTTAAAATCAACTAAACACATGTTCTATATCTATATGATATGTTAACTTAAGGATTTAAAACCTGGAAACACGAAAAACACCGTAAAACCGGATTTACGCCGTCGTAGTAACACCGCGGGCTGTTTTGGGTTAGTTAATTAAAAACTATGATAAACTTTGATTTAAAAGTTGTTATTCTGAGAAAATGATTTTTATTATGAACATGAAACTATATCCAAAAATTATGGTTAAACTCAAAGTGGAAGTATGTTTTCTAAAATGGTCATCTAGACGTCGTTCTTTCGACTGAAATGACTACCTTTACAAAAATGACTTGTAACTTATTTTTCCGACTATAAACCTATACTTTTTCTGTTTAGATTCATAAAATAGAGTTCAATATGAAACCATATCAATTTGATTCACTCAAAACGGATTTAAAATGAAGAAGTTATGGGTAAAACAAGATTGGATAATTTTTCTCATTTTAGCTACGTGAAAATTGGTAACAAATCTATTCCAACCATAACTTAATCAACTTGTATTGTATATTATGTAATCTTGAGATACCATAGACACGTATACAATGTTTCGACCTATCATGTCGACACATCTATATATATTTCGGAACAACCATAGACACTCTATATGTGAATGTTGGAGTTAGCTATACAGGGTTGAGGTTGATTCCAAAATATATATAGTTTGAGTTGTGATCAATACTGAGATACGTATACACTGGGTCGTGGATTGATTCAAGATAATATTTATCGATTTATTTCTGTACATCTAACTGTGGACAACTAGTTGTAGGTTACTAACGAGGACAGCTGACTTAATAAACTTAAAACATCAAAATATATTAAAAGTGTTGTAAATATATTTTGAACATACTTTGATATATATGTATATATTGTTATAGGTTCGTGAATCAACCAGTGGCCAAGTCTTACTTCCCGACGAAGTAAAAATCTGTGAAAGTGAGTTATAGTCCCACTTTTAAAATCTAATATTTTTGGGATGAGAATACATGCAGGTTTTATAAATGATTTACAAAATAGACACAAGTACGTGAAACTACATTCTATGGTTGAATTATCGAAATCGAATATGCCCCTTTTTATTAAGTCTGGTAATCTAAGAATTAGGGAACAGACACCCTAATTGACGCGAATCCTAAAGATAGATCTATTGGGCCTAACAAACCCCATCCAAAGTACCGGATGCTTTAGTACTTCAAAATTTATATCATATCCGAAGGGTGTCCCGGAATGATGGGGATATTCTTATATATGAATCTTGTTAATGTCGGTTACCAGGTGTTCACCATATGAATGATTTTTATCTCTATGTATGGGATGTGTATTGAAATGTGAAATCTTGTGGTCTATTGTTACGATTTGATATATATAGGTTAAACCTATAACTCACCAACATTTTTTGTTGACGTTTAAAGCATGTATATTCTCAGGTGAATACTAAGAGCTTCCGCTGTTGCATACTAAAATAAGGACAAGATTTGGAGTCCATGTTTGTATGATATTGTGTAAAAACTGCATTCAAGAAACTGATTTCGATGTAACATATTTGTATTGTAAACCATTATGTAATGGTCGTGTGTAAACAGGATATTTTAGATTATCATTATTTGATAATCTACGTAAAGCTTTTTAAACCTTTATTTATGAAATAAAGGTTATGGTTTGTTTTAAAAATGAATGCAGTCTTTGAAAAACGTCTCATATAGAGGTCAAAACCTCGCAACGAAATCAATTAATATGGAACGTTTTTAATCAATAAGAACGGGACATTTCATACGCATCGTCTTGTCCCACTTACTCTAGATAGGTATTCCACCATGTTAACGCAGAACCTGTGAAGGTATGCGTAGCGTACTTCACTTTGTCCTCTTCAGTACACTTACTTATGGCAAACACCGATTCGACCTTCTCCGTCCACCGTTTCAATCCGATCGGTCATTTGGTTCCATCAAATTCCAAAGGTTTGCAGGCAGTGAATTCTTTGTAGGTGCATCCTACACGATTTCCTGTACTGCTAGATCCAAGGTTATTGTTGGTATGTAGCGCAGCCTGTACTGCAGCTATGTTTGAAGCTAGAAAAGTACGGAATTCCTCTTCATTCATATTCACGGTGTGTCGAGTAGTCGGTGCCATTTCCTTCAAAATAGTCAAATGGAACAAGTTAATCATACAAAATATTAAGAGTAGTTAATAGTATTTCGTAGCATAATATGAACTCATTTATAAAAGCTTTTTCTTCATATTAGCATTTTATAAGTTTAAATTCGGGTAGTACCTACCCGTTAAGTTCATACTTAGTAGCTAATATACAATTCAACTACTACAATTCTATATGAAAAACTGATTATAATAATATTTCGCGTTCAAACTTTTACACAATATTTTACAAACTTACAATACCGCTTATTTTACATATAGCATGAAATATAGCACACAATAAATTTGATACAAGATGGTTGTGAAGATAATTCTAGCTAGTACACAAGTCGTTCAGCAAATGCAATAAAGACACGTAATTCATACGTCCAGAAACAAGTCATGCATTCTGGTTTTACTAGGATTACTTCCCATCCTTGGTCTTATGGAACATAACCGTTATGGCCGTTGATAAGACAGCGTGTTGTAACGTCATCAAAGGGCGAGGATTACGTAATGTCCAACAGTCCCGTAACAATCTAAAAATCTCATTTCTTACCCCAATTACCGACTCCGTAACTTGTGGGAACGTTTTGTTTAATAGTTGTAGCCCGATGTTCTTGTTCTCACTTTGGTGAGAAGAGAACATTACTAATCCGTAAGCATAACATGCTTCTTTATGTTGCATGCTAGCCGCTTTTTCTAAATCACGAAGTCCAATATTCGGATATATTGAGTCAAAATAATTTCTTAACCCATTGCGTAAAATAGCATTTGGGTTCCCCGCAATATATGCGTCAAAGTAAACACATCGTAACTTATGGGTTTCCCAATGTGATATCCCCCATCTTTCAAACGAAAGTCTCTTATAAACCAAGACATTCTTGGAACGTTCTTCGAATGTCTTACAAACTGATCTCACCTTAAATAGTTGTACCGAGGAATTCTGACCGACTCTAGACAGGATTTCATCAATCATGTCTCCGGGTAGGTCTCTTAAAATATTGGGTTGTCTATCCATTTTGTATTTTTAAACTGTAAAATAGACAAGAGTTAGATTCATAAAAAAATACTTATTAATACAAGCAATTTTTACATATATCATAAAGCATAAGCACACTATATTACATATATTACACCACACGAATACAACTATCTTATTCCGACTCGCTCGTTTCTTCTTCTTCGGTTTTGGTTCGTTTTGCCAAGTTTCTAGGGATATATGATGTTCCCCTAATACTAGCTGTCGTTTTCCACATTGGTTTAGAAAAACCTGGTGGTTTAGAGGTTCCCGGGTCATTGTTACAACTTAAGGACTTCGGGGGTTGACGATACATATAAAGTTCATCGGGGTTGGAATTATATTTATCTATTTTTATGCCCTTTCCCTTATTATTTTCTTTTGCCTTTTTAAATTCAGTTGGGGTAATTTCTATAACATCATCAGAATTCTCGTCGGAATCCGATTCAACGGAGAATTGGTAATCCTCCCAATATTTTGCTTCCTTGGCGGAAACACCATTGACCATAATTAACCTTGGTCGGTTGGTTGAGAATTTTCTTTTACTTAACCGTTTTATTATTTACCCCACCGGTTCTATTTCTTCTTCCGGTTCCGACTCTTCTTCCGGTTCCGATTCTTCTTCCGGTTCTGACTCTTCTTCCGGTTCCTCTTCGGGAACTTGTGAATCAGTCCACGAATCATTCCAATTTACATTTGATTCTTCATTATTATTAGGTGAGGCAATGGGACTTGTTCTAGAGGTAGACATCTATCACATAATATCAAACGCGTTAAGAGGTTAATATATCACATAATATTCACATGTTAAAAATATATAGTTTCCAACAAAATTTGTTAAGCAATCATTTTTCAAGTAAACACGGTCGAAGTCCAGACTCACTAATGCATCCTAACAAACTCGATAAGATATACTAATGCAAAATTTTGGTTCTCTAAGACCAACGCTCGGATACCAACTGAAATGTCCCGTTCTTATTGATTAAAAACGTTCCATATTAATTGATTTCATTGCGAGGTTTTGACCTCTATATGAGACGTTTTTCAAAGACTGCATTCATTTTTAAAACAAACCATAACCTTTATTTCTTAGATAAAGGTTTTAAAAAGCTTTACGTAGATTATCAAATAATGATAATCTAAAATATCCTGTTTACACACGACCTTTACATAATGGTTTACAATACAAATATGTTACAACAAAATAAGTTTCTTGAATGCAGTTTTTACACAATATCATACAAGCATGGACTCCAAATCTCGTCCTTATTTAAGTATGCGATAGCGGAAGCTCTTAATAATCACCTGAGAATAAACATGCTTAAAACGTCAACAAAAATGTTGGGGAGTTATAGGTTTAACCTATATATATCAAATCATAATAATAGACCACAAGATTTTATATTTCAATACACATCCCATACATAGAGATAAAAATCATTCATATGGTGAACACCTGGTAACCTACATTAACAAGATGCATATATAAGAATATCCCCATCATTCCGGGACACCCTTCGGATATGATATAAATTTCGAAGTACTAAAGCATCCGGTACTTTGGATGGGGTTTGTTAGGCCCAATAGATCTATCTTTAGGATTCGCGTCAATTAGGGTGTCTGTTCCCTAATTCTTAGATTACCAGACTTAATAAAAAGGGGCATATTCAATTTCGATAATTCAACCATAGAATGTAGTTTCACGTACTTGTGTCTATTTTGTAAATCATTTATAAAACCTGCATGTATTCTCATCCCAAAAATATTAGATTTTAAAAGTGGGACTATAACTTACTTTCACAGATTTTTACTTCGTCGGGAAGTAAGACTTGGCCACTGGTTGATTCACGAACCTATAACAATATATACATATATATCAAAGTATGTTCAAAATATATTTACAACACTTTTAATATATTTTGATGTTTTAAGTTTATTAAGTCAGCTGTCCTCGTTAGTAACCTACAACTAGTTGTCCACAGTTAGATGTACAGAAATAAATCGATAAATATTATCTTGAATCAATCCACGACCCAGTATATACGTATCTCAGTATTGATCACAACTCAAACTATATATATTTTGGAATCAACCTCAACCCTGTATAGCTAACTCCAACATTCACATATAGAGTGTCTATGGTTGTTCCGAAATATATATAGATGTGTCGACATGATAGGTCGAAACATTGTATACGTGTCTATGGTATCTCAAGATTACATAATATACAATACAAGTTGATTAAGTTATGGTTGGAATAGATTTGTTACCAATTTTCACGTAGCTAAAATGAGAAAAATTATCCAATCTTGTTTTACCCATAACTTCTTCATTTTAAATCCGTTTTGAGTGAATCAAATTGCTATGGTTTCATATTGAACTCTATTTTATGAATATAAACAGAAAAATTATAGGTTTATAGTCGGAAAAATAAGTTACAAGTCATTTTTGTAAAGGTATTCATTTCAGTCGAAAGAACGACGTCTAGATGACCATTTTAGAAAACATACTTCCACTTTGAGTTTAACCATAATTTTTGGATATAGTTTCATGTTCATAATAAAAATAATTTTCTCAGAATAACAACTTTTAAATCAAAGTTTATCATAGTTTTTAATTAACTAACCCAAAACAGCCCGCGGTGTTACTACGACGGCGTAAATCCGGTTTTACGGTGTTTTTCGTGTTTCCAGGTTTTAAATCATTAAGTTAGCATATCATATAGATATATAACATGTGTTTAGTTGATTTTAAAAGTCAAGTTAGAAGGATTAACTTTTGTTTGTGAACAAGTTTAGAATTAACTAAACTATGTTCTAGTGATTACAAGTTTAAACCTTCGAATAAGATAGCTTTATATGTATGAATCGAATGATGTTATGAACATCATTACTACCTTAAGTTCCTTGGATAAACCTACTGGAAAAGAGAAAAATAGATCTAGCTTCAACGGATCCTTGGATGGCTCGAAGTTCTTGAAGCAGAATCATGACACGAAAACAAGTTCAAGTAAGATCATCACTTGAAATAAGATTGTTATAGTTATAGAAATTGAACCAAAGTTTGAATATGATTATTACCTTGTATTATAATGATAACCTACTGTAAGAAACAAAGATTTCTGGAGGTTGGATGATCACCTTACAAGATTGGAAGTGAGCTAGCAAACTTGAAAGTATTCTTGATTTTATGTAACTAGAACTTGTAGAATATATGAAGAACACTTAGAACTTGAAGATAGAACTTGAGAGAGATCAATTAGATGAAGAAAATTGAAGAATTAAAGTGTTTGTAGGTGTTTTTGGTCGTTGGTGTATGGATTAGATATAAAGGATATGTAATTTTGTTTTCATGTAAATAAGTAATGAATGATTACTCATATTTTTGTAATTTTATGAGATATTTCATGCTAGTTGCCAAATTATGGTTCCCACGTGTGTTAGGTGACTCACATGGGCTGCTAAGAGCTGATCATTGGAGTGTATATACCAATAGTACATACATCTAAAAGCTGTGTATTGTACGAATACGAATACGGGTGCATACGAGTAGAATTGTTGATGAAACTGAACGAGGATGTAATTGTAAGCATTTTTGTTAAGTAGAAGTATTTTGATAAGTGTATTGAAGTCTTTCAAAAGTGTATAAATACATATTAAAACACTACATGTATATACATTTTAACTGAGTCGTTAAGTCATCGTTAGTCGTTACATGTAAGTGTTGTTTTGAAACCTTTAGGTTAACGATCTTGTTAAATGTTGTTAACCCAATGTTTATAATATCAAATGAGATTTTAAATTATTATATTATCATGATATTATCATGTATGAATATCTCTTAATATGATATATATACATTAAATGTCTTTACAACGATAATCGTTACATATATGTCTCGTTTAAAAATCATTAAGTTAGTAGTCTTGTTTTTACATATGTAGTTCATTGTTAATATACTTAATGATATGTTTACTTATCATAGTATCATGTTAACTATATATATATCCATATATATGTCATCATATATTTTTTACAAGTTTTAACGTTCGTGAATCACCGGTCAACTTGGGTGGTCAATTGTCTATATGAAACATATTTCAATTAATCAAGTCTTAACAAGTTTGATTGCTTAACATGTTGGAAACATTTAATCATGTAAATATCAATCTCAATTAATATATATAAACATGGAAAAGTTCGGGTCACTACACTTAGCCTCTGTCTTGGTGGGCCTCAAATGATTAAGAGGTCGTTCTTCATTAGGGATATCATCCTGTCATACACATATACATATACATACACATTCAAGCACTGATATACATATACATATACATATACACATACATATACATACACTTTTTGGTATAATTATACTCACCGAGAGTTGCATCAACTCAACGTACTCATTCCAGCCCATGACTTTCTTCTTCCGTTTCCAATGGATTCCACGAGGTATGCCATCACTTTTCAGCTTGAAAGCGCATGTTTCTATTCGCTGTTTGTATGCCTCCCATATCCACATCTTCAAACAAAAGTCAAATTTGATTAAACATGAGACATGTTAATTGCTTAACAGGGTATAAGTACGGATGAATACCTTAAACACCCAAGTGAAGCCGCTCAAATGGTATGTCATCACCCCTTTCCAGGTTTTATCTACTGCCCTCTCTTTATAAGGTACTAACACGTGATGCAAACTCTTGTAAAGTTTGGTCCATAAGAAAGAACCCCACGGATACTTGTTCATCAAATCAAAGTCCTCTATTAAAAGCAGCATATCATCGTTTACACCATCCCGCAACTGCTTGCCAAGGAAGCATAAGTTAATTATCAACGCAATGGCGACTATGACCTTACCCTTGTCAGTTCCTTTCAACTCATCATTAAAAAAGGCGTCGTGAAACTCTGAAAGATGACGGGGACCACTATGTCGTTTACTAAAAACACGAGATGAAACCGAGTGGTCAAAATCAGACCTCTCTTGACCTATCCAATCTACAAAAGATGTAACCGGACCAAACTGCATCCCGGTAACCAAGCAAAATTTACGTCTACCACACCTAATGACATGATCTCGGGTAACTCGAAACCATAGCTCTTCTGGCTCCTCACATATTTCGCGTCCGTTGATTGCAAAGTTTTTCGGATGGTCAATCTGATTCATTAATAAGCAATGTATGTATCCATGATCATTGTCATCACACTTTATATCTAACCAATGACCAAAACACGTTTCTCTGAAAATCTTTGTCTGAGCCGGAGTGAGTTTGTTCTTAATCTCACGAATAAGAGACATCTTGCTTCGAATGGTGACCTTCGCCTAAAACCAAACATGTAATCAAACAATGAAAATGTCATTATACATATATGTATGTTAATATACATACATATACATACATTTAACTATACATATACATACATTTAACTATACATGTACATACCATGAAAAGGGGACAAATACAGTATAGTCGACCTTGATTCCGGTCAACTATAGTCGACTCAGGATGTAGTCGACTATAGTGTATTTTGTTGACATTCGACCCCTAGAAAGGTCGAGTATGCAAGTGCTCTTCTGCCCTAACTAATTTATCTAATTTATTACTAACATCACCACCACCATCATTATACAGTTATACACTTTAGCAAAAACAATGGGAGATATGTATATCTATAGTTACATATACATATACATATACATATACATATACATATACATATACATATACATATACATATACATATACATATACATATACATATACATATACATATACATATACATATACAGTTACAGTTACATATACAGCTACATATACCTATACATATACTGTATACACATATACATATACATATACTGACATATACACATATACATATAAATATACATATACATATACTGACAGATACATCTATACACACATATACATATACATACAGTGACCCATACATACATATACATATATACACGTATATACACATATAGATACACTAACATAAAGATACACTAACGCGAATTAGGTTTTACCTCAATATCTGTCATCTTTGCCTGACGATCGATTTAGGGTTTATATGCAATTGATTGAATCTGCAATGAATCAGGGTTGATGGTTCGTATCTAGGGTTTGTGGAGCGAAATTTTGTTAAAGTTGTAATTTGAATTGTGTGAACTCGCTATTTCATTGTCTTTTTGTATACTCGACCAACATTAAGGTCGCCCGTATTTTTTTGGGGTCGAATATAGTGGTCGACCTATAACACATGGTAGTCGACCTTTCCAGTTATAAACGAAGGTCGACCACATTGAAATTTGTGGTGGTCGACCTGGTAAAGGGGTAGTCGACCCCTATGGTGGTCAACCTAATGGTGTAAATAGACAATTTTTTTGCAAAAAGTGTATTTTGGAATACAACTTTATAAAAAAGTGTATTTTGAGGAATTTCCCATTGTTTTTGTATGGTCTTTTGTCAGCATAGAATTTCTCTTTTGACAATCCTCTCATCCATTTGCTGGGTCAGGGTACTAATCCGTTTAATTTTTCCATTTTAAGATCTTAGTTTTGTATTTGTACTTGAACGTGGATCTTACAGGTCTGTGGGTTTATATTTGGATTTATATTTTGAATTTGATAGATATTAGATCTCGATAGTGTTCAAGTTGCATTCGGCAATAAAAAAGGGTGCATTTGTAATTAAAAAGAAAGATGTGTATGTATGTGTGTGTGTGTGTGTCTTTGCCTCAATCGGATCTCTTCACACACGCTGGTATTGAAACTCATCTTAATCGATTTTAAGTGCTGATTTTCACATTTGATAATTTTGTTGAAATTTGGTAAAGCCTGCAAGAACATATTCGATACCAGAATTTTAGAAAAGGGGAGTAATTTATGTCAGCAGTTCAAAACTTAAGTGGACGAAATTGCCCTCACATGCCTAGCACGTGAGAATAACACCAGGAAACGAAAGTTTGGCATAAGGTCATTCGTGTCGAAATTGCAAAGACGAGGTCAACAAGGTCAAAAGAGTAGATAAAGGTTACCCGTGTTGTTTCGAGCAAAGATAAGGGACCAACAACGCAATTTTGTCTATTATTATTATTATTATTATTATTATTATTGTTGTTGTTATTATTATTATTATTATATTATTATTATTATTATTATTATTGTTGTTGTTGTTATTATTATTATTATTATTATTATTATTATTATTATTATTAAATGATCTACACATTATTCTCGTAAAAAAAGAAAAATAAAAAACAATTATTGTTATTAAATTTATCTATCTTTGGAAAATTAAAAAATAGGAAAAAGTTGGATTTACATTTTTTGCTATAACATTATATTATACTAAATACTACGAACAGGGACGGAGCCAGAATTTGACAATAAGGGAGGCTTACTCGGAAATTTAAATATGCAAACCTAGTAATACTAAAAGCGGTCAACTTCTCTTATGTATAATCTATTTATATGTTTAATGTGTGGGTTGATAACTACTGTACGGAACTTTAGTAACTATTAAACAAATAAAAAAATGTCACTATAAAATTTGCATGATATGGCTCATGTAAATAATTGATAAGTAAACGTGTACGATATGTTTCAGTTAATAATAATCCGTATTCAGGTTTGAAAGATTGGCAACCACAAATAATTAGGTTAGATGAATAATTAAGGGAGACTTAGTTAAAATAATTAAGTATGGAATATTAATATTTCATTGGAATTGAGTCTATTGGGGGAGGCTGAGCACCTCTCTGTTCCCTCCCTGTCTCCGCTACTGACTACGGAGTATTAACAAGAGTGGATATTGACTTCCTATTGGTTGGAGTTAAACACTCGCTGCGAAGCGCGACTTAATTCTTTTTAATATTTTTTCACAACAAATATCGATAATTTTTATTTTTTTTATTTTTATTCAATTTATATTTATATCTATATCTATATCTATATTATATATAATAACAAAATCACTTTTTGTTAATCAAGATACAAAAATTTTAGATAGAGAAAAAAGGACCATTGGATTCAATCTCATCTTTCAATATCAACCATTGATGAAATTGATCCCTCATCAATTGTCTCTCCAGTCATTTTTTTGTATTGTTAATGGACAAATATACCCAAACAAATACTTAACTAAAATGAAAAAGAAGGGGGTCATTCCTTCCTGCTCTTTCCATTCAACCAAATAAGAAACAAAAACACGCATATTTTATCCGGAACTCTCGATTCAAAACACGAAGCATTCATCAAGATAATCAGATGACGGTAAAAAAAAATTCCGATACTTCAATCGATTTGAAACGAATAATCAATTTAGTTGTATCTCACCAACCATCGGTAATTTTAATCTATTTCGTTCTGAACGATTTCTTCAATTGTTTAGTTTTATCAAAACATGTATTTATAATCGATTGTATATCGTTTGTTAATCGATAGTTAATTGTTTGTTAATACATCTGATTTCAGTTTTGTTGTGAATTATAAATTTTATGGTTTCTGCACAATACGGAGAATACCATTTGATTTGATTTGGTTAATGCACTATATATTTACTAGCGTAAGGAATTAAGTTGAATTTGATTCATACTTCAGGAATCATGGTAAGTAACTATTCAATCCTGCCTGAAATTAGGGTTTCTGATATCTTCTTATTGTTTTTGAAATACTCCATAATTATTTAACGCTTGTCATATGCGCTATATATAGTACTTATATGATACCACACAAATTTCAATTTGTTATGGAATTAGGGTTTTCAACAGATGTCTGTTATCTGGAACAGTAATTGTTTTGTTCGTTTTTTAATTAATATTGTCTGGAACAGTATTCGTTTTGTTCATTTTTTTTTATTAATATTAGTGTGAAAATGTTAAGGCTGTATAACTGTTGGATTTAGATTCACTTGCAAACTAGACAGATGCAAAATGCAACTGTCAGTATGTGTAGAAAACCTCTTTATATGTGTTTAACTGTTTAATCCACTGCATTTTGATAGCTGATAATTCCTTGCAATCATTTATGATACTACCAATTTTATTGTATGAGATATTGTAGGGGGAAGACAACCTCTCACGGGTTAATTTTTAATTTTGTTCATGTGGTTTCACAGCAGCTTGGGGCAGGCAAGAACTGTTCCTTAAGGCTAATCTAAATTTTATATTAAGTGGAAGAGTTTAGTGTTAGAGGTAACTATTTCTATTCTTGCTCATATATGCATTATTTGATTTTCCGACATCTTATATATGTTGGTGTATAGATGTATAGTGTTGATTTCAATGTTTAATGTGTTGTTTATAACTATGACAGATGGTTGTTGCAGTAAGCCCTGATGGGAAGCATATTGCGATTGCTTTGTCGGATTTCACTGTTAAGGTTGTATTCATTTCTTTGAACTTCTTTTTCTAACTATTCACTATTAAACGAAATATTTAATATTTATTTTATGTTGCAATTTTGGTTGTTTATTAGTTAGTTTTTCATGATGTGGGCGTTACAAATAGATAAGTGAGCTATGTCACTTCATATCACGAACATTCAGATGCTGAAATATAACATATTTATTTAAAAACTTATGTATTATTCAGGTACAACGTATTATTTGATTTTATGCTCACAATGATGTATCCTGAGAGGGTGATGAGAGGAGGCCAGTAAGTACATATATCGGTCATCTACAATATTCCGTTTGATTCTCTCTCAAATTCTGAAGGAAAAAGATAACAAATGTTAACGAACGAAGAAGCTTGAAGCAATGGTATTGTTGTTAGGTTATTCAAGTACGAGAGGGAGAAAGATGCAAGGATTGCCGTGATGCCTCACTATGGTAATGTGTAATGTAGATGATTAAATGGTTTCATAAACAACTTTCTATCTTTTATCATATCATGAACACCTTTGAACATGGTAACAAGTTCAATTATCTTATATCATTGGTATAAGATAACAGGTCGACAATTGGGATTAACATCTTTTTGGGGCTTTTGATTTATGTCAACACTAGGTTGTTGTAAGAGCATGCAGTGCTAATGCCGCCATTCTTCTGGAACCAGTTTGTGGCGAAGATAAATTTGACTGGCTTTCTAGAGGATTTCACTTTAAAACGAAGATAAATAGCCAAAGGAACAGGAATCACCACAACACAAATGAAGATGGGAAGTTATTTACTGATGTTAGGTAATGGAGACTGAACATGTAGATGATGGGGGTTAAGGAAAGAGTTGTCTCTGGAGCTGAATACTTGATTGACTTTCCAAGATCAATGCTGATTTACAGGTCTTAATTCTTAAAAATAAATATGGCTTTCATAGTTTAATCTATTTTAAATACTTTCCAAAGAAGTCTGGTAATCTATTTTATAGTTTAAAATCATTAAGAAATCGTACATATATTACTATAGTTTTAAATACTTTAAATGTGGCTTTCATAAGAATAATTAAGGTGCATATAATTTGTTCTATGGTTGATAAGGATTGAAGCAACCCAAGTCTTAAGGAGCCGGTATAATTTCTTTTAGAAATTTAAAAAATGAAAAGCATGTTGCACGCTATATTAGATTATCAACTATAGAATTAATGTAGGATGCTCGGTAGGTACAAATCTAATAGCCCCATAGTCTCAATAATTTTTTTTTTTCGCCAACCCTGGTTTGGGTCCACACATGTACTCATAGCTTTCGGTTGTTTAGAATCTATACAAATGTATCATAGTGTAGGTCGAATATGGGTACAAATTTCGGTACTAATCCATGTGTAATTTTATTTTAGTAGTTTCTAATAAAATTTCAGGTGATGGAATCGGATAAATGCCCATTTTGTCACGATGAGCCGGAAGACGTAGATCATTTATTTACAACTTGCAGGTTGATTCTCCCAGTCTGGAGGGGATTCTTAAGACGGTGGAATATCAATGAATCTATTCTTGCTGGAGCAGCAAATGCCATCAACTCAGCAAACATGAAAGTAAGAGTAAAAGAGGTAAATTGGTTGTGTTTAGCATCCCAATATATACTCTTGGAACTAATATGGAAAAGGTGAGACGACCCGTCCTAATCCATAAGGATGAATACAATAACATATGATTACATCGCGAGGTATTTGACCTTTATATGATACATTTTACAAACATTGCATTTGTTTTTAAAAGACAAACTTCCATTACATCGAAAGTTGACAGATATGCATATCCTTTCATAATATATCCAAACTATGAATGACTTAATATTAATTTTGATGAACTCAATGACTCGAATGCAACGTCTTTTGAAATATGTCATGAATGACTCCAAGTAATATCTCAAAAATGAGCAAATGCACAGCGGAAGATTTCTTTCATACCTAAGAATAAACATGCTTTAAAGTGTCAACCAAAAGGTTGGTGAGTTCATTAGTTTATCATAATCAATCATTTACATCATTTTAATAGACCACAAGATTTCAGATATTTAATTGTACTCGTAACCCGAGTACATAATAACACGCATAACCCGCGAATTAAAATTCATTCATATGGTGAACGCTTGATAACCGAACTAACAGGATGCATATAGAATATCCCCATCATTTCGGGACTCTCATCAGATATGATAATCGAAGTACTAAAGCATTCGTAACCCGAATGGGACGTGTCGAGGTCCATAGATCTATCTTTAGGATTCACGTCAATTGGTGGCAATTATAATAAACACCAATTCTTAGGCTACCAAGCTAAAAAGGGGCATATTCGATTCGATAATCCAACCATAGAATGTAGTTTCGATTACTTGTGTCTATTTCGTAAAATATTTATAAAAACAGCGCATGTATTCTCAGTCTCAAAAATATATATTGCAAAAACATTTAAAAATGGAGCAAATGAAACTCACAATACTGTATTTTGTAGTAAAAATACATATGACGACATTGAACAACTGAACAATGCAGGGTTGGTCTCGGATTTACGAACCTATATCATTCATATATATATTAAAACATATACTTGTAATCGAATAAATATATATATTTTATTATTAGTGATGTAATTTATATCCTTAATAATTTATAAGTTTTATTATTTATTTATTTATATATTTTCATTATATATATATATATATATATATATATATATATATATATATATATATATATATATATATATATATATATATATATATATAATTGTTAATATAGTTAAGTTATGTGTACTAAGTATATTTATATATAAAATCTTTATTTTTACACTTATGACCTTAATAATGTCATTGGAACTTTTATTTTAGTAGTCATAATTATTTTAATAATAATAATATAGATAATACTGATACTAATAACAATGATAGTAAAATAATAATTTTTAATAAAAATGATAGATTTAAAAGTAATGATACTTTTAGTAATAATAACAATAATACTACTTATATTTATAACAATGATACTAATAATAATGTTTATGAAAAATAATAACATAATGTATGGTTTCATAATGATAATAATATTAATAATCCTAATAATAAAAATAATAACAATAATATTAACAATAATAATAATACTTATAATAATAATAATAATAATAATAATAATAATAATAATAACAGTAGTTTTTAATAAAAATGAAAAGTTTACTAAGTTAATGAAAATAATACTTTTGGTAATAGTACCTACTACATAATAATAACGATCCTATTGATAATGATAATATTAATAACAATATTACTTATTAATACTACTAATGGTAATAATATTAGTAATAATAATAATAATAATCACCATAATGGAAATTATAATTATAAATGATAACTAATACTTATAATAATAATAACTAGTAGTCCGTAACTAATATTATTAATAACTATAATAATACTAATAATAATTATGATAATTATAATACTTGTAATAACACTAATTAACAACAACAACAACAACAGCAGCAGCAGCGGCTACAGCAGCTGCAGCAGCTGCAGCAGCAGCAACAACAACAACAACAACAACAACGTGGTAACCCTAAAAAAACACCTATGTCCATGCCCGGGCTTGAACCCGTGATCTCCCGCTCACTCGCACACCCCCTTAACCATTCCGCTGTTCCTTTTTATCTGTATTATCCTACAACTAAATTTATATAACCCTTATTTTAAATGTCTTCTCCTTCTTCATAAACAATCGATCCCTTATAGTTCAACACCCCTCAGTGGAGTTACCAATTTGTTTAGGTTTTTAAAAAAAAAATAGAACAAGAAACATTTAGAATGGGTTGTAAATTAATTATCAAACGAAAACAACAATATATATATATATATATATATATATATATATATATATATATATATATATATATATATATATATATATAGGGGCAGGATCAATGGGGAAGTAACCAATCGGGGGGAAGCGGGGGGAAGCAAAATTTATTTTTTTTTTCATTTTTTTGGAATTTTTTTTCCGGCATCAAGATCACACGAAAATATGAACATTTAGAAGAGACACTTCGTGATGAATGTTATTATTTAGGCGGGAAAACGATCGACAAAAATAACATTCAAGATAATATTGTTCGTGAAGAATATGAACGTTTTTTTTTCTTCATGTTTTGTGAAGTAAAATTTAGCCCGATTTAGGGTTTGGTGTTTTGGGTTTATTCCATAAACCCAAAACACCAAACCCTAAACCCTAAACCCTAAACTCTAAACCGTTCGTGTTAAAAACTCAATCTAAACCCTAAATCTAAACCCTAAATCTAAACCCTAAACCCTAAATTTCTAAACCCTAATATCTAAACCCTATAAACCCTAATATCTAAACCCTAATATCTAAACCCCAATAGCTAAAACCTCAACATACGCTCGAAAAACACGATAATTGTTATATATTGCTTCTTCGAGCGTTTTCCCGCTAAAATAAAAACATTTATCACAAAGTGTCTCTACTAAATGTTCATATTTTCATCCCATCTATAATGTTCGTGAATAAAGTTTTTTCAAAAAACGAAAAAAAAAGTTTTTGCTTCCCCCCGCTTCCCCCGATTGGTTACTTCCCTCTTGTACCTACCCCTATATATATATATATATATATATATATATATATATATATATATATATATATATATATATATATATATATATATATATATATATATATTACAGCTTCTGGTGCTGCTGTTCGTCGCCTATGAAGGAGAAAAGAAAAAAATTGATTTCAGTTTTTAGCTCGTTTTGGATAATCTTTATAACACGAAAAAGGTTTTATATCAATCATAAAAACTTCCCAAATCATTAATTGTACTTGAATTTCAACAGATAACGCTAATTTAATCGATGAACAATGTTTGACTTTTTAATTCAAAATCTTTGACTCGAAAATTCGTAATCGATACTATGAATTGAGAATTGACACTTTGCAGATAGTTTCAATAATAGATTCTTATCACAACTGCATTTTTACTTTTTGAAGATTTAATCAAATTTGATCAATGGCTTTTTCACTTTTCAAGAACATGAACTCAAAATCAAAATTTGAATTCTAGATTGTTTTAGATAAAAATTATAACTTGAATTAGATAGTAACTCATTCCTAGAAACTTTATGAATTCATAATTGATCCTGAAACATCAATATTGTAACGACCCGACCAAAACCGTTATTGACGGCGCCGTTAACTTAGGTCCCGTTGCGTGGTCGTAGTCCCTATATGAGACTCGTTTGACCAAAATTATGTCGCATTCATTTGAAAGGTAGAAGACTTGCAAGTTTAGTTTACAAAACCGTTCGACAACAAGTCTAAGTTTACAAAAGTCATAAAGTATAAATGAAATAACTTGCGACATAATTAGTTTAAAAACACAGTTGCTATAAATAGCGTAAGTATGTAAACAAAAGTTTGAATCCAAAAGTGCTATCCCTAGCGTATGCATGTATGGTTGACTCCAATCAAGTAATCAAAGAGTGCGGAAGCATGTATCAAGTAGCCAAGTATGAACCTGAGAAAACATGTAGAAAACTGTCAACGAAAAACGTTGGTGAGATCATAAATGTATTTGTAAAAGTATGTTTTTGAATCACAAGGTTTAGTATCAAGCGTATACATCTCTAAAGATGTGTTTGTATCAAAAAGTATACATCTCAAAAGATGTTATTTGTAAACCATAAGATTTTGTATAAAGTGAATATCAAGCGTATACATCCCAAAAGATGTCTGTATCACGAGCACCCAATTACCAAAACTTAACTGAATCTTACCTCTGCATAATAGTGTTAGAACCTACACTATACACCGAAAATACGTTTCATCCGTCAGACGAGGGTTCGTCAAACCCGTATGGCCACACAACATAAATTCTCGCTCACACCCTACAAGTGTAACTAATGGTAATTGAACTTGAGGATTTTCGTTCTAACTCGTATGTATCTTTGCTCTTGTATTCGCATTTGTGTTCAAAGTATGAAAGTATAAACCGTATAAATGTATATAAAGTATATGTTTCTCAGCCCACGATTTAAAAGTATAAAAGTATTTGAAAGGGTGGGACTATGATCTCACCTCGAGTGCACGAGTATAAAAGTACTTCACAAAGTAACGTATGCATGAAAGTTGCTTAGCCTTGACCTAAACAAGTAAGTTGTGTCAATTAACCGGTTACGATACAAGGTCGGGTGAAATGTGTTCAATTAGTCCTATGGCTCGTTACGACTCGATTAAATATAGCATGTGAATCAATTTGTCAAGTTTCATACAAGAATCACGTATAAAAGCATGTTAGAACGATTGCATAAAAGTTTGGTTAAGTTTGACTAAAAGTCAAACTTGGTCAAAGTCAACGAAAAAGTCAACACGTTCGGGTCGGGTCCCGGACTATTTTTCTATGCTAGTTATTCATATACAAGTATATTAGAACAAGTTTCATGTGAATCGGAGGTCGGTAGCTAGTCAAACATTTCACGTGAAATGGGTCCAAGAGGTCAGAATCTGGCCAGGTGATTCTGCGCGCCGCGCGGGGATGTGGCGCGCCGCGCCACTACCTGGGCAGAGAATTCTGGTCAGTTTTTCCAAGTGTGCACGAACCAAAACCTTTTCTAACACAACACTTGACCCGCAAACACTTATAACGCCTATCATACATCGTTGGAAAGGTATTTTGACGAGGAATGCAACTAAGTACATATTATCAATCAAAACATGCATTTAAAATAATCAAATTCTCGTCAAATGTTCAATGAACGTTCATAATCAAAGTTTCAAGTTTGTAAAACGCATTTCATGATTCGGGCAACCAATTTACACATATGATATGCCGTTTTGAAGGTAATGAAGCATACATTACTACTAAACACTAACAATTAACATTTCCTGGCATTCAAGCATCAAAAGTTCATGTCAAGAACTATCAAACCCTAGTCAAACATCACAAAATCCTTAATCGGGTTTTTGAAGTTTTCTTAATCAACCTACACATCAAAATGTAGCTAACGATACTAGTAACACAATTAAAACATGAACTTTAACAATTAAACAACTTTTAATCATCCAAAATCAAAGATTAAGCTAACCCACTTCAAAAGTTCAAACTAGTTACTCAAATCAACAAATCGAGCAAACAAAATATATATTCATGTTACACACGAGCCATAGACACTAACTAACACCATTTCAAGTATAAAAACACGAATTTAGAGAAAATCTAGAGTTTTAGAAATGTTACCCAAAATCAATGAAGTTAGTATCCAATCGTAGAGGATGATAAGAGGATCATGAATATGTAGTTTGTTTTGATGTTTGCTTGCTAAATCGAAATTAGATGATGAATCTTTTGTTTGAAGGTTGAGAGAAAAGATGGAAGTAATGAAGATGGTGGAGATGAAAATGAATGGAGGAGGATGGAGTTGACTAGTTGACCTAGTCAACTAGTTTGGCTCTTTGGCGAGTTTAGTCCCTCAAGTTTCAAAGCGGGTGCGGGAATTAACCAAACGAATATTTTAAAAACGCTCGTGTAAACGGGTGACGTTAAAATTAAATAACGAGGGATATTATTTTAAAAAAAAAAAGACGGTGTTAAAATAAATTTAACGGAAAAACGCGGGATGTTACATTATCCACACCTCAAAAGAAATTTCGTCCCGAAATTTAGTTGGAAGTAGTAGTTGTTGAATCTTCCTCGAGATCTTGCGTTGTAAATTCTACGGATAAGTGAAGGTACGTCCTTGGGCATTTCAACGAACTTCGACGGTCGGGATTTTTACGTTGGATTGAAGTTTGGTTTCACGATTCATAATTTCAACCGGTTCTCCTAGGAAGTGGAGTGTACCATCGATAGCAAGCTCATCGAAGGGAATAGCAAGTTACGTCTTCAGGTTCTATGTAGGATGAACGGAGACTCGAAATGAGCCGGAAAATCTAAACGGCTAGCAACGGGTCTAAAACGCCCCAAGATTTCAAAAGGATTAAAATATCACGGATTTAGCTTTCTATGTTTCCCGAAACGGATTACACCTCCTCAAAGTGCGACTTTTAACGTGACGCGGTTTCCCATGGAATTCGAAAGGTTTACGTGTAACATCGGCATAGCTCCTGGTGATTACGAGTCGCGTTGGGTCTTGCTTGAATATGAATAAATTTTCTCAGTTGCTCATGAATAAACTCGGCCCCGGTGAATTGATCATCGTTTACTTTGTTCGACAAAAGAGAATGACGTTTCCGGTCACATGTGGTTTCAAAAGGTGTGACGTTAAGAATCGAATGATAACTATCGTGGTAAGAGATTCTGGTTAAAGGCAAGACTTTTCTCAAGTGGTTTGAAGTTGGTAACACAAATTCGTATTACGGTTTCCAAGGTTTGAATCGTATGTTTGTTCGGTCCGTCGGGTTTTGGATGGTACGCGGTACTCATGTCTAAACGTGGTCCCGAGGCTTTTTGTAAGGCACTCCGAAATCTAGAAGTGAAACGAGGATCTCGATCCGAAACAAAGTACATTCCGTAAGGTATATTTGAACAAGTTTGTTAGGACAAGTTTCTCAAGAAAATTCGCGTCGCGGAAGATTTATCGGTTTCCAAATACGTTCGTCGAGACTATTCACCCTCGAGGCGAATACTAGTATAACGTGAAGAGTCTCTCTCCATTGAGAATTTAAAATAAAAGATTTCCTGAACCAGAATTACGAGTGTAAGGCGAGAGAAGTTTCCGCCTCGATGTGAGCATAACGAGTAAATTGTAGTTAGTCAATAAGACTGTGCGAGGACGAGATAGTATACACGTGTAACATACGGTTGAAGTCGAAAGGAATCGGTAATTCATTCGGAAGCATAAGTATAGTTCGACAAAAATCGAAGGTGTGTCCCCGGTATGGTTGTTATCAATATTCTCGGAGTTTTCAGATGTCCAACATGAATAGATGAAGTCATGTACATGGCTCATGGTGGTGTTTAGGTTGATCGAGTCTAACCACCATCACGTGTCACTAGAACTTTGGTATGTCTTACCGTAATATAACCACGTTGATCGAGTGTCGTTATATTACGCTAACTCATACCTCCATTCCCACATCACTCTATAGATTCAAGTTCGTGTAATCGTGAAGTTTAAAATAAACAAAGTGTAACGACGTCTCTAACGTGACTCGTATTGAATCGAAAGAATTAGTGCAACTATAAAGAAGCGTTCCCCGAGGGAAGTGTATAAATGATTGTTCACGTCAATGTGGTTCGAGTCAGACAATAAGGTATTCAGGTATGAAAAGAGTAACGAGTCATGATAACGAGTAGCACGCAACCGTAGTGATAAATGTTGATGACGATACTCACCTAGAGTAGTGATGGTAGTAACACCAAAAAGTAGATAGTAAGAAACACCAGTGGGAAACCGATAGTAAGTTGAAACGGTGGCAAATAACAATCCGGGAGACAGAGTTCCCGAACAAGTGTGACTTGTAATGACCCGCACTTTTTCGATCGTTCTATACTTATAAGATTAATATTTATATAAATTAAACCTTACCAACATGATAAGCAATCCAAATTGTTAAGATTTATGTTTTTGAAAAGAGTTTTACACAACGTTTGACCGTCTAGTTTGACCGATGATATCACGAACTATACAATATATGATAATTATACATACATATTTAACATGATCTAAGGATGTTTTAATATCTCATTTTGTATTAATAACAAAAAGTCATAAGTATATTTTGAAACTACTAACTTAAGTTTTCAAAACAATAACCATACGTAACGTTATTTGACATAAATACTGATGATTTATAATGTTTATACATATATCGTATAAGTAATGTATTTAATCATTTTTAAAGGGCTTTTATACATAAAACAATATAAGTATATTTACAAAAGATAGTTATATTTGAATTCTCGTTCCGTTTCCTCAATAATCCTATACGTATATCTAGGGTACTATACACAGCTTCTAGAAGTATTTACTATTGGTATATACCAATAGAAATCTTCAATTATTGGAATAATATGTCATTCATGACATAATAAATTTTAACTTATCTTAGATATTTTCACTAAAAACCAAATTTTCAAGCCTATAAATAAGCACCATTTCTAACTCATTTTTACACATTCATTTTCCAAATTTTACTTTCAATTTTCACACACACTTGCAAGAACTCTCTCAACTTTTATTTTACTACTTCTTTCCAGCAACTTTACATTTTAAACTTGAGGTAAAAACTCTACTTCAACTCTTTTTCAATTCATATATTTATAGCTATATATATAAGAGTTTATAAACTAGAACATAGTTTGAATGATTTCAAACTTGTTCGCAAACTAAATAGATCCTTCTAACTTAACTTTTAAAATACTTCAAGACCTGTAATATAACTTAAAAATATGCTAATTTAACAAGGTATAACTTGGTTTTTCAAAGAACACCTTAAAAACTGTTTTTATGACGTCGGAGTGCAACCGGGGGCTGTTTTGGGTTGGATAATTAAAAACCATCTTAAACTTTGAATTGGAGGTTTATTTTCTGGAAAAATGATTTTTACTATGAATATGATAACACATAAAAATTTCATGATTTAACTCAAAGTATAAGTATTTTTAGAAAAATAATCATTTAAGGTTGTTTACATGATGGAAAATGATTAACTTCATAAGTTTCACTAAAGTTTGACCTATGACCTGTGATTTCGAATACAAACTAAGGTATTTACAGTTCATAGTCTTAAAGAGGGACTCGATCCAAGGAAGTGGCAAGTTGAATCAACGAAAACGGAGTTGTAACGAAGAAACTATGACCAAAACGAGATCGGATATCTAAGACTAGTTTGGCTACGAAAATAATTGGAGAAAATTAAATAAATCACATCTTTTTAAAATAACATGATATTTTATATATATGTACTCATAATTTAATTTTATATGGTTCAGGATCACCCGTAAACAATACGAGAAGATTAATCATAAGATCCCATGATTGTACGCAACACGTCATTTGACAACACCGGTACTTTATGTACGCAACACGTCATTTGACAACACCGGTACCATGGGTCAAGATTAATCTCGACCAATACATATACGATGGGAGTTTTTATTTATTTCATTGGGGGTTTATTAAACACCTAAAAATGAACCATTAAAATTGAATTACTAACATCGGACTGCTAACTACGGACTAAGAAATTATTAAAACTATTAAAAGTATAAAAAGTATATATATGTGACGATTGTTTAAAATAGAAATATATTGATAAATTATATATGGATAGGTTCGTGATATCAATCGGAGACCAAGTCGAAATTACATATCTTCAAGACGAAAGTGAGTATATAGTCCCACTTTTAAACTCTAAATATTTCGGGATGAGAATACATGTATTTTATGTTTTACGTTATGGACACAAGTAACTGAAAAATATATTCTACGTTGAGTTGTACCACTGGCATACTTCCCTGTAGCTTGGTAACTAATATTTACAGCGGTATTGTAAACGCGAATCCTGTTGATAGATCTATCGGGCCTGACAACCCCAACCGGACTGGACGACCAGTATTCAACGGTTGCACAGTACTTCGTTTCGTGACTACACTTGGTACGGTGTAGTAAGATTTCATAATAAAGGGAATATGCGACGTGATTAAATGTTAAGAATGGTTACCAAGTGCTCAACCACTTAGAATATTTTTATTAAAATGTTTATATATGAAATCTTGTGGTCTATATATATATTGCTGCCGGCATTAAACCTATATCTCACCAACTTTATGTTGACGTTTTAAACATGTTTATTCTCAGGTGATAATTAGAAGCTTCCGCTGCATTATGTTGAATTTGAGCAGGATCTTGCGTACGCATATTTGTGTCAAAAATAAAACTGCATACCCGAGGATTTGTGTTGTAAAATATACTAGAAATCGTGTTGTTATCATTATTTGTAAAGTTTGTAAGTCGAAGATTATCGCTAAACGATAATCATCTTTCTATCGTCTAAAGCTTGTATCAAAAATAAGATTTGTGGTTTGTAATGTAAAATATATGCAGTTTTCTTTTAAAAATGTCTCATGTAGAGGTCAATACCTCGCAATGAAATCATACGTTATCTAACTCGTTCTTAGGGTTAAGGACGGGTTATGACATGTGGTATCAGAGCGGTGGTCTTAGCGAACCAGGTTTGCATTAGTGTGTCTAACTGATAAGTCGTTAGGATACATTAGTAAGTCTGGACTTTGACCGGGTCTGATTTCAAAAACCATTGCTTATCACTGTTGGTTAAAATTTATATGTAAATATTATGTAGTACTAATGGGTTAGTTGTTGTGTGATAGATGTCGGGCTCAAAACTTGTTATCACATTCAGCGACTCCGAACCAGAATCTTCAGATGGTGTTCCAGTCATTAACCTATCCGATGACGAAAATAATATCTTTGGGGAAGACTCACAAATTCCGGATGAACCGACTATAGAGAACCCGGAAAGTGAACCCGAGGAGGAAAGTGAACCCGAGGAGGAAAGTGAACCCGAGGAGGAAAGTGAACCCGAGGAGGAAAGTGAACCCGAGGAAGAAATACAGGAAATTACAAAAGAAGAGTTCGAACTAGGAAAGAAACGAAAGGCTAATGAATTAGAAAATTCAAATCCTGAGTTTAATAAGGATGATGTGGCACCAACTCCACTAGACACTACCACCCCTATTCCCGCTATTCCTATTCGTTCTATCCCGGCATCCAGTTCTTCAGTCCCACAGTCAAAATATAGGCAGACAGCCAGGATAAGCGTTAAGCGATTCTTTGAACCTAAACGTCCTAGAAAATAGACCAAACGATGCGCTGCCGTATTAAACCATGGGATCATATAATGTTTTGTATAATATTATTAGTGTGGTTTGCTTAATGTTCGATGTAAGATAAGCATATGTAAAATAGTGAAGTGTGAAATGCAATAATTTTCCATGGTTAAGTATTATTTAGATGGTAGTAATT
This sequence comes from Rutidosis leptorrhynchoides, assembly GCF_046630445.1. Lineage (NCBI taxonomy): Eukaryota > Viridiplantae > Streptophyta > Magnoliopsida > Asterales > Asteraceae > Rutidosis > Rutidosis leptorrhynchoides. Next base: position 424,829,970 of record NC_092336.1, read on the forward strand.
GATTCTGTACTAAGCTATTAAGTATGGACATTAACGGGTAGGTACTACCCTAGATATAATTATAAAACGCTAATAAGAAGAAAAGGCTTTTATAATAATACCTGGTTCATATTATTAATAAGCTATAATGTACTGTAAATATACACTACATCTATAATATTCCATGTGAATAATTATTTTCTTTTCATTCTTATAGAAGAATATGGCGCGATTGAACCGAATGACGGAACAAGAAATCCAGGAACTCATCAATCAACGAGTGAACGACAGAATGTTATGGGTCGAGGCTGCAAGAGGTGCTGCAGTTAACCCAAATCCTCGTGTGGGGTGCACTTACAAAACTTTTCAAGCTTGCAAGCCCTCATCATTCAGTGGAACAGAAGGACCGATCGGTTTAACCCGGTGGATAGAAAAGATGGAAACTGTGTTCAAAATCAGTGGTTGTGTTGAAAAGGACATGACCAAATACGCATCGTGCACTTTACAAGATAGTGCACTCACGTGGTGGAAAAATTATGTGAAGGCTGTAGGAGGAGATGTAGCTTATGATACTCCGTGGGAAGAATTCAAAACAATGTTAATCAATGAATATTGTCCAAGGAACGAGGTTAGGAAGTTGGAAGATGAGTTACGAAGTCTGAAGGTTATTGGTACTGAAATCACCAACTACAATCAGCGATTCATGGAATTAGTTTTGCTATGTCCTGAATTGGTTCCAACCGAAGAACGGAAGATTGAAATGTATAAAGATGGTTTGCCCAAAAAGGTCAAGGCAAATGTTACAGCATCGAAACCTAAGACAATTCATGAAGCTATAACCATGGCAAACGAGCTAATGGATCAGGTCATTTTGGATAAGAAAGTATCCAATACTGATGTGAAGGTATCAGGTAACAAAAGAAAGTGGAATGGAAATTATGATCGAGGTAACCAACAACAATCTTTTAAGAAACAAGAAAACACGCAAGGTACGGGTAGTGGTTTAAGCTTTGGTTATAAAGGACAAAATCCTTTATGCAACCGATGCCACAAACATCACTCTGGTTACTGTAATGTGGTATGCAACAAATGTAATCGAAAGGGTCATCTTGCTGAAGATTGTAGGGCTCTCGTTACAAATACAAATGGTACCAAGACTCCTGCCACCAATGCAAATAGAACTGCTTTGGCTACCATTACTTGTTTTGGGTGTGGAAAACAAGGTCACTATAAGAGCCAGTGCCCGAATCCAGAGAAGAATATCGGACCTGCACGTGGAAGAGCATTTGTTATTAATGCTAAAGAGGCATGTGAAGACCCGGAGCTTGTTACGGGTACGTTTACCATTAATAACTTATCCGCATCTATTATATTTGATACTGGTGCTGATAGAAGTTACGTGTGTAGAGACTTTCACGCTAAATTGAATTGTTCATCATTACCTCTCGATGCTAAGTACATGATTGAGTTAGCTAATGGTAAACTAATTAAAGCCGATAAAATTTGCCGTGATTGTAAAATAAATTTAGCCGGAGAAACGTTTAAAATTGACTTGATACCCGTAGAATTAGGAAGTTTTGATGTAATAGTCGGCATGGACTGGATGTCCAAAATAGGAGCTGAAGTTGTGTGCGCCAAGAAGACAATTCGCATTCCTCGTAAGTATAAAACGCCAGTAATGATTTATGGAGAGAAGGGTAACTCAAAGCTAAAACTCATTAGTTATTTGAAAGCTCAAAAGTGCTTGAAGAAAGGGATGTTATGCTATTCTAGCACATGTTAATAAAGTCGAAAAGAAAGAAAAAGAGAAGTGCATCAACGACGTGCCTGTGGCAAGAGATTTTCCTGAAGTTTTTCCGGAAGAGTTGCCGGGACTACCTCCCTTTAGATCTGTAGAATTTCAAATAGATTTAGTACCAGGAGCTGCACCAGTTGCCCGTGCTCCATATAGACTTGCACCGTCCGAGTTAAAAGAACTTCAGAGTCAGTTAAAAGAATTACTGGATCATGGATTCATACGACCAAGTACTTCACCGTGGGGAGCTCCGATTCTATTTGTTAAAAAGAAAGATGGATCTTTTAGGATGTGTATAGATTATCGTGAATTAAATAAGTTAACTATCAAGAATCGGTATCCACTACCGAGAATTGACGACTTATTTGATCAACTCCAAGGATCATGTGTGTACTCAAAAATTGACTTAAGGTCGGGCTATCATCAATTACGTGTCAAAGAAGAAGATATACCGAAAACTGCTTTTCGGACACGTTATGGTCATTACGAATTTTTGGTTATGCCGTTTGGATTGACGAATGCGCCAGCTGTATTCATGGACCTCATGAATCGAGTTTGTAGTCCGTATTTAGATAAGTTTGTTATCGTTTTCATTGATGATATTCTTATCTATTCCAAGAGTGAGCAAGAGCATGAAGAGCATTTAAGGTTGATATTAGAGTTGTTGAGAAAAGAACAACTATATGCTAAATTTTCTAAGTGTGCTTTTTGGTTGAAAGAAGTTCAATTTCTTGGCCACGTTGTTAGTAGCAAAGGAATTCAGGTTGATCCAGCAAAAACTGAAGCCATTGAAAAATGGGAGACTCCTAAGACACCAACGCAGATACGTCAATTTTTGGGTTTAGCCGGTTATTATAGAAGGTTTATTCAAGATTTTTCCCGAATAGCTAAGCCGTTGACAGCGTTAACGCAAAAAGGGAAGAAATATGAATGGAATTCTGAGCAGGAGAGTGCATTTCAATTACTAAAGAAGAAGTTAACTACGGCGCCTATTTTATCGTTACCAGAAGGGAACGATGATTTTGAAATATATTGTGACGCTTCGCGACAAGGTTTTGGTTGCGTTCTTATGCAACGAAAGAAAGTTATTGCATACGCATCCCGACAATTGAAGATTCACGAACGGAATTATACGACGCATGATCTAGAACTGGGAGCAGTCGTGTTTGCATTGAAGATATGGAGACACTACTTGTATGGGGTTAAATGCACTGTGTTTACTGATCATAAAAGCCTTCAACATATTTTTGATCAGAAACAGCTGAACATGAGACAACGTAGGTGGGTCGAGTTAATAAACGACTATGATTGTGAAATTCGTTATCATCCCGGGAAAGCGAACGTGGTGGCCGACGCTCTAAGCAGAAAGGAACGAGAACCAATTCGAGTACGAGCGATGAACATAAAAATTCGCATGAATCTCAACTCACAAATCAAAGAAGTTCAACGAGAAGCACTTACTAAAGAAAATATAGGAAATGAAATAATGAAGAAGTATGAGAAGCAACTCGTTATGCGGGAAGATGGAATTCGATATTTTGCAAATCGTATTTGGGTACCGAAGTTGGGTGGATTAAGGAAGTTGATATTGAACGAGGCACATAAGACAAGATATTCGATACATCCTGGAGTTGGAAAGATGTACCAAGATCTTAAGACGCATTATTGGTGGCCTAATTTGAAGACAGACGTTGCAACATATGTTGGGGAATGTTTAACTTGTTCCAAAGTCAAAGCAGAACACCAGAAGCCGTCAGGGTTACTTCAACAACCAGAAATTCCAGAATGGAAATGGGACGGTATTACCATGGATTTCATCACGAAGTTACCAAAGACTGCCTGGGGATACGACACCATTTGGGTAATTGTTGATCGTCTTACCAAATCTGCACATTTCTTGCCTATAAAGGAAACAGATAGAATGGAGAAATTATTACGATTATATATAAAGGAAATAGTTTCAAGGCATGGAATACCTATTTCCATTATATCTGATCGTGATAGTAGATTTACCTCAAAGTTCTGGCAATCACTACAGGAGGCCCTAGGAACTCGTTTGGATATGAGCACCGCATATCATCCGCAAACCGACGGGCAGAGTGAAAGAACGATTCAGACTCTTGAAGACATGCTCAGGGCATGTGTGATCGATTTTGGAAACGGATGGGATAAATATCTACCATTAGCAGAATTCTCGTATAATAATAGTTATCATGCGAGCATTAAAGCTGCGCCATTCGAAGCATTGTACGGAAGGAAGTGTAGATCTCCTATTTGTTGGAATGAAGTAGGAGATCGACAATTAACTGGTCCCGAGATCATACACGAAACGACTGAGAAGATAGTACAAATCAAGGAGAGATTGAAAACAGCCCGTAGTTGCCAAAAGAGCTACGCCGATGTTCGAAGGAAACCATTAGAGTTTCAGATCGGTGACATGGTTATGTTAAAGGTGTCACCTTGGAAAGGTGTAATACGTTTTGGAAAAAGGGGTAAACTAAACCCAAGGTATGTAGGCCCGTTCAAGATCATCGAACGCATTGGACCGGTAGCTTATCGACTCGAGTTACCGCAACAACTCGCCGGAGTACATAATACCTTTCACGTCTCAAACCTTAAGAAGTGTCTTGCAAAGGAAGACCTCACCATTCCTCTTGAAGAAATCCATGTCGACGAGAAACTACAATTCATCGAAGAACCAATCGAAATCATGGATCGTGAAGTTAAACGGCTCAAGCAGAGCAACATACCGATCGTTAAGGTTCGTTGGAATGCTCGAAGGGGTCCCGAGTTTACTTGGGAACGAGAGGATCAAATGAAACAAAAATATCCACACTTGTTTTCCGATGACGCAAAATAGGTACAATTTTAAAATTTCGGGATGAAATTTATTTAACGGGTAGGTACTGTAATGACCCGCACTTTTTCGATCGTTCTATACTTATAAGATTAATATTTATATAAATTAAACCTTACCAACATGATAAGCAATCCAAATTGTTAAGATTTATGTTTTTGAAAAGAGTTTTACACAACGTTTGACCGTCTAGTTTGACCGATGATATCACGAACTATACAATATATGATAATTATACATACATATTTAACATGATCTAAGGATGTTTTAATATCTCATTTTGTATTAATAACAAAAAGTCATAAGTATATTTTGAAACTACTAACTTAAGTTTTCAAAACAATAACCATACGTAACGTTATTTGACATAAATACTGATGATTTATAATGTTTATACATATATCGTATAAGTAATGTATTTAATCATTTTTAAAGGGCTTTTATACATAAAACAATATAAGTATATTTACAAAAGATAGTTATATTTGAATTCTCGTTCCGTTTCCTCAATAATCCTATACGTATATCTAGGGTACTATACACAGCTTCTAGAAGTATTTACTATTGGTATATACCAATAGAAATCTTCAATTATTGGAATAATATGTCATTCATGACATAATAAATTTTAACTTATCTTAGATATTTTCACTAAAAACTAAATTTTCAAGCCTATAAATAAGCACCATTTCTAACTCATTTTTACACATTCATTTTCCAAATTTTACTTCCAATTTTCACACACACTTGCAAGAACTCTCTCAACTTTTATTTTACTACTTCTTTCCAGCAACTTTACATTTTAAACTTGAGGTAAAAACTCTACTTCAACTCTTTTTCAATTCATATATTTATAGCTATATATATAAGAGTTTATAAACTAGAACATAGTTTGAATGATTTCAAACTTGTTCGCAAACTAAATAGATCCTTCTAACTTAACTTTTAAAATACTTCAAGACCTGTAATATAACTTAAAAATATGCTAATTTAACAAGGTATAACTTGGTTTTTCAAAGAACACCTTAAAAACTGTTTTTATGACGTCGGAGTGCAACCGGGGGCTGTTTTGGGTTGGATAATTAAAAACCATCTTAAACTTTGAATTGGAGGTTTATTTTCTGGAAAAATGATTTTTACTATGAATATGATAACACATAAAAATTTCATGATTTAACTCAAAGTATAAGTATTTTTAGAAAAATAATCATTTAAGGTTGTTTACATGATGGAAAATGATTAACTTCATAAGTTTCACTAAAGTTTGACCTATGACCTGTGATTTCGAATACAAACTAAGGTATTTACAGTTCATAGTCTTAAAGAGGGACTCGATCCAAGGAAGTGGCAAGTTGAATCAACGAAAACGGAGTTGTAACGAAGAAACTATGACCAAAACGAGATCGGATATCTAAGACTAGTTTGGCTACGAAAATAATTGGAGAAAATTAAATAAATCACATCTTTTTAAAATAACATGATATTTTATATATATGTACTCATAATTTAATTTTATATGGTTCAGGATCACCCGTAAACAATACGAGAAGATTAATCATAAGATCCCATGATTGTACGCAACACGTCATTTGACAACACCGGTACTTTATGTACGCAACACGTCATTTGACAACACCGGTACCATGGGTCAAGATTAATCTCGACCAATACATATACGATGGGGGTTTTTATTTATTTCATTGGGGGTTTATTAAACACCTAAAAATGAACCATTAAAATTGAATTACTAACATCGGACTGCTAACTACGGACTAAGAAATTATTAAAACTATTAAAAGTATAAAAAGTATATATATGTGACGATTGTTTAAAATAGAAATATATTGATAAACTATATATGGATAGGTTCGTGATATCAATCGGAGACCAAGTCGAAATTACATATCTTCAAGACGAAAGTGAGTATATAGTCCCACTTTTAAACTCTAAATATTTCGGGATGAGAATACATGTATTTTATGTTTTACGTTATGGACACAAGTAACTGAAAAATATATTCTACGTTGAGTTGTACCACTGGCATACTTCCCTGTAGCTTGGTAACTAATATTTACAGCGGTATTGTAAACGCGAATCCTGTTGATAGATCTATCGGGCCTGACAACCCCAACCGGACTGGACGACCAGTATTCAACGGTTGCACAGTACTTCGTTTCGTGACTACACTTGGTACGGTGTAGTAAGATTTCATAATAAAGGGAATATGCGACGTGATTAAATGTTAAGTATGGTTACCAAGTGCTCAACCACTTAGAATATTTTTATTAAAATGTTTATATATGAAATCTTGTGGTCTATATATATATTGCTGCCGGCATTAAACCTATATCTCACCAACTTTATGTTGACGTTTTAAACATGTTTATTCTCAGGTGATAATTAGAAGCTTCCGCTGCATTATGTTGAATTTGAGCAGGATCTTGCGTACGCATATTTGTGTCAAAAATAAAACTGCATACCCGAGGATTTGTGTTGTAAAATATACTAGAAATCGTGTTGTTATCATTATTTGTAAAGTTTGTAAGTCGAAGATTATCGCTAAACGATAATCATCTTTCTATCGTCTAAAGCTTGTATCAAAAATAAGATTTGTGGTTTGTAATGTAAAATATATGCAGTTTTCTTTTAAAAATGTCTCATATAGAGGTCAATACCTCGCAATGAAATCATACGTTATCTAACTCGTTCTTAGGGTTAAGGACGGGTTATGACATGACTAATGAAGTCGTCGTCATCCATACGTGTATGAATCATGAATTTACGTGTGTTACCAAAAAGTGGCGGAATACGAGTTCGTATGATGAAGGTTGGGTACCATTAAAAAGTTTGCCTAAGAATGATTCAAGTATAATGCACAAGTAGTCAAGTAAGTGCTATCTATAGCAAATGTATGTCAGAATGCAAATGCTAACTATCCGGTTGTAGTCTAGATTCACTAATGCGTCCCAACGACTCTGTCAGACACACTAATGCACATCCTAGTTCCCTACAACCAACGCTCTGATACCACTTGTAACGACCCGACCAAAACCGTTATTGACGGCGCCGTTAACTTAGGTCCCGTTGCGTGGTCGTAGTCCCTATATGAGACTCGTTTGACCAAAATTATGTCGCATTCATTTGAAAGGTACAAGACTTGCAAGTTTAGTTTACAAAACCGTTCGACAACAAGTCTAAGTTTACAAAAGTCATAAAGTATAAATGAAATAACTTGCGACATAATTAGTTTAAAAACACAGTTGCTATAAATAGCGTAAGTATGTAAGCAAAAGTTTGAATCCAAAAGTGCTATCCCTAGCGTATGCATGCATGGTTGACTCCAATCAAGTAATCAAAGAGTGCGGAAGCATGTATCAAGTAGCCAAGTATGAACCTGAGAAAACATGTAGAAAACTGTCAACGAAAAACGTTGGTGAGATCATAAATGTATTTGTAAAAGTATGTTTTTGAATCACAAGGTTTAGTATCAAGCGTATACATCTCTAAAGATGTGTTTGTATCAAAAAGTATACATCTCAAAAGATGTTATTTGTAAACCATAAGATTTTGTATAAAGTGAATATCAAGCGTATACATCCCAAAAGATGTCTGTATCACGAGCACCCAATTACCAAAACTTAACTGAATCTTACCTCTGCATAATAGTGTTAGAACCTACACTATACACCGAAAATACGTTTCATCCGTCAGACGAGGGTTCGTCAAACCCGTATGGCCACACAACATAAATTCTCGCTCACACCCTACAAGTGTAACTAATGGTAATTGAACTTGAGGATTTTCGTTCTAACTCGTATGTATCTTTGCTCTTGTATTCGCATTTGTGTTCAAAGTATGAAAGTATAAACCGTATAAATGTATATAAAGTATATGTTTCTCAGCCCACGATTTAAAAGTATAAAAGTATTTGAAAGGGTGGGACTATGATCTCACCTCGAGTGCACGAGTATAAAAGTACTTCACAAAGTAACGTATGCATGAAAGTTGCTTAGCCTTGACCTAAACAAGTAAGTTGTGTCAATTAACCGGTTACGATACAAGGTCGGGTGAAATGTGTTCAATTAGTCCTATGGCTCGTTACGACTCGATTAAATATAGCATGTGAATCAATTTGTCAAGTTTCATACAAGAATCACGTATAAAAGCATGTTAGAACGATTGCATAAAAGTTTGGTTAAGTTTGACTAAAAGTCAAACTTGGTCAAAGTCAACGAAAAAGTCAACACGTTAGGGTCGGGTCCCGGACTATTTTTCTATGCTAGTTATTCATATACAAGTATATTAGAACAAGTTTCATGTGAATCGGAGGTCGGTAGCTAGTCAAACATTTCACGTGAAATGGGTCCAAGAGGTCAGAATCTGGCCAGGTGATTCTGCGCGCCGCGCGGGGATGTGGCGCGCCGCGCCACTACCTGGGCAGAGAATTCTGGTCAGTTTTTCCAAGTGTGCACGAACCAAAACCTTTTCTAACACAACACTTGACCCGCAAACACTTATAACGCCTATCATACATCGTTGGAAAGGTATTTTGACGAGGAATGCAACTAAGTACATATTATCAATCAAAACATGCATTTAAAATAATCAAATTCTCGTCAAATGTTCAATGAACGTTCATAATCAAAGTTTCAAGTTTGTAAAACGCATTTCATGATTCGGGCAACCAATTTACACATATGATATGCCGTTTTGAAGGTAATGAAGCATACATTACTACTAAACACTAACAATTAACATTTCCTGGCATTCAAGCATCAAAAGTTCATGTCAAGAACTATCAAACCCTAGTCAAACATCACAAAATCCTTAATCGGGTTTTTGAAGTTTTCTTAATCAACCTACACATCAAAATGTAGCTAATGATACTAGTAACACAATTAAAACATGAACTTTAACAATTAAACAACTTTTAATCATCCAAAATCAAAGATTAAGCTAACCCACTTCAAAAGTTCAAACTAGTTACTCAAATCAACAAATCGAGCAAACAAAATATATATTCATGTTACACACGAGCCATAGACACTAACTAACACCATTTCAAGTATAAAAACACGAATTTAGAGAAAATCTAGAGTTTTAGAAATGTTACCCAAAATCAATGAAGTTAGTATCCAATCGTAGAGGATGATAAGAGGATCATGAATATGTAGTTTGTTTTGATGTTTGCTTGCTAAATCGAAATTAGATGATGAATCTTTTGTTTGAAGGTTGAGAGAAAAGATGGAAGTAATGAAGATGGTGGAGATGAAAATGAATGGAGGAGGATGGAGTTGACTAGTTGACCTAGTCAACTAGTTTGGCTCTTTGGCGAGTTTAGTCCCTCAAGTTTCAAAGCGGGTGCGGGAATTAACCAAACGAATATTTTAAAAACGCTCGTGTAAACGGGTGACGTTAAAATTAAATAACGAGGGATATTATTTTTAAAAAAAAGACGGTGTTAAAATAAATTTAACGGAAAAACGCGGGATGTTACAAATATGAATTCGAATTTTAAGATGAACACAAATATTAACTTTTTGAAATTTAACTTTGACTTCAAAATTCAAAATTAATAGAACGAATTGGGGATTGGAAACTTACAGTTAGAATATTTGGACAATTACTAACAACCCTGCATTATTATATTTTGGAATTTGTTACGAATTTGAGCTATCAATAAAATGGTTAAGGAACAGAGGGTATCGAGCTTTTTAACTGGTTTCTTTTCTGTTTTTAATTTCATTCTCAAATACAGCAAATTATTTATAAAGTGTAAAATTCTGTTTGATATCGTGATTGAAATAGACATGTAACAAATTTAGACAGGAATTCACTAGCTGTATAATATATCAGAGAACAAAATTTAAAAAGCAGATACTGAAAATGATGTGTTCACTTTTGTATTTAATCTATTATATAAATTAATTTATGTAAATAAACTTATTAATAATCATACTACCTTTTATATTATAAAAAAAATACAGGTAATACAACAATAATAATAATACTAATACTAATAATAATGATATAAATAATTAAAATATTGATAATAATAATTTTACTTATAATAATACTAATTATAATACTAATATTATTAATGATAATAATAATATTAGTAATAATAATAATATAACAATTTATATATATTAAATTTCATACGTATGTGTGATAATAATATCAATAATATTAACTTTGATATTAATATTGAAAATGATAATAATATTACTATAACAAATTTTAACTTATAATTTAAATTTAATATATTAATATTACATGTTGTTAACTATGTGTTATGTATTAGTTATATAATATATATATTTAATATTTAATAATTATACTTTTTATATAAATATTATAATACATATAATATTAATTATGTTTAACAATCATATATATATATATATATATATATATATATATATATATATATATATATATATATATATATAATATCAATAATATTAACTTTGATATTAATATTGAAAATGATAATAATATTACTATAACAAATTTTAACTTATAATTTAAATTTAATATATTAATATTACATGTTGTTAACTATGTGTTATGTATTAGTTATATAATATATATATTTAATATTTAATATTTAATAATTATACTTTTTATATAAATATTATAATACATATAATATTAATTATGTTTAACAATCATATATATATATATATATATATATATATATATATATATATATATATATTACATAGATCTTTATTATCTAATATATTGTTTTACTTTATTCTAATGTTTTAATTACATTTTATTATTTCACATTATTATGTATATTTACATTTATATCTATATATATATATTTATATACACATATTTATTTACAAACAATTGTTCGTGAATCGTCGGGCATAGTCAAGGATTAACTAAATCCATATAAATAGTTCAAAGATTTTTGAGATTCAACTAAGTCGACTTTGCTTATCATGTCGAAACCAAATAAAATTATGTTTAAATTTAGTCGGAAATTTTCGGGTCGTCACAAAAGGCGTAATAAACTAATCCATGCACCCCCTAGGAAAAAGAAGGCATATTTTAGATGAAGATTTGTTGACGAGTTTGCGTGTATTATCTCACCTTTGGATATCAAATAGGTGCACAAAAAGGATGGCTTACTTTGAAGTTTGGAAATGGAACCCAAGAAAGACATGGGTCTCAAGTCAGAAGACAAATTGAGATCGTTATGATGTTCAAAAGTATAAATGTTGGTGTATGTTTGATGTACCAATTGTAATCTATAACTACACATGGGGTGTAATATGCTCACATCTTGTGAGTCATTATATACCTATATCTAAAAGACAAAGCCCAAATGAATAGTACTATTCCTTCTTCTACTTTCCGTAAACTTAACCCTTCACTTTTATTAAAATACAAATCGCACCCCTATTTTATACTCTTATTAAAATACAAATCGCACCCCCACTTTATACGTATATTTTTTCCCAAATTTAACCCCCCAACTTTTATTAAAATACAAATCGCACCCCCACTTTATACTCTTATTAAAATACAAATCGCACCCCCACTTTATACGTATATTTTTTCCCAAATTTCACAAACTTAACCCCCTAACTTTTATTCTAAAAGACAAAGCTCAAATGAATAGTGCTATTCCTTCTTCCACTTTCCGCAAACTTAACCCCCCACTTTTATTAAAATACAAATCGCACCCCCACTTTATACTCTTATTAAAATACAAATCGCACCTCCACTTTATACGTATATTTTTCCCCAAATTTAACCCCCCAACTTTTATTAAAATACAAATCGCACCCCCACTTTATACTCTTATTAAAATACAAATCGCACCCCCACTTTATACGTATATTTTTTCTCAAATTTCACAAACTTAACCCCCTAACTTTTATTAAAATACAAATCGAACCCCCACTTTACTAACTTTTTTTTTTTAACTAATATTCAAATTTCACAAACTTAACCCCCTAACTTTTATTAAAATAGAAATCTAACTCCCACTTTTTTTTTACTAATATTCAATTTTCACAAACTTAACCCCCTAACTTTTATTAAAATAGAAATCGAACTCCCACTTTATACGTATATTTTTTCCAAATTTCACAAACTTAACCCCCTAACTTTTATTAAAATACAAATCGAACCCCCACTTTACTAACCTTTTTTTTTATAAATAAAACTCGAACGCTAAAAGAAGCAACTTTCACAAAAGGAACAACCCTTCAATGTTAGATGTCGAAAAAAATTCTTTTTTACAAAATAGATCAAGACTTTTTTTTTAACTCGCATTCAAAACGGAGCCCCCGGCGCGAAGCGAGGGCTCCACAACTAGTTTTGATCAATCAATAAAGTGTTGGCTCTTAAAAAAATTGGCTTTTAAAAAAAAAATAAAAAAATAAAAATAAAAATCATTTTCACTATCTAACTTGATGCTATTGCTTTATGCATATATAGTGTTGGTTCTTTTTATGTCTTTTTTAATAATTATCTATAACACTAATAGCAACCAATTATATAACATGAATAACAACCAATCAAATTACTAAAGTACATTTATCTCATACTTATAAAGATCATTGGCAAACCAATATGAATAAGGTTGACATATTTTGTTGCATGATTTAAATCAAGTACAAAAGTTTTTATGTAAAATCCCGCGAAATCACGGGTTATAAGCTAGTTGTAGTTTAAAATAGGGTAAATAATCTAAAAAGGTAACATAAAATTAAAATTTCCCGATAAAGTAATGCGGAGGAGGATTTGGAAGACAAACGTTCTCGGTAAATAGCGATAAAACTTGTGAATACGTTCACAAAATATAAAGGAATGCAAATATTTAATTAATTTAGAAGATAGATGCCTTACATGATCTATTTATACTAACTAAAGCAATTAGAACTTGGAAAAGAAATTAAACCCCTAAAATAAAGGAAACCTAAACTTATTCAAATAGCCTGGTTCCACGTCATAAAGGGAATATCGGTTTCCACTATGCTCATGTCATGATTTCAATTTGGCGACTAAAATGTATTCTGATTTAAAAAAGTTCAATAAAGATATTATTCGTCCATTGACATCCACATATATAGACGACACATCATCGAATTAAATATGGTGGTGTCACGTATTGATCCATTATTCCAACCTTCCCGACCCGCCCATTTTCACCTTCTCTACTCCAGTAACTTTTGTTCATTAGCTAAAGAAGCTTTGGATGTTATTCCATATCCACCTTTTGTGTCTCAGTGTTCATACCTATTTCTTGATTTAAAACTGACTCTACTAATTCCGTCTCATCGTCTAATGTACCCTGTGGTTGCATTTTTCTTTCTTGAGTCACTGGTACCGTTAACTGCTCCGAACCCTCATTATGATGGCCTGATGACATCATTTTTATAGTTTTATTCTCAACTTTTAAGGCGACATCTGACAGATATTTATCAAACTGTGATGGCTTTTCAGATTCCAAAACTTCCAATTTATGTTGCTTGTATTCTGCTGATTTAAAATCATCCTCCATGGTTGATAATGGAGAGTTTTCTGCTGATTTAGTATCATTCTCCATTGGTGAAAAAGGTGAGTTTTCTGGGGATCCACCTAAGGGGATATATGGTTTTTGTCTAGGAAACTTGATTAACAATTTCTGAGAAAAAACAGACGTAAGATCTTGCATTACGCGTCCAGAAGATGAAGATGGTGTTCCAACTGCTTGAGGACTCCCTGTTGCTGTTGAGAACTCTTCATCGGTTGGAATCTCAATCCTCAAAATTGGCCTTCTAATGGTTTTGAAGTCGCATTTAATCTTTTCGATATCATCGCATAGCTCGTTAACCATTTCAACACCTTTCCTGACGATAAGTTTTACACATATAAAGGTTTATGTTAAAACAAATCACTCAACAAAGCGTTTATAGCCTAACAGCATTCAAGGAGCCTTTCCACCAAGGAGGTTGGGGGTTCAAGCTCCGTCATGGGCATATTGGTGTGTGTGAGTTCGTTTTAAAGAATAAAAAAAAAACTAAGAATCATCCTTATTCAGCATTACGATTCACTGTATTTTATGTAGTTATAAACATGTGTAATTTAGTTCTTACGAATTAGGATAAAATAGTGGTGTAGGTAATATCTGATTAGGTCGCGTATATCTGAGTAAATAAAGGTGTCTTTTTAACCATGGGGAAATCCATAAAAAAGACGGAAGTCAACTGGATGTTTTTAGGTGCCTCATTACCTAGAAGTGTCGTCGATCGCGCTATAAAAGAGCTCTTTAATGCTCTCGACTGCATCGAATATTTTTATAACCTGCATATTTCAATTGGTAAGTTGGAACTAATCAGTAGTACTAATATTTAATTGAAGTGGTGTAATCACACCTTGGCTTCAGCATCCAAATATTCCTGCTCAAGATCTTCCCTTTGCTCGATATCTTGCAAAAATTCTTCGTCCGGATCTATTACATACCGATACCTTCCACAAACCAAAAACTTTTAAGCTAAATTTGATATTTATCACACACACTTTTTTCTACAATCTACATCCATTGTAACATAAAGCTTTAGAACTAAAGACCTTTAGGGGGTGACTGGGATTGTGTATTTAAAAATTGTTTGATTATCGTGTTTTCATAACGCTAATCAAAAAAAGTGTCGGAAAAGCAAAAACTGATTACTTGCATTTTGCTTTGGAAGAACACAGTTTTCGAACAAACTTTTTTAAAACAATTTCGAAAACATTCAAAACGCAATCTCAGAGACCCTCTTATTGGCTGCATGATACAGAATCCTCTGCTTTTGTGTGTTTAGAATGTTCGGGGTTCAAATTAACAAATGCCACTAAAGCATGATTCTGTACTCTTATGGGACACTTTTATGAACCAATCAAGATTTACCCTTTCAAACCCTTTATAAGCTTCCTCAGATTGTCGACAGTAGGCTCTAGTTGCTCCTGGTTTGAAGTTTAAAATGAGGTTAGATGCATATATAACCATATGGTTCTGCAATTGATTACTTAATATATATAGTACCTTGTATGTAGACAAAAATCTTATCGTCGCGTTCACAAAGTAAGCTTCATGGGTCTGCAATTGATCACTTTAACATTCCATAATAAACCATTAGCATGAAAGTTGTCAGATGAGAGTATGATAATTATCGACTGCAAGTGTTTATGAACTTCATACGCACAAAAAAAAAAAAAAAAAAAAAAAAAAAGACATACTTGACTTGCTTGTCTTTTTGCTTCGCAAATGAGGACTGAAAAGCCCAAGTAGCTTCCAGAAAGTTGATAAATGCACTGCATGTATCAGCTTCTGCTTTATATGAAATAATTGTTTTTGAGAGTTCATCTTCCTATATATTACTCCATATCATTTATTTATTAAATATATGATATAAAGATAAAGATAGAGCAAAGAGTTATAAAAGATATAACGATAATGTAATAAGTATAGTTGATCAATGATATTAGGCTAAGGATCTTACCTTTTCGTTAGAGTTTAGAAGAAACTCGTTATTATCCTGATCGAACTGTAGTCGTTCTTCCCTTGCATCTTGGAGACGAGCATTTGCAGCAGCCAATGTGTTATTAACCTAAACAGACGATGTAAACAGCTGTAACAGTGTGATAATTGTTTAACTACAGATTATAACTTTTTGATGCTCTACTACAGAGAAACAAGGGATTATATTCTCATATACGTTGTAGTTTATTAGAATCTGGTTTATATTGTGATTAAGGGAGGCCTTATTATTACAAAATAGTTGTATTATAATTACTATACTTTTATAATGTTGTTAAGTGATAAGTGATGAGATTTTAGTCATTAGATAGCTCATTTTTCCTAAGCTGGCCATAATATTGGGACAAATAAATTAAACTGATGTGGATTAAAATTATGAACTCTGAGAACATAGCCATAGTAGAAATCAAAATAAAGTGGCAAAAATTTTAACAGCATAACAGTATGATAAGTATTATGCCTGAGAATTGGGTCTGGTTGGGTTGAATTGGATCAGGTCAAAACGGGTCTGGGTAAAAAAGGGTCACATTATGTATCAAAACTCCCCCCCCTCTCTCTCTCTCTCTCTCTCTCTCTCTAACTTTTGTAGTATGTGCTCTGCTTGTGCTTCTTGTTTGCTAGTAACATTGTGTCGAATGAATTCTACACTGACTAATTATTGGATTAAGAGACTTAAAACAAGAAAAAGTCAAAAGAGAACGAGGCTACCTCTCGTAGTTCTGCTTCAAGTTTGTCTCTTTTCTTTTCAATCACTCTAATTTCAGCTTCCAAATCCTGTGAAAGTACTATGATATTCAGCTAGCCAAAGTTCCCAGTTAATAGGACAGTTTGGAAGGTTAAAAACACTTCCAAACAAATTTGATAAAATGTAAAAAGTACATGTAGTTCAGTGTAAAATGACATAATCAATAGATGCTGGTAATAAGTGAACTACCAATAACCAACACACCTTCTCGATTTGGCTGAGTTCACCGGTTCTTGCTTCTCTGAAAATAACAATTTCCTCTTTCTGTACCCTGACAACACATTAGTGATGGATGTATTATGTATGTTTCGTTCGCACAAAATCAGTTACACGAATACAAAGGGATAAAAGTGATAAATAATTACCTATGCTCTGAAATTCTCTTTTCAGTTTTGTAGGCTGAGTTATGCAGAGATTCATATAGAAGTTTCAATTTATCCACCTGTATAATAATCAGATAAACAGACTAAGTACACTATTCCATAAACTAAGGACAACGGTTCCTCCCATGTACTTTGTGTCATGGGATAGGAAGAGGTCATGGGTTCGATCCTTACGGATGACATGATTTTCTTTAAAACAACTGAACATCAATAATGGTGGTATATATTGACCCTATAGGGAGGTTTTTCGGATTCATTCACGGACCTCTACCCAGGAACACTGCCCGAATGGATGTGTTCCCGGGTACCGCCGATCGGGTTCAGGTTTCCGCCGAACGTGTGTGATACTTGCAAATGATGAGGGTCGTTGAAATAGATGATCTACTGATGTCAAAAAATCGCAGTTAAAAAAAAAATAAAATTTAAAAATGTCCTGATTATACATGATGTATCTACTCTGCCTTTTTAATGATTAAAACAACGTCTCTAAGTGCAATCATGTTTGGCAATTTTTTCGTGACATGAAGTGTCATAACAAAAGCTTGTCTTATTAAAAGCTATTTGACAATTCGTATATCAAAAGAGAATACACATCTTATGTCTACACACTGGCCCATGTGGTGGTCTTAAAGAAGAAATTAAGTATCCCCCTTTAGCCATTATGTAAATTGATATATTCATACGGAATATTAGTCTAGCGTATAAGGGTCGAGATGGGTCAGGTTACGTCAAAGATCAAATGGGTTTGGGTCAAAACGGGTCATGGGTCAAAAGGGTTAGGTCGAGACCCGGGTTGGGTTGGGTCAAGACCCCGGGTCTGTTGGGTCGAGCTAGTAAAATTGTTCTTGTTTTTATTTTTTGATGTATCTCTTCCGAACACGTGCCCTGAAAACGAGTGTCGAAAACACGCCTAAAAAAATGTGCCTCAATAGACGCGCAGCGAATATCGCGCATCGAAATTGATGGTCGAAAATGCGTGTCGAAAATGCTGGTTGAAAACATGCGTCGAAAACGCGCGTAAAAAATGAGCGCCGAAAAACACGAGTAGAAAATGCCTCTCAAAAAGGCGCGTCGAAAAACCTGGGTCGAAAATGCGCGTAAAAAACGAGCGTCGAAAACAGGCGAGGAAAACGCGTCGAAAACCGTCAAAAAATGAGCGTAAAAAACGCTCGTCGAAAAAACGCGTCTCGAAAACGCGCTCGAATAACGCACGTCAAAAAAATCGTGTAAAATCGCTTGTCGAATACGAATTTTTTGAAGTAAGCCCATTTGGGTCTTCATGTAATCTTCTATTATGTGATTGGACTCATTTGGGTCTTCAAGTAATTTATTATATTATGTTCTTGGACCCATTTGGGTCTTCTGGTAAACTCAATGGACCCATTTTTGAAGCTTTGAGTCACTCTAGCTGTTGGGATCCTGTTTTTCAAACCTGAGTGCAAGCATATCATATGGTGACCAGGAAAAAAGGTCAGAAAAGGTCATAAGATAATCTGGATAGACCCCGCACATCTAACGAGTAGGAAAACCTCATCTGTTTAACCGTTATGGTAATCATGAGCATATCACTAAGGAGTAGCTTCCATAAATATCAAAGTTCAAGATTATGATGAACTTAAAGTACTTTCTTAGTATGAGTCTCTGGTGTATCCCCTTTAGTCAACAATCTTTTCTGTAATAAAAGAGACTTTAGTCTGCAACACAATTGGATCTGGGCAACATATTCTTCTGTTTCCTGCATCAAAATTAACTGTTTATCTTCTCTTTTTTTCTTCTTCCAAAACTTGATAATCAGCACTTTAATACTCCCAAAAATTCTATTGAACAGGAGTTTCCATAAGAATAATAGGATCACCTTTGATGATGCATTGGTTGCTGATTCAGAAGAATCCACATGGCCCGTAATTACAGATCTTTGGCATTTCATTCCGTTCAAGCTTTGTTGTATTTGTGAGATTTCAGAATCTAGACTGAGGTTTAACAAAATACTCAAAATTAGTAATTCAGTGATCATTTAGAAAGGAGAACAAAACTCAGTGTAAACAAGAAACCAAATTACTAATGAAGAGTATTTTTTGATGCAAAAGCTGTACATTAAGCTTTATAAGGTTGTACTTTTATTATAAATTAATAATAATTAATATAGGTAGTGTTTGTTAATTGTTATGATGGGTAGTGCTTAGGGTTTGTTCCCAAGTTTATTTTTGGAATGAAAAGAAGAGATTTAGAAAGAAGGAGAAAGATTGTATAGAAAAAGAGGTGTTCCTGAGATTTTTGTAGGGAAGAAAAGAAGTGAAGGGGACGGGGAATTGAGTCTAATTTTCAGTCATAAGTTTCCTTTCAAATTGGGCAGATTTGGATTGAAAAGAAGCGTTCATATATCTCTTCTGTTCCCAAGTTTATTTTAATTGCAAATCATTCACTTTCTTTTCTTTCTTGAAACAATCATTTCTCTTCCTTTCTTTTTTTTTTAAACAAAATACTCTGGAACAGAGCCTTAGTATGAGTTAGTTATACTCTATTCGTGCTGATGGGCCGCTTATGTGACAGTAAACAGGATGAGGATTTCAGCCATGATAGGAAGTGGTCTTATGTAAAAAAATATTTAAGCAGAGTATACATTTTCCACACCTACCTTGCCACGTCAGCAGTTTCTTTCAGTCCAGTAATTGCAGTTTGAGCAAATTGAAGCAATTGATCTTTCTTTACCTGACATCAGTTGTGAGTAATCCATAAGTAAAACCTTTGTGTAGTTAGGGGTGGCAAAAAAGTAGGGATAAATCCAGGTCAAAATGGGAGATTGGGTCTGGTTAACCAAAAACCTCCTAACTGATTTTGAATTTGTTTAAAATGAAAATAACCTGATTTTTCAAATAAATAATTTAGGAAGTTCTCTGCATTCAAAAATAAAACGCCAACAAACTGTTCCCTATTAGTTCAGATTTTTGATTACTTTGCCCGTTTGACCCGTTTCAAAATGGGTCAGAAAAGTTTCTCTAAACACAAAAGTGTACAAGTGATGATATTACCAGCATCTCATCACCGTAAACTGAGAATGTTTTGGCAAGATCGTGTATCTTTTCGACCAGAACATCATGAACTCCCTTCCCTCTTGTTAGACACAACCTGCATCCAGAAAAAATAAAACAATCATAAGTACGTTTAGTCGACACACTCTACATTTTGCGTTTGGGAATAAGTTCTATGAGATCAAATAGTTCTCAATTAGTAAATATCTTTGTCTAAAGTGCATAAAACCAAATAAACCAGATAATCAGATTTATGAAAACTGCTACCTAAATATTTCGCGCAATAAAAAAATTTCTTCCTCATTTGGTTCCTGAAGAATCTGAGTCAGACAAAAGAGTGAACCTGCGGTTAAACTCCATTAATCAGCAAATACAAAAAAAAACATGTATCTTAATAATTAAAAAAAAGCGCTAATTAACTTGCGATCAAAAAACATGATGACGAACTTTACCTAAAATGATCTAGCTAGATGTGGTAAGTAAACAGTAATAAAGAATTCAATAGCCATTGTATTTCCTAAGGCAGTCTACTGATAAAATGTGAGTAGCTAATTAAATCCCAGATCTACGCTTCATAATCACTTATCGTCGTATTGCACACTGATTAAAATGTCTTGTACATCAATACTGAAAACTTTAGTATTGACAACAAAACAGGTTTCACAGACATATTAAATACACTTTAAAGGGTCAGCGGTCTCTATATACATCAGTAAATTTTATAAACTGTTATTTTAATAGATATTGTCGATTATTTTATTCAAGAGAAGAAGTTTATTGGCTTATATACTTACCATGGACATTGTCATGCCTTCGAGAGCTTGACTCTGAAGGAAAACATCACGAAATTTCATTGGTACACTACCAAGATCAGAGTCATAGTATAGAATCTGTCGAAAAAGAACAAATAAATCATAGGTAAACTGATGATAGTTATTCAAAACAAACAAATGTAAGAGTGACAGTATCAAACAAAATAATTTATTTGTTCATATAAGAAAATAACACAAAAACAAGGTTTTTTTATTTCTCAATTACCATAGTTGCAGAGTTGCCAGGCGTAACATTCTTATCAGTTAACGTTCGAGGATCCTCTAAACTTTTTCTATCGTTCTCAACATAATTTTCATCTACTCTTTCGAATTCTCGTAGAGCAACTAACCAACTTCTTAACAACTCTACTCTTTCTTCCCCTTTACAAGAAACCGAAACTTCTTCAAGACTTGTAGCTGCATCACTAAAGCTTTGTATTTTCTGAGTAACCTGTGTTTTTGACATAAACAGTATTATTATTGAACTCTTTCGAATTCTACTATTAGTAATATTATCCATATATCTCGTACTAAAAAGATTTTATCCAAATGCAGGCAATGCAGAAAAAAATATATACTGCCTTAGATCAGAAATAGAATATATCTAACTTCTAACTCTATAATCGAAATGTAACACATTACAGAGTACATGTTAAGACGACGTAACGAACTCGAACCATCATCATAAATCAATAGACGTGTTCAATGAACGTAAAAACTGAACTTCAAAATTAGAATGATTCAAAAGTTAACTTGGTTATGATACATTTTTGACAATACGTAACCATTTCATGCAAGCATTTACCCATAAAGTTATGATACATTTTATACATGTACTAAAACACAATATCTTACGGTAGACATTAGACGACACAAATATTTAAGAACAATAAGGAATTATAATAGGGTCGTACAAAACGGTCAACGTGAAACATCTTAGCGGCATCGGCAACAGAGTTTCCAGCGTGATGAATGACGTTTTCGGTGTAAGTACGGACAGCAGCTTTGATCACGCCGCCAGGTAATTCGACAGCTTTTTGCATTGCAGATTTTATCCATGACATGAATACGTATAATACAACAACCTTTACCACCTCGATTTATCAAAAAGAGAACAATAGAGATTGTTATCTTTGGATTAGAAGAAATTAGAAAACTAATCAAAAATAGAAAAAGTCAGCGTTTAAGAGAATTTTATTCAACACTTTGTCTGTACGTATGGCTATCCTTTTATTTAGCTTTCATGTAGTTCGTGTAATTACGTACGTACGTTGTAAGTTTGTATATGTATCTAATAGTTGCACTTAGCGCCCCAAATTAACATCATATATACAATATATTACCTTGTCAAATATTTATGCACGTTACATTAGATGTACTTCGTGACAATAGTGATGGGAAAATAAATCACAACGGACAATCTACAAAGCAGAAACAAACTCGTTTGACCAACACTTTCCCGACCCGTATGAACCCGTGAGGATGCTAACAAACAAGCTATACCAAATCCAACCCAAATCAGTAGCTAAACAATACCAAATCAGTAGCAAATCAGTAGCTAAGCAATAATCAAGCACACACAATACACACAAGACTTTTTACGTGGAAAACCTCTCAAAATCGAGAGTAAAAACCACGGGACTCGTAAGCCACTTAAACTTCACTATCATCAACAAGGAGAGCAATACAATAATCCTTCTCTAGATCAACTAGAGGCATACAACATCATCATACTCTTAAACAACAATAATCAACAAGTATATGAAGAAATTAAAGACAAAAGATGAATGAATCACCCAATAATCTGCTCTCTGTTCCAGCAGCAAAATCATGACCTACAGACCTTATTAGACGAATTCAACGGTTGAAAATGTTGGCACTGATGTCAGGAAGACACATCCCAAAAATTGTGAAGATTCAACGGTCGGATCTCCGGGGATCGTCTCTTTTCTGAGCTGCTGTACACAAAAACGGGATTTGAGGTTTTTCTCTCTTTTTCTTGATTGCTTTTTGATCTCTCTCTCTCTTTCTCTCTCTCTCTTGATAGTCAAAGAACAGCTGCACACAACTGATTCAAATAATGCACTCAGATGTTGACCAGGTCAAACTTCATCTTGGGCCTAAATTTGTTGGGCTTGGGCTAGAGATAAGTTTCCTCATATTTGGAAACATATAAAAAAAACCCAACAAATCTTCCCCTTTCCAATTATGAGGAAGGAATCGCCATCCCGACGATCGAGCAACATACCTTGAGCTTCTCACTTGCTAAAGCCTTTGTGAACATGTCGGAACCATTATCATCGGTGTGAACTTTATCAAGTTCAAACGAACCATCTTCAAGACGTTCTTTAATCCAATGATACCGCACATCTATATGTTTTGTCCGCTTATGATACATAGAATTTCTAGCCAAATGAATCGCACTCTCATTATCACAAAGAACCACATATCGTGATTGCTTAAACCTAAGGTCTTGTAGAAACCTTTTCATCCACAATAGTTCTTTGCACGCTTCTGTTGCTGCCATATACTCAGCCTTGGTTGTAGACAATGCAACACACTTTTGTAACCTTGATTGCCATGAAACTGCTCCCCCTGAGAAAATCATCAAATATCCAGAAGTGGATTTCATGTTATCTTTGTTTCCTGCCATATCTGAGTCTGTATAACCAACAAGCATCAGCTCTCCATTTCCAAATGTGATATCCAACTTTGAAGTACCTCGTAAGTATCTCATAATCCATTTAACTGCTTCCCAATGCTTCTTACCCGGATTTGACATAAACAGACTAACAACACCTACCGCATGAGCTATATCAGGCCTAGTACACACCATAGGATACATCAAGCTACCAACCGCTGAAGCATATGGAACTTTCTCCATCTCCTCAACATCCTCCTTTGAAGTAGGGCAATCTCTATCTGTTAGCTTAAAGTTTGTAGTAAGAGGGGAACTAACCACTTTAGCATTCTTCATGTTGAACCTACTAAGCACCTTTTCAATGTATTGCTCTTCTGATATATGCGCACCTCTATCTCTAGAAATCTGAATGCCAAGAATCTGTTTTGCTGGCCCCAAGTCTTTCATAGCAAAAGACTTGCTCAATTCTCGCTTCAACTGCGCAATTCTTTTAATATTTTTATCAACAATCAACATATCATCAACGTATAACAACATTATGATGAAATCATCATCACCAAGCCTCTAAAAGAAAACACAATGATCTGAAGTTGTCTTTCGGTAGCCTTGCTTTCCTATAACCGACTCAAACTTCTTATACCACTGTCTCGGTGCTTGCTTCAACCCATATAGATTTTTCTAAAGTCTACAAACATAATTTTCTGTACCCTTAACCCGAAAACCTTCAGGTTGCATCATGTAGATTTTCTTATCCAAATCACCGTGAAGAAAAACAGTCTTGACATCCATCTGTTCAACCTCAAGATCAAGACTAGCAGCTAACCCAAGAACCACTCGAATAGATCTCATCTTCACGACCGGAGAGAAAATCTCATCAAAATCAATACCCTTTTTCCGGCTGAATCCTTTAACAACTAACCTAGCTTTGTACCTTGGTTGTGAAGTAAGCTCATCTGTCTTCACTTTGAACACCCATTTGTTTCTCAAAGCTCTCTTGCCTTTAGGTAACTTCACCAACTCATAAGTATTGTTCTCATGTAAGGAATTCATCTCATCTTGCATGGCTTCACCCCACTCTTTCTTATGCTCATCTTTCATAGCTTCTGCATAACACTCTGGCTCTCCCCCATCAGTGAGTAATACATACTCATCAGCAGAATATCTAATAGAAGGATGACGGTCTCGGGTAGACCGCCTAAGTGGGACAAATGGGGGTACATCTGGTACTGGAATCTCTACCTGCCTTGGAGCATAATCATCATCAGTGTGACAACCCGAAAATTTCCGACCAAATTTAAACTTTATCTTTATATTATTCCGACACGATAAGCAAAGTTTGTTAAGTTAAATCTTGAGAATTTTAAACTGTGTTCATACATTCATTTAATCTCGACCAAATTCCGACGATTCAGGAACCATTAATTACACGGATATGATTATATATATATATGTGTATATATTATAATTTGAAATGTTAACAAAGTATTTAAATGTATAATATTTTACATGAACGTATTTGTTTCAATATGTTTATCAATGGAATTAGAAAATAATATCAAATGATTGATTTATCAGATTTATTGTACGATTACGAATCTCTGTTAAGAGGTCCACATTGATTTAAGAAACCTTTTCTTTTAACGGTATTCGGAATATTTGGTAAAGTGATTTACATATAAGAACAAATGTGTCAATTGACGAACGTTAGACAAAAGTTAGTGGAGAATTGGATTTCATAATATTCGACTGGCCTATTTTTCAAATGTGAGAAAACGATTTCAAAAACTGAATTATTATAATCTATTATTTTATAAGGATAAATTGATTTTATATAATTAGAAGAATTTAAGTTTTATATTATATATATATATATATATATATATATATATATATATATATATATATATATATATATATATATATATATATATATATATATATATATATATATATATAACGTTTCAAGAATGTAAACGTAATACGACATAGTAAATTCTATTATTTAAATGATTATATATACTAATCTTTGAAATATGATTATTTTGGAAAAACTAACAATCTTATTATTAGATAAATATTTCAAACATATATATCATGTATAAATTTATAATTCTAAATGAATATATATATATATATATATATATATATATATATATATATATATTAATTTAGTCATAAAACGTTTTGATTTAAAATAATACATTTTGATAACAACGAGACGTCGATTTATAGAAGTAAATGACCAAAACACTCAAATGAATAAGTTATACTTTGAGTGGGATAATTTTTCATTGATTTGAGTCTTGTTATTGACAAAGGTACATTACACGAAACATAAAGTACCAGTTTTCTAAGCGTACAAAAATGCGTTCGAAAAACCGGAACTGGCACGTATGTCGAGCGTCAACGTACAACTCATCAGTGCTAAAATTACAAATCAACTATGCACGAGAATATAATATAATATTTAATTAATTCTAAAGATTAAATATATTATATATTAAATAATATATATATATATATATATATATATATATATATATATATATTTCATAAAGTTATGGCGTGCGATTGTGAATTGAAATTTATGTCTCATGCGATTGCATGAGATCTCCACACAATCCTCATGCAATCGCATGAGGGGGTTAGGTGAGCTCAAATGCTTTAAAACGCGTTTTTGGGTCGAGCTGAATTCATTCATCCATCTTCACTCGTCTCAATCTCTCTTTATATAAATATATATGTGACGATCGCTCCAAATCCATATGGACGAACACGTCATTCATCGATTTCATTGCGAGGTATTTGACCTCTATATGATACGTTTTGTAAATATTGCATTCTTTTGAAAAGGCACACCATAAATGAATATTTAAATCAAAGGTTTTCGACATCTGATGATTTCTACATATAGACAATCACTGTAAATAATAGTTTACAATAGTACTTCCGTTGACAATGCAGTCAAAATAATATACATGGTGATGATTTGGTGAATGCAACGTTTCCTTGAAAATATGCCATGTAAGACTCCATGCACATAGCTTGTCTAACATATAAGCAAACAGCGGAAGACTTCTAGGGAACCTGAGAATAAACATGCTAACAAGTGTCAACACAAAGGTTGGTGAGTTCATAGTTTCAATGTTTTGCATAATCTGTACATAAAGGTGGATCACAAGATTTCAGTTGTTCAATCCAGAAACGTTTATCAAAATATTCTACGAAATTGAGCACCCTGGTAACTAAATTTAACGTATATATAATTTGTACCCTTTGTATAATCATCTTAATAATACACGCAAACCAACGTGTACGCTTCTCAAATAGCATACGTCCGTTAAAAGGCTAGTGCTCTAGCTCGGACGGGGATATCAAGCCCTATGGATCCATATACTACTACTCGCGCCCACCAGTTCTTATAACCGGCAGTTACTAGTTACCAAAGCTAAGGAATTTTCGGTTCAAACTCAGTATAGAATTTAGTATGTACTTGTGTCCATTGTTTAAAATAAAGTGCATGTATTCTCAGCCCAAAAATATATATTGCAAAAGCATTTAAAAAGGGAGCAAATGAAACTCACCTTAGCAGCATATAAAGTCGTTCACCAAAATGTGACTGAAACTCGGATTACCAAATAACCGTAGATCTCAACCTAGAGAACATATGTTGGTCAATAAATGTCTATCAAGCTAGGTCAGGTCATAGTGTATCACAATCCTAATGCTCGAGATCGACATACAAAAGTTATCCAAAGTCATTTCAAAAGGCCAATTTTGATAATAGTTCAATAAAACGAGACGTACCTTATATAAGGATTCATTTACTCGGTTGGTAATATTCAAAAATCCAATTTATCAATCTTACAAACAAGTTGTTTAAATATTAATTGCAGATTCAAAAGCAATTCCAATTAACGTCAATCATAATTCAGTTGACCATATCTTTTGATTCGTTCATCGAAATTACGCGATTTCTAAATGAAAAGTTATTGATTTTTTGCCAGCTTTCTAAAAACATGCATATCATATACCTTTTATCAGTAATATATGTATTTAATTCGTGATTCATCATAAACTGTTTAACGACGAAATTTAGCATACAAGCATGCATAAATATATATACTCGAGCACTAGACATGTATACACTATTAATATATAAAAGATAAGATATGAATGCTCACGTATCAATATTGTGATTCAATATTGCAGGAAAGTACGTAGACGCAACAGAGATGATAAACACTAGGTTTGACTTGCAAACAATACCTACGAATATTACCCATAACCTCCATAGCTATAACCCATAATTTCCTTAGCTCTATCCCGTTCGAAAAGCTTGTTTTGAAGTGACACACTCATGACCTCGTCGTAGTATTTTATGTATAATATTAATTATTAATAATAATAATAATAATAATAATAATAATAATAATAATAATAATAATAATAATAATAATAATAATAATAATAATAATAATAATATATAAAGAGAGCTGAGGATATATGTGTATGTAATCGAGCAAAAACGAATTCAATTTATAGACTTTTCCTGAAATCTGACCCCATGCGATCGCATGGGTTTTATGCCTATTTTCCATGCGATCGCATGGCCCCAAAATCCAGCTCACAAATTTTTTTGTTGTTTTGTTTGTCGACATATTTAAATATAATATATATAATATATTTAATTTAAATAATTAATTATATATTATATTAAATTCATGTGCATAGTTGACTTGTAATTTTCGTTCCAATGACTCATACGTTGTCACTCGACTTATGTCCCGGTTCTGGTTTCTCGAACGCATTTTCGTACGCTTAGAAAACTCGCAATTTACGTTTTGTGACTCGTACCTTTGTCAAAATATAGTCTTAAATTATCAATAAACTATATCATTCAAAGTGTATCTTAAACTTTCGAGTGTTTTGGTCATTTACTTTTATAAATCATTGTCTCGCTATTTGTTAATATATGTATAATAACAAATCATTTTATGACCAAGTTAATATATATTTTCAACATTCATAAACACGTTTTAAATATACGTCGCAAATTATTCATACAATTAATATTCCAACTTATCATATATATTCAAATAAATATTTAAACCAATAAGTTTAATGTACAGTATCAAACAATTAATACATTGTTACGTTTTCA
This sequence comes from Rutidosis leptorrhynchoides, assembly GCF_046630445.1. Taxonomy (NCBI): domain Eukaryota; kingdom Viridiplantae; phylum Streptophyta; class Magnoliopsida; order Asterales; family Asteraceae; genus Rutidosis; species Rutidosis leptorrhynchoides. The sequence goes on from NC_092336.1 coordinate 424,858,902, forward strand.
AGTTATAGTATATATATATGTATCTATATACATATAATAGTTCGCGAATTGTCAAGAACAACCGAAAGGTATTTGAATATATGAAAGTAGTTCAAAAATTTTGAGATTCAGTTTTACAGACTTTGCTTATCGTGTCGGAAATGTTAATCATACTAAGATTAAGTTTAAATTTGGTCAGAAATTTCCGGGTCATCACAGTACCTACCCGTTAAAGAAATTTCGTCCCGAAATTTGAGTGAGGTCGTCATGACTAACAATAAAAATGTTTTCATGACGTATATGTGTTGATAAATAGAGTTTTATCACCGTTGAATAATATGGATAAAACAATCCGATTATTCGAAGCGTATGAGAGAATTTATCGTAAAAGAGTGAAATGAAGAATAGAGATTCGTCTTAACTCTTGACGTATTAACGATTGATTTCTGTAATTTAAGGAATAGAAAATCTTCATAATCTAAATAAGATTTGATTCTTTAAAATTTAAGGAAATTAAGATTTCCTTTAAATACGTAATCTGCCTCGATTGCTATGTCTGATATTTTGCTATAAATTAACCACTTCCGTTTCATAATTTTCACCACTCCTACATCTTCTTCCTTATTTCATACTTCCAAAAGATTGTGAAATGCTTAATCCAGTTCTGATTCTTGATATTTTCTTGGCTATCGTATCTTTCATTCTTCTTTTTCATCTGCCACCAGAGAAAATTATTTTCTTCTACTATTACCTTGGGGTTATAGTATTTTTCATTCTCCCGTGTCTTTATATTGCTATACGCATTGATATACACGGTTTGTAATGTATGTGTTGTTGTCAGGCTTTATATTTTCCCTTATATTTCAAAGTTCCTGCTTCTGTCTTCTATAATTATTATCATCCCTAGTTAATGCTTTCTTTTATTTGCTTCGATTTATACCCCAATTTCTATTTCAGAGTTTTGTCCCTTCGTTTCTTCTTCTTGTGACTAAGCATTGCTTGTAATGGTTCAGAATTCGTAGGTATGGATTTTGAAATGAACATAGTTAATGTTCTAAGAAGGAAATTGTAATGGCACGATTTTGATTTGTCAAATTACCAGAATATTCGGAAAAGACCGAATCATCAAGAAAATATTTTCTTGATATTCTTAGAGATTAACTAGAATACAAGAGTCATATGACATAGCATATGATGATGTTATGATCTGTGAATCATCACGTTCCATTTAGAAACTCAGCATGACTTACTGTAATATAATCACGTTGATCAAGTGTCATTATATTATACTAACTCATGCTTCAGATCCCAACACCACTTCAAAAATATTCATATTTTAAACTCGAAGGTTTTAGAATTTAGAAACTAAAATAGTTTCTTTTATGATGTAACACAGATATCATAAGGAGAAAATTGATTTCCGATAAGAATGATTATGGAATTATCTCCAGAAATATGGAGGATATTTATAATGAAAGATATGATGATATCTTAGAATTTCTAATATCAGAGGATGATGAAAAATATTGTCCGAAAGGGTTTAGATTCGGAAGCAAGGTATTCGTTAATGGCTTCAGCAAATACTGAATCATTTGGATTCTTGAAAGGCAGGTATCGTCCTTGTGATTTATCCACAGCCTCCTTCATACTTTGCTCAATTCGTTTTCCAGTTCCAAACCTTTTCTTTTTCTGAGCTTTGCCAACACACTATTCTTTATCATCAAACTTTTTACTGTTAAGGTCGTTTACAGTTTTTGCTGCTTCATCAGTACTTTTTAAAATTTCGAGAACTATTTCGCGGTTTAAGGTGTTTTTCGGAAACTTCACATTCAAAGTACGTAAGTATAGGAGATAGATGTTATATGTACACATATAACTGTTGGAGTAGACATGCTGTGAGATTTCAAAATACTGATTGCTGATTCCCAGTAATTGGCAAGACAATTCTTGTTATAAGATGCAGATGAGTAAATGATGGGGTTTCGATAAATATAATAATTTTTCAAAAAGTCAAAGATCAGTGAAGTTGTTGGTAAGTTTACTGCTAATGTGGTGGAACATGAAAGGTTCCCCAGTAACAAGAACGTATATGTCAAGGTTATAATAAGGTTAATCTGAAAAGTCGAAGTTGACTGGTTGGAAGTGTGATGAAAATTTGATATCTTGAAAAGAATTGCAAGATTATTTTCGGTAATAACAACGTTAAAGGATCTTGCACAGTTTTGAAGTCAAAGTATAGCTTTAAAAGATGTAGAGATTTAAGAATGATGTCACCGGTTCAGAGTTATGGCTTGGATTCTGATCCGTCAATATCAAAATATGTAATTGAATTTGTATGGAAACGATTGTATATTGCTGTGAGCATAGTTAATAATTTTTGAATCAAAGTTGAAGAATGTACAGTGTAACATATTAATTGTGAACTTATATATTTTCCGGGTATTACCTACCTGTTAAAATATTCTCACCATTAACAGTTTGTACAAAATAATTTTCTTAATTACAATCTTTATGAAAATATACCTATATATATAGTTTCCTTAGATGTAATCATGGATTTAATGAGTTAACATAATATTAATCTCATCTGATTTTCGACTAGGACTAGAATATATAATCTCTAACACTTTTAGAAACTACATATTCTCTGCAGAATATTTCTTCGATGAAGTTATGAATCAATACTTCATCGTTTGTTGTTGTTGGTATTCCTTGATATCTATGGTGTGTATGACGTTGATGTTCGAGGTACAGATTGTGATGTTGAGGTGTGGGATGCGGATGTTGTTGTTGTTGGTGGTAATGATACTGTTGGCGTTGATGATGGTGGTACTGTTGATGTTGGTGATGCTGCTGGTGCTTGTAACCTTTGTACCATATTCTCTAAAGTCACCACTCGAGCACGAAGCTCGTTGACTTCTTCTACTACACCGGGATGATTGTCGGTTCGGACGAGCGGATGAATAAGATTTAGAATTTGAGATAGTATATTATCGTGACGAGATACTCTGTAAATGAGAGAGAAAATGGTATTACGAACAGGTTCGCCGGTAAGTGCTTCAGGTTCTTCGCCAAGAAGGCAATGTGGTGGATGGAAGGGATCGCCTTCTTCTTGTCTCCAATAATTAAGTAGGCTACGAACCCATCCCCAATTCATCCAGAATAGATGATGGCTAATTGGTTGATCCATTCCGGTTACACTGTCTTCGGAATTCATGTGAATATCCATATCGGAATGGCTGTCAGAGTTTAAGGAATTTGAACTAGATACGGGATCCATCTTGTATAATTAGGGAGATGATTTTTGATATGAATTAGATTATAGAATTTAGTTTAGTATTCTTCAATACATAATTTACATATGTATATATAATATCAAATTCCATAAATCACGGAGAAATTTTCGGAAGATGTCAGGAAAAGTTTACAGTAACAGATACGCTAAGATATGAATTTTGTCTATACACTATTCATGCAATCAATGTAGTAAAACGTGTTTAGACTTAAGAATGATAAGCATGTAATTTCCGAAAAGAAATGATAAGCAAAACTTTTAACATGCAGACACGGTCGAAGTCCAGACTTACTAAGGCATCCTAACAACTATCAGTTAGACACACTCATGCAAGACCTGGTTCGCTAGGACCAACGCTCTGATACCAACTGTGACGATCGCTCCAAATCCATATGGACGAACACGTCATTCATCGATTTCATTGCGAGGTATTTGACCTCTATATGATACGTTTTGTAAATATTGCATTCTTTTGAAAAGACACACCATAAATGAATATTTAAATCAAAGGTTTTCGACATCTGATGATTTCTACATATAGACAATCACTGTAAATAATAGTTTACAATAGTACTTCCGTTGACAATGCAGTCAAAATAATATACATGGTGATGATTTGGTGAATGCAACGTTTCCTTGAAAAATATGCCATGTAAGACTCCATGCACATAGCTTGTCTAACATATAAGCAAACAGCGGAAGACTTCTAGGGAACCTGAGAATAAACATGCTAACAAGTGTCAACACAAAGGTTGGTGAGTTCATAGTTTCAATGTTTTCCATAATCTGTACATAAAGGTGGATCACAAGATTTCAGTTGTTCAATCCAGAAACGTTTATCAAAATATTCTACGAAATTGAGCACCCTGGTAACTAAACTTAACATATATATAATTTGTACCCTTTGTATAATCATCTTAATAATACACGCAAACCAACGTGTACGCTTCTCAAATAGCATACGTCCGTTAAAAGGCTAGTGCTCTAGCTCGGACGGGGATATCAAGCCCTATGGATCCATATACTACTACTCGCGCCCACCAGTTCTTATAATCGACAGTTACTAGTTACCAAAGCTAAGGGATTTTCGGTTCAAACTAAGTATAGAATTTAGTATGTACTTGTGTCCATTGTTTAAAATAAAGTGCATGTATTCTCAGCCCAAAAATATATATTGCAAAAGCATTTAAAAAGGGAGCAAATGAAACTCACCTTAGCAGCATATAAAGTCGTTCACCAAAATGTGACCGAAACTCGGATTACCAAATAACCGTAGATCTCAACCTAGATAACATATGTTGGTCAATAAATGTTTATCAAGCTAGGTCAGGTCATAGTGTATCATAATCCTAATGCTCGAGATTGACATACAAAAGTTATCCAAAGTCGTTTCAAAAGGTCAATTTTGACAATAGTTCAACAAAACGAGACGTACCTTATATAAGGATTCATTTACTCGGTTGGTAATATTCAAAAATCCAATTTATCAATCTTACAAACAAGTTGTTTAAATATTAATTGCAGATTCAAAAACAATTCCAATTAACGTCAATCATAATTCAGTTGACCATATCTTTTGATTCGTTCATCGAAATTACGCGATTTCTAAATGAAAAGTTATTGATTTTTCGCCAGCTTTCTAAAAACATGCATATCATATACCTTTTATCAGTAATATATGTATTTAATTCGTGATTCATCATAAACTGTTTAACGACGAAATTTAGCATACAAGCATGCATAAATATATATACTCGAGCACTAGACATGTATACACTATTAATATATAAAAGATAAGATATGATTGCTCACGTATCAATATTATGATTCAATATTGCAGGAAAGTACGTAGGCGCAAAAGAGATGATAAACACTAGGTTTGACTTGCAAACAATACCTACGAATATTACCCATAACCTCCATAGCTATAACCCATAATTTCCTTAGCTCTATCTCGTTCGAAAAGCTTGTTTTGAAGTGACACACTCATGACCTCATCGTAGTATTTTATGTATAATATTAATTAATAATAATAATAATAATAATAATAATAATAATAATAATAATAATAATAATAATAATAATAATAATAATAATAATATATAAAGAGAGCTGAGGATATATGTGTGTGTAATCGAGCAAAAACGAATTCAATTTATAGACTTTTCCTGAAATCTGACCCCATGCGATCGCATGGGTTTTATGCCTATTTTCCATGCGATCGCATGGCCCCAAAATCCAGCTCACAATTTTTGTTGTTGTTTTGTTTATCGACATATTTAAATATAATATATTTAATATATTTAATTTAAATAATTAATTATATATTATATTAAATTCATGTGCATAGTTGACTTGTAATTTTTGTTCCGATGACTCGTACGTTGTCACTCGACTTATGTTCCGGTTCCGGTTTCTCGAACGCATTTTTGTACGCTTAGAAAACTCGCAATTTACGTTTTGTGACTCGTACCTTTGTCAAAATATAGTCTTAAATTATCAATAAACTATATCATTCAAAGTGTATCTTAAATTTTCGAGTGTTTTGGTCATTTACTTTTATAAATCATTGTCTCGCTATTTGTTAATATATATATAATAACAAATCGTTTTATGACCAAGTTAATATATATTTTCAACATTCATAAACACGTTTTAAATATATGTCACAAATTATTCATACAATTAATATTCCAACTTATCATATATATTCAAATAAATATTTAAACCAATAAGTTTAATGTACAGTATCAAACAATTAATACATTGTTACGTTTTCAAGTTATAGTATATATATATATATATATATATATATATATATATATATATATATATATATATATATATATATATATATATATATATATATATATATATATATATGTATCTATATACATATAATTGTTCGCGAATTGTCAAGAACAACCGAAAGGTATTTGAATATATGAAAGTAGTTCAAAAATTTTAAGATTCAGTTTTACAGACTTTGCTTATCGTGTCAGAAATGTTAATCATACAAAGATTAAGTTTAAATTTGGTCAGAAATTTCCGGGTCATCACAATATAATATAATAATAATTATTAATATTATTAATGTTATTAATATTATTATTAATCTTATTATTATTATTAGTATTATACATAAAATACTACGACGAGATCATGAGCGAATTATTTCAAGATTGGTTTTTCGAGTGGGATAGGGCTAAGGAAATTATGGGTTATAGCGATGGAGGTTATGGGTATAGTTTGTGGGTATGCTCGTGAGGTCAAACTAGTGTTTATCATCTCCGTTGCGTCTATATACTTTTCTGCAATATTGAATCTCAATATTGATACGTGAGCACTCATAACTTAACTTTTATATATTAATAGTGTATCCCTGACTAGTGCTCGAGTATATATGATTATGCATGCTTGTATTTTTAATTTCGTCGTTAAATAGTATATGATAGATCATGAATTTAGTACATATGCTACTAGGATAAGGTATATGATATGCATGTCGTTGGAAAGCTGGCGAAAAATTAATAACTTTTCATTTAGAAAGCGAATGGTTTCGATGAACAGATTAAAAGATATAATCAACTGAATTATTATTTTCAGTATTATTATTATTAAAATGATTATTATTATTATCGTCATTATTATCATCGTTATTATTATTATTATTATTATTATTATTATCATCATCGTTATAAGAGTTACTATTAAAAATTGTCATTTTTACTAATATTACTATCATTAAGATTATTATTAATATTATCATTATTATTATTACAAAATAATACAAATTTTTACTTATTATTATTATCAATATTATTTTATCAAATAAATATGTAATACAGAGATATTCTTACCACTCGTAATATAATTACATTAATAACACACAACACTATATTTTTATGACATTAAGTGAACCTTATAAATTTTATTACTTTAGTTATATAAAAGTATATTTTTATCATGTATAGATTTTGATGTAAATTTTTATTAACAAATGACTTTTATTATTTACTTTAATAAAATTTGTTAAATATATTTAAATATATATAAAACGATTATATTTAAGTTATATAATAAACACATATAAATTTTGGAAATCATTTTGGGTCAAGTTGACTTTTGCATATTAGACTCGAGCATTAGGATTGTGATACACTACGACTAGACCTAAATTGTTAAACAGATATTGACCAACATATACATATATATATATATACATATATATATATACATATATATATATATATATATACATAATATAGGTTCGTGAATCCGAGGCCAACCTTGCACTTGTTCAGTGCCGTCATATGCATTATTGCTACGAAATACAGTTTTGTGAGTTTCATTTGCTCCCTTTTTAAATGCTTTTGCAATATATATTTTTGGGACTGAGAATACATGCGCTGCTTTTATAAATGTTTTACGAAATAGACACAAGTAATCGAAACTACATTCTATGGTTGGATTATCGAAATCGAATATCACCCCTTTAGTTTGGTAACCTAAGAATTAGGAAACAGTACCCCTAATTGACGCGAATCCTAAAGATAGATTTATGGGCCTAACAAACCCCATCCGAGGTACGGATGCTTTAGTACTTCGATTTTTATACAGACGAGAGGATTCTGTTATACATACGAGAGGATTCTGTTATACAGACGAGAGGATTCTGTTTTAGGGATATTCTATATGCATCTTGTTAATGTCGGTTACCAGGTGTTCACCATATGAATGATTTTACCTTAATGCAGACGAGAGGATTCTGCTTGAGGATTATGTTTATGAAAAATGAAAATCTTGTGGTCTATTATATTATTGGAAATGATTTTACCTTTATGCAGATGAGAGGATTCTGCTATTGGAATTATATTTAAACGAAAATCTTGTGGTTAATTAAAATAATGGAAATGAATGATTATGATAAACTAATGAACTCACCAACCTTTTTGGTTGACACTTGAAAGCATGTTTATTCTCAGGTTTGAAAGAAATCTTTCGCTGTGCATTTGCTCATTTTAAAGATATTACTTGGAGTCATTCATGGCATATTTCAAAAGACGTTGCATTCAAGTTGTTGAGTTCAATAAAGATTATTATTAAGTAAATGACAGATTAGATCATTTATAGTTGGATGTTATAAAATGGTACGCATGCGTGTCAACTTTCGATGTAATGAAAGTTTGTCTTTTAAAAACGAATGCAATGTCTGTAAAATGTATCATATAGAGGTCAAATACCTCGCAATGTAACTATATGTTATTGTGACGACTCCGTCAAAACACTTAACGGCTCCGTCACTTGGTCCCACAGCTTGATCGAAACTCTATATGAATTTAATAAAACAACCTTGCATTCTTTATTTAAAAAAAATGATTTCCTATAAAGGAAATCTACTAAAATGTATAAGTTTAGAAAAACTATACAATAATACTTTAACCAAAAGTTGACCAAAATAAAGTCAACAAACAACCACTTTTTAATGTAACAAAATAGAATGCAAGTTAATGTTTAACAAAAACTGCCATCATAAATATGCAGACTCTCTAAGCACAGCGGAAGCAATCAATCATGAACCTGAGAATAAAACATGCGAGTAACTGTCAACAAAAATGTTGAGTGAATTATAGGTTTAATATTGCAAACAATATTTAATTTAAACAACAAAAATTTATGTTTGAAAACATAAAAACTCCTTTTAAACCACCAAATTATATGCTAGAAAACATATAATAAAACATTATTCCATTTTCCGTGAGCCACCTGGTAACCACTTAACCATTTATTTACCCTTGCCAAACACAATAAATAATATACACCGAACAAGTGTATCTACAACAAAATACGAAGTACTAAACATTCCGATTATAAATTGCTAGCGCGACTAGCTCGAAATGGGGTTGTCAAACCCGATAGATCTATCCATAGGATTCGCGTTCACCAGTAGAAACCAGTGATTACAGTTACCAGACTAGGGAATATTTTTGTTCAACTCACAATGAATAATTTAAACCAACTTCCACTTGTCCAAAATATAAAATAAATTGCATGTATTCTCATCCCAAAGATTAAAAATAGAAAATGGGACTATAACTCACCTTAATAGCAACGAAGTAACCAATACAATTAAGCGAACAGCAAATGTAGTACAGTGATCAGGAATGATCACAACGCCGACCTATAAATAAAGCAGGTCGATATAAATAACTAACTTAGGTCAAGTCTTAGTATGACAGCTATTGTACATGTTGCAAGTAGTCATAGAACAATACTCAATATGCATCGGTTTGATCGGAACAGCTTACGGACACACACTTTCTATTTTTAGAAAGTTTCTATTTTTAGCAGGTTTCCATTTTTGGAAAGTTTCTATTTTTGGAAAGTTTCTATTTTTGGAAAGTTTCTATTTTTGGAAAGTTTCTATTTTTGGAAAGTTTCCAAATTTAGAAAGTTGCTATTTTAGGAAAGTTTATAAGTTAGGAAAGTTTCCTTAATTAGAAAGTCAACAAAAGTCAACTAAAAGTCAAAGTCAACCGAAAGTCAACTCAAAAGTCAACCTTGGTCAAACATAGTCAACATTAATTTGAAAAGTGTAATGTTATAATAATAACATAGGTTATAATGTTTATTAAAGTCAAAAGTGTATAATTATGTCTTAACATAAGTTTAATTAAATTAAAATGAATTATTAAAGTTTAGATAAGTTTAAATGATATAATTAATATAACATAAGTATTTAATTAATTAATTAAATATTAGTCATAATATAAGTATTATTAATTAATAATAAATTTTAAATCATATCATAAGTATTATTAATTAATAATGAATTATTAATCATATCATAAATTTTTAATTATACTTATTAAATCATAAGTATTTAATAATTAAATAATAACTAAATAATAACTAAGCCTTATAATAATTAAATAATTAATTAATCCTTATTATAAGTCTTATTATAATAATCTCATAATATAAGTTTAATACTTACCATAAGTATTTTCCATTAATAATAAAAGTATTATTAATTAAAAGTTTAATTAAAATTTTAATTAAATCATAAGTAATAATTAAATGATATAATAAATATATATCATAAGTCTTAAATAATAATAATTACTTTTTTTTATCATAAGTAATTAAATGATAATGAAATCCATTATTTTTATCATAAGTTCAATAGTTAATCATAAATTTTAAATCAAAAGTTCATCGGGTCGTATCTTGAGCCCCGGGTGTCGGTTTTCGGCGAGCCTTACATATATCTCTGCCTAATCAAACCACCCGACACTTTGGTACACTCAAGAACACACCAAGAACAGGCCACAAGTCGTGATATACAGCCAATACACTACTTGGAACTTCAATTTAATCAAAAACGTGTTTTAGACGTAACGGGTGATTCGTGGCTCGGATTGAGATGACCCGAACATGAAAGTTCGCCCCACCATCAGTCCTAACACACTAACACACCCTAAAGTCACCAAATATGATCACAAGGTCGGACCACACCTGGTTCATACCAAAATCACATTCAATCTTAATAAAATACCACTTTGATCATAACTATGGTTCCGGGAATCGAAACGACATGAATCCGGTGTCTAAAATTAATGTCTTGATGAGAGGAACTCATTTATATACTTTATTTTAACTTTTATATCAGTTACAAAGTCAGAAACACACGAAAAAGCTGCTGTCCAAATTATATCAAACCGAAAACATATGTTTACGAGTAATTCTATGCATACAAACACCATTACAACAACAAGTAATCATCATACTATTAATTTATAATCAAAATACAGAAATATAATGAAAAATCAAAAGTTCTAGGGTTAGGGTTTATACCCTATTCAAGAATTGAGAAGAATGAGATTAAAGATCGCGAGACGGTGAATCCGATTATGTAGATGATCTTGATTGATGAAGAACACTTGTATGCTAGATGATGGTGGACGAATTTTATGATGATGATGCTAAGAAAATCGGCCAAAATGATGTAAGAGAAAGAAGGGAGAAAAGAAAAATAAAAAGGCTAGGTTAAATGGAGCATTTTGGTGGTTTTGATCAAATAAATCACTAATTACCAAGAATGGCAAAAACAACCCCTCCCTCCTTGATATTTTCGGCCAAAAACAAAAGGGTGGGCCCCATTTGTGGGCCAACTTGCTAAAAGATTAATTCCTTATGGCCCGATGTCATAACCCGTCCTTAACCATAAGAACGCGTTAGATAACGTATGATTTCATTGCGAGGTATTGACCTCTATATGAGACATTTTTGAAAGAAAACTGCATATATTATACATTACAAACCATAACCATTATTTTTGTTACAAGCTTAAGACAATAAAAAGAAGATTAACGTTTAGCGATAATCTTCGACTTACAAACTTTACAAATGATGACAACAACACGGTTTCTAGCATATTTTACAATGCAACATCTCGGATATGCAGTTTTATTTTTGACACAAACATGCGTACGCAAGATCCTGGTTAGATCCAACATGATACAGCGGAAGCTTTAGAAATCACCTGAGAATAGACATGTTTTAAAAAGGTCAACATAAAGTTGGTGAGATATAGGTTTAATGCCGGCAGCAATATATATATATAGACCACAAGATTTCGTATATAAACAGTTTAATAAAAGTATTCTAAGTGGTTGAGCACTCGGTAACCATACTTAACATTTTCACGTCGCATATTCCCTTTAATATGAAATCTTACTACACCGTACCAAGTGTAGTCACAAAACGAAGTACTGTGCAACCGTTGAATACTGGTCGTCCAGTCCGGTTGGGGTTGTCAGGCCCGATAGATCTATCAACAGGATTCGCGTTTACAATACCGCTGTAAATATTAGTTACCAAGCTACAGGGAAGTATGCCAGTGGTACAACTCAACGTAGAACATATTTTTCAGTTACTTGTGTCCATATCGTAAAACATAAAATACATGTATTCTCATCCCGAAATATTTAGAGTTTAAAAGTGGGACTATATACTCACTCTTGTCTTGATGATATATATAATTTGACTCGGTCTTCCGGTTGATATCACGAACCTATCCATATATAATATATCAATATGTTTTCATTTTTAAACAAACGTTATAAATATATACTTGTTATACTTTTAATACTTTGAATAATTCCTTAGTCCGTAGTTAGCAGTCCGATGTTAGTAATTCAATTTTAATGGTTCATTTTTAGATGTTTAATATACCCGCAATGAAATAAATAAAACCCCCAACGAAATCAATAAAACCCCATCGTATATGTGTTGGTCGAGATTAATCTTGACCCATGGTACCGGTGTTGTCAAATGACGTGTTGCGTACATAAAGTACCGGTGTTGTCAAATGACGTGTTGCGTACAATCATGGGATCTTATGATTAATCTTCTCGTATTGTTTACGGGTGATCCTGAACCATATAAAATTAAATTATGAGTACATATATATAAAATATCATGTTATTTTAAAAAGATGTGATTTATTTAATTTTCTCCAATTATTTTCGTAGCTAAACTAGTCTTAGATATCCGATCTCGTTTTGGTCATAGTTTCTTCGTTACAACTCCGTTTTCGTTGATTCAACTTGCCACTTCCTTGAATCGAGTCCCTCTTTAAGACTATGAACTGTAAATACCTTAGTTTGTATTCGAAATCACAGGTCATAGGTCAAACTTTAGTGAAACTTATGAAGTTAATCATTTTTGTTACAACAAAATCATTTAATGACCATTTTTCTAAAAATACCTATACTTTGAAAAACCAAGTTTTACCTTGTTAAATTAGCATATACATAAGTTATATTACAGGTCTTGAAGTATTTTAAAAGTTAAGTTAGAAGGATCTATTTAGTTTGCAAACAAGTTTGAAAACATTCAAACTATGTTCTTGTTGTTAAACTTGTATACCACAAAATATGATAGCTATATATATATGAATCGAATAAGGTTATGAACATATATTCTACCTCAAGTTCCTTGGATGAAGTTGCTGTAAAAGAGAAGTAAGAAGCTAGAATCAAAAGGGTGATAGAAGTGGATGAAAGATTGGAAGTAAGTTGGTGTTCTTGGAGGGTTTTCTTGAAGTGTTTTTGTATGGTTTTCTTATGGTGTTTTAGTATGGTTTTTGAAGCTAGATCTTCAAGGTTATGAGCTGAGGTGGTTAAGGTGTTTTAGGGTTCATAAGTATGTGTGTGTTTTGGCTAGATACTTGGAGTAAAATGAATCAAAAATGGGTTACTCCTAACCCTTTAAAAAACGTGAATGGGGGAGTATGGAGACAAAATTTCAAGTGATAATTTTATGTATCTAGTCCTAATTGCTTCCAAGTTCAATTACCTAGCCCTCATGGCATGAACAATGGCTGGTTAGGTGGTGATTTTGATGTGTATTTACTATTAGTAAATACGTATAGAAGCTTGGTATGATACGAGTACAAATACTCTAGGTATACGTATAGAAATCTTGTGAAAAATGTAATGAGAATTCAAATATAGCTATCTTTTGTGAATATACTTATATTGTTTTATGTATTTAAGTCTTTAAAAGTGATTAAATACATTACATATACGATATATGTATAAACATTATAGGTTATAAGTATTTATGTCAAATAACGTTACGTATGGTTATTGTTTTGAAAACTTAAGTTAGTAGTTTCAAAATATACTTATAACTTATTGTTATTAATACAAAATGAGATATTAAAACATTCTTGGATCATGTTAAATATGTATATATACATATATATACACAAACGTATAATTATCATATATTGTATAGTTCATGATATCATCGGTCAAACTAGACGGTCAAACGTTGTGTAAAACTCATTTCAAAAACATAAGTCTCAACAATTTGGATTGCTTATCATGTTGGTAAGGTTTAATTTATGTAAATATTAATCTTATAAGTATAGAACGATCGAAAAAGTGCGGGTCATTACAGTACCTACCCGTTAAATAAATTTCGTCCCGAAATTTTAAAATCGTACCTATTTTGCGTCATCGAGAAACAAGTGCGGATACTTTCGTTTCATCTGATCCTCGCGTTCCCAAGTAAACTCGGGACCTCTTCTAGCATTCCAACGAACCTTAACAATCGGTATATTACTCTGTTTGAGCTGTTTAACTTCACGGTCCATGATTTCGATTGGTTCTTCGACGAATTGTAGTTTCTCGTCGACATGGATTTCCTCAAGAGGAATGGTGAGGTCTTCCTTTGCAAGACACTTCTTAAGGTTTGAGACGTGAAAGGTATTATGTACTCCGGCGAGTTGTTGTGGTAACTCGAGTCGATAAGCTACCGGTCCAATGCGTTCGATGATCTTAAACGGGCCTACGTATCTTGGGTTCAGTTTACCCCTTTTGCCGAAACGTATTACACCTTTCCAAGGTGACACCTTTAGCATAACCATGTCACCGATCTGAAACTCTAATGGTTTCCTTCGGACATCGGCGTAGCTCTTTTGGCGACTACGGGCTGTTTTCAATCTCTCTTTGATTTGTACTATCTTCTCAGTCGTTTCATGTATGATCTCGGGACCAGTTAATTGTCGATCTCCTACTTCATTCCAACAAATAGGAGATCTACACTTCCTTCCGTACAATGCTTCGAATGGCGCAGCTTTAATGCTCGCATGATAACTATTATTATACGAGAATTCTGCTAACGGTAGATATTTATCCCATCCGTTTCCAAAATCGATCACACATGCCCTGAGCATGTCTTCGAGAGTCTGAATCGTTCTTTCACTCTGTCCATCGGTTTGTGGATGATATGCGGTACTCATATCCAACCGAGTTCCTAGTGCCTCCTGTAGTGATTGCCAAAACTTTGAGGTAAATCTACTATCACGATCGGATATAATGGAAATAGGTATCCCATGCCTTGAAACAACTTCCTTTATATACAATCGTAATAGTTTCTCCATTCTATCCGTTTCCTTTATAGGCAAGAAATGTGCAGACTTGGTGAGACGATCAACAATCACCCAAATGGTGTCGTATCCCCAGGCAGTCTTTGGTAACTTCGTGATGAAATCCATGGTAATACCATCCCATTTCCATTCTGGGATTTCTGGTTGTTGAAGTAACCCTGACGGCTTCTGGTGTTCTGCTTTGACCTTAGAACAAGTTAAACACTCCCCAACATATGTTGCAACGTCTATCTTCAAATTAGGCCACCAATAATGCGTCTTAAGATCTTGGTACATCTTTCCAACTCCAGGATGTATCGAATATCTTGTCTTATGTGCCTCGTTCAATATCAACTTCCTTAATCCACCCAACTTCGGTACCCAAATACGATTTGCAAAATATCGAATTCCATCTTCCCGTATAACGAGTTGCTTCTCATACTTCTTCATTATTTCATTTCTTATGTTTTCTTTAGTAAGTGCTTCTCGTTGAACTTCTTTGATTTGTGAGTTGAGATTCATGCGAATTTTTATGTTCATTGCTCGTACTTGAATTGGTTCTCGTTCCTTTCTGCTTAGAGCATCGGCCACCACGTTCGCCTTCCCGGGATGATAACGAATTTCACAATCATAGTCATTTATCAGCTCGACCCACCTACGTTGCCTCATGTTCAGCTGTTTCTGATCAAAAATATGTTGAAGACTTTTATGATCAGTGAACACAGTGCATCTAACCCCATATAAGTAGTGTCTCCATATCTTCAACGCAAACACGACTGCTCCCAGTTCTAGATCATGCGTCGTATAATTCCGCTCGTGAATCTTCAATTGTCGGGAGGCGTATGCAATAACTTTCTTCCGTTGCATAAGAACGCAACCAAAACCTTGTCGCGAAGCGTCACAATATATTTCAAAATCATCGTTCCCTTCAGGTAACGATAAAATAGACGCCGTAGTTAACTTCTTCTTCAGTAATTGAAATGCGTTCTCCTGCTCCGAGGTCCATTCGTATTTCTTCCCTTTTTGCGTTAATGCTGTCAACGGCTTAGCTATTCGGGAAAAATCTTGAATAAACCTTCTATTATAACCGGCTAAACCCAAAAATTGGCGTATCTGCATTGGTGTTTTAGGAGTCTCCCATTTTTCAATGGCCTTAATTTTAGCTGGATCAACCTGAATTCCTTTGCTACTAACAACGTGACCAAGAAATTGCACTTCTTTCAACCAGAAAGCACACTTAGAAAATTTAGCGTATAGCTGTTCTTTTCTCAACAACTCTAATATCAACCTTAAATGCTGCTCATGCTCTTGCTCACTCTTGGAATAGATAAGAATGTCATCAATGAAAACAATAACAAACTTATCTAAATATGGACTACAAACTCGATTCATGAGGTCCATGAATACAGCTGGCGCATTCGTCAATCCAAACGGCATGACCAAAAATTCGTAATGACCATAACGCGTTCGAAAAGCAGTTTTCGGTATATCTTATTCTTTGACGCGTAGTTGATGATAGCCCGATCTTAAGTCGATTTTTGAATAAACACATGATCCTTGCAATTGATCAAATAAGTCATCAATTTTCGGTAGTGGATACCGATTTTTGATAGTTAACTTATTTAATTCACGATAATCTATACACATCCTAAAAGATCCATCTTTCTTTTTAACAAATAGAATCGGAGCTCCCCACGGTGAAGTACTTGGTCGTATGAATCCACGATCCAATAATTCTTTTAACTGACTCTGAAGTTCTTTTAACTCAGACGGTGCAAGTCTATATGGAGTACGGGCAACTGGTGCAGCTCCTGGTACTAAATCTATTTGAAATTCTACAGATCTAAATGGAGGTAATCCCGGCAACTCTTCCGGAAAAACTTCAGGAAAATCTCTTGCCACAGGCACGTCGTTGATGCACTTCTCTTTTTCTTTCTTTTCGACTTTATTAACATGTGCTAGAATAGCATAACATCCCTTTTCTAAACACTTCTTGGCTTTCAAACAGCTAATGAGTTTTAGCTTTGAGTTACCCTTCTCTCCATAAATCATCACCGGCATTTTATCCTTACAAGGAATGCGAATTGCCTTCTTGGCACACACAACTTCAGCTCCTACTTTGGACATCCAGTCCATGCCGACTATTACATCAAAACTTCCTAATTCTACGGGTATTAAGTCAATTTTAAATGTTTCTCCGGCTAAATTTATTTTACAATCACGGCAAATTTTATCGGCTTTAATTAGTTTACCATTAGCTAACTCAATCATGTACTTAGCATCTAGAGGTAATGATGAACAATTCAATTTAGTGTAAAAATTTCTACACACGTAACTTCTATCGGCACCAGTATCAAATATAATAGATGCTGATAAGTTATTAATGGTAAACGTACCCGTAACAAGCTCCGGGTCTTCACATGCCTCTCTAGCATTAATAATAAATGCTCTCCCACGTGCAGGTCCGATATTCTTCTCTGGATTCGGGCACTGGCTCTTATAATGACCCTGTTTCCCACATCCATAACAAGTAACAGTAGCCAAAGCAGTTCTATTTGCATTAGTGGCAGGAGTCTTGGTACCATTTGTATTTGTAACGAGAGCCCTACAATCTTCAGCAAGATGACCCTTTCGATTACATTTGTTGCATACCACATTACAGTAACCAGAGTGATGTTTGTGGCATCGGTTGCATAAAGGATTTTGTCCTTTATAACCAAAGCTTAAACCACTACCCGCACCTTGCGTGATTTCTTGTTTCTTAAAAGATTGTTGTTGGTTACCTCGATCATAATTTCCATTCCACTTTCTTTTGTTACCTGATACCTTCACATCAGTATTGGATACTTTCTTATCCATGATGACCTGATCCATTAGCTCTTTTGCCATGGTTATAGCTTCATGAATTGTCTTAGGTTTCGATGCTGTAACATTTGCCTTGACCTTTTTGGGCAAACCATCTTTGTACATTTCAATCTTCCGTTCTTCGGTTGGAACCAACTCAGGACATAGCAAAACTAATTCCATGAATCGCTGATTGTAGTTGGTGATTTCAGTACCAACAACCTTCAGGCTTCGTAATTCATCTTCCAACTTCCTAACCTCATTCCTTGGACAATACTCGTTGATTAACATTATTTTGAATTCTTCCCATGGGGTATCATAAGCTACATCTCCTCCTACAGCCTTCACATAATTTTTCCACCACGTGAGTGCACTATCTTGTAAAGTGCACGATGCATACTTGGTTATGTCCTTTTTCAACACAACCACTGATTTTAAACACAGTCTCCATCTTTTCTATCCACCGGGTTAAACCGATCGGTCCTTCCGTTCCACTGAATGATGAGGGCTTGCAAGCTTGAAAAGTTTTGTAGGTGCATCCTACACGAGGATTTGGGTTAACTGCAGCAGCTCTTGCAGCCTCGACCCATAACATTCTGTTGTTCACTCGCTGATTGATGAGTTCCTGGATTTCTTGTTCCGTCATTCGGTTCAATCGCGCCATAATCTTCAATAAGAATGAGAAAAAAAAAATAATTATTCACATGGAATATTATAGATGTAGTATGTATTTACAGTACATCGTAGCTTATTAATAATATGAACCAGTTATTATTATAAAAGCCTTTTCTTCTTATTAGCATTTTATAATTATATCTAGGGTAGTACCTACCCGTTAATGTTCATACTTAATAGCTTAGTACAGAACCAATTACTACAATCTAAATAATACTTAACCATGGAAAATTATTGCATTTCATACTTCACTATTTTACATATGCTTATCTTACATCGAACATTAAGCAAACCACACTAATAATATTATACAAAACATTATATGATCCCATGGTTTAATACGGCAGCACATCGTTTGGTCTATTTTCTAGGACGTTTAGGTTCAAGGAATGGCCTAACGCTTATCCTAGCTGTCTGCCTATATTTTGGCGGTGGGGCTGAAGAACTGGATGCCGGGATAGCACTAATAGGAATAGCGGGAATAGGGGTGGTAGTGTCTAGTGGAGTTGGTGCCACATCATCCTTACTAAACTCGGGATTTGAATTTTCTAATTCATTAGCCTTTCGTTTCTTTCCTAGTTCGAACTTGTCTTTCGTAATTTCCTGTATTTTTTCCTCGGGTTCACTTTCCTCCTCGGGTTCACTTTCCTCCTCGGGTTCACTTTCCGGGTTCTTTATAGTTAGTTCATCCGGAATTTGTGAGTCTTCCCCAAAGATATTATTTTCGTCATCGGATAGGTTAATGACTGAAACACCATCTGAAGATTCTGATTCGGAGTCGCTGAATGTGATAATAAGTTTTGAGCCCGACATCTATCACACAACAACTAACCCATTAGTACTACATAATATTTACATATAAATTTTAACCAACAATGATAAGCAATGGTTTTTAAATCAGACCCGGTCAAAGTCCAGACTTACTAATGTATCCTAACGACTTATCGGTTAGACACACTAATGCAAACCTGGTTCGCTAAGACCAACGCTCTGATACCACATGTCATAACCCGTCCTTAACCATAAGAACGCGTTAGATAACGTATGATTTCATTGCGAGGTATTGACCTCTATATGAGACATTTTTGAAAGAAAACTGCATATATTATACATTACAAACCATAACCATTATTTTTGTTACAAGCTTAAGACAATAAAAAGAAGATTAACGTTTAGCGATAATCTTCGACTTACAAACTTTACAAATGATGACAACAACACGGTTTCTAGCATATTTTACAATGCAACATCTCGGATATGCAGTTTTATTTTTGACACAAACATGCGTACGCAAGATCCTGGTTAGATCCAACATGATACAGCGGAAGCTTTAGAAATCACCTGAGAATAGACATGTTTTAAAAAGGTCAACATAAAGTTGGTGAGATATAGGTTTAATGCCGGCAGCAATATATATATATAGACCACAAGATTTCGTATATAAACAGTTTAATAAAAGTATTCTAAGTGGTTGAGCACTCGGTAACCATACTTAACATTTTCACGTCGCATATTCCCTTTAATATGAAATCTTACTACACCGTACCAAGTGTAGTCACAAAACGAAGTACTGTGCAACCGTTGAATACTGGTCGTCCAGTCCGGTTGGGGTTGTCAGGCCCGATAGATCTATCAACAGGATTCGCGTTTACAATACCGCTGTAAATATTAGTTACCAAGCTACAGGGAAGTATGCCAGTGGTACAACTCAACGTAGAACATATTTTTCAGTTACTTGTGTCCATATCGTAAAACATAAAATACATGTATTCTCATCCCGAAATATTTAGAGTTTAAAAGTGGGACTATATACTCACTCTTGTCTTGATGATATATATAATTTGACTCGGTCTTCCGGTTGATATCACGAACCTATCCATATATAATATATCAATATGTTTTCATTTTTAAACAAACGTTATAAATATATACTTGTTATACTTTTAATACTTTGAATAATTCCTTAGTCCGTAGTTAGCAGTCCGATGTTAGTAATTCAATTTTAATGGTTCATTTTTAGATGTTTAATATACCCGCAATGAAATAAATAAAACCCCCAACGAAATCAATAAAACCCCATCGTATATGTGTTGGTCGAGATTAATCTTGACCCATGGTACCGGTGTTGTCAAATGACGTGTTGCGTACATAAAGTACCGGTGTTGTCAAATGACGTGTTGCGTACAATCATGGGATCTTATGATTAATCTTCTCGTATTGTTTACGGGTGATCCTGAACCATATAAAATTAAATTATGAGTACATATATATAAAATATCATGTTATTTTAAAAAGATGTGATTTATTTAATTTTCTCCAATTATTTTCGTAGCTAAACTAGTCTTAGATATCCGATCTCGTTTTGGTCATAGTTTCTTCGTTACAACTCCGTTTTCGTTGATTCAACTTGCCACTTCCTTGAATCGAGTCCCTCTTTAAGACTATGAACTGTAAATACCTTAGTTTGTATTCGAAATCACAGGTCATAGGTCAAACTTTAGTGAAACTTATGAAGTTAATCATTTTTGTTACAACAAAATCATTTAATGACCATTTTTCTAAAAATACCTATACTTTGAAAAACCAAGTTTTACCTTGTTAAATTAGCATATACATAAGTTATATTACAGGTCTTGAAGTATTTTAAAAGTTAAGTTAGAAGGATCTATTTAGTTTGCAAACAAGTTTGAAAACATTCAAACTATGTTCTTGTTGTTAAACTTGTATACCACAAAATATGATAGCTATATATATATGAATCGAATAAGGTTATGAACATATATTCTACCTCAAGTTCCTTGGATGAAGTTGCTGTAAAAGAGAAGTAAGAAGCTAGAATCAAAAGGGTGATAGAAGTGGATGAAAGATTGGAAGTAAGTTGGTGTTCTTGGAGGGTTTTCTTGAAGTGTTTTTGTATGGTTTTCTTATGGTGTTTTAGTATGGTTTTTGAAGCTAGATCTTCAAGGTTATGAGCTGAGGTGGTTAAGGTGTTTTAGGGTTCATAAGTATGTGTGTGTTTTGGCTAGATACTTGGAGTAAAATGAATCAAAAATGGGTTACTCCTAACCCTTTAAAAAACGTGAATGGGGGAGTATGGAGACAAAATTTCAAGTGATAATTTTATGTATCTAGTCCTAATTGCTTCCAAGTTCAATTACCTAGCCCTCATGGCATGAACAATGGCTGGTTAGGTGGTGATTTTGATGTGTATTTACTATTAGTAAATACGTATAGAAGCTTGGTATGATACGAGTACAAATACTCTAGGTATACGTATAGAAATCTTGTGAAAAATGTAATGAGAATTCAAATATAGCTATCTTTTGTGAATATACTTATATTGTTTTATGTATTTAAGTCTTTAAAAGTGATTAAATACATTACATATACGATATATGTATAAACATTATAGGTTATAAGTATTTATGTCAAATAACGTTACGTATGGTTATTGTTTTGAAAACTTAAGTTAGTAGTTTCAAAATATACTTATAACTTATTGTTATTAATACAAAATGAGATATTAAAACATTCTTGGATCATGTTAAATATGTATATATACATATATATACACAAACGTATAATTATCATATATTGTATAGTTCATGATATCATCGGTCAAACTAGACGGTCAAACGTTGTGTAAAACTCATTTCAAAAACATAAGTCTCAACAATTTGGATTGCTTATCATGTTGGTAAGGTTTAATTTATGTAAATATTAATCTTATAAGTATAGAACGATCGAAAAAGTGCGGGTCATTACACCCGAAAGCCCGAACGAATCCCGAAACGCAAAAACGCACGTACGCGATTAAAAATCCGGAAAGATAACAAACGCGCGACGAAAAATAAATATAAATACACTATATAATAATCATATGACATAAAAATATCATATTTAAAATAAATTGGATTTAAAAATCCCAAAATCTTGACCGTTGGTTTGAAAACCGAAAAGATTCGCCGGACAGAAATCCGCGACACGTAGAAACGTATAACTTAAAATATGAATACAAATATTCACATAACACATAATAATTAATATATACATATTATTATTAAAATAATAATATAGGTCATAAAAATGACGTGGCACGGATAACAGTTAACGGTCGTTAAATAATTAACGGTAAAAGATAACGGAAAAAGTAGGGTCGTGACAGTACCTTCCCGTTACGGAAATTTCGTCCCGAAATTTAAGCAGGTGCAGGGGTTGACTCAGCATTTGGGAACAAATGCGGGTACTTCTGCCTCATCTAACCTTCACGCTCCCAAGTGAACTCGGGACCGCGTCGTTCCATCTAACTCGATCAATAGAAATTCTACTCTTTTTAAGAGTCTTAACCTTTCGATCCATAATTTCAACAGGCTCCTCAATAAAATGCAATTGCTTATCAACTTGGAGTTCCTCCAGAGGAATAGTCTAATCGGCCTCGGCCAAACACTTCTTTAAATTCGATACATGAAAAACATCGTGAACAGCACTGAGTTCTTGTGGCAATTTCAAACGATAAGACACGGGTCCAACTCTCTCAATAATCTCAAAAGGTCCAACAAATCGAGGATTCAATTTCCCCCTTTTACTAAAACGTATTACGCCCTTCCAAGGCAATACCTTCAACATAACACGATTACCGACCTGAAATTCAATATCGTTCCTTCTCTTATTGGCATAGCTCTTTTGCCTACTCCTGGCGGTTCTTAATCTTTCCTTAATCTGTACAATCTTCTCGGTAGTCTCGTGAATAATCTCTGGACCTGTGAGTTGAGCATCCCCGACCTCATTCCAACAGACAGGAGACCTACACTTTCTAACATACAGAGCTTCAAACGGTGCGGCTTTAATACTTGCATGATAACTTGTTGTTATAAGAAAATTTAGCCAATGGCAAGTATCTATCCCAACCATTACCAAAAGCAATTACACATGCCTTCAACATGCCTTCCAACGTTTGGATGGTTCTTTCAATCTGACCATCCGACTGTGGATGATAAGCGGTGCTCATATCCAATTTAGTTCCCAAAGCATCTTGTAAGGACTGCCAAAACCTCAACGTAAATCGACTGTCTCGATCCGAAATAATAGATTCCAGAACACCATGCCTCGAAACAATCTCCTCCGAATACAACGAGTAAGCTTCTCCTTCGAATCTGTTTCCTTAATCGGTAAGAAATGAGCTGATTTTGTGAATCGGTCAACAATCACCCAAATGGTATCATAACCACCCACAACTCTCAGTAACTTCATAATAAAATCCGTTGTAATACCTTCCCACTTCCACTCGAGAATCTCAGGTTGCACCAAAAGTCCAAACGGTTTCTGATGTTCAGTTTTAACCTTAGCACAGGTCAAACACTTAGCTACATACGTAGCCACGTCAGCTTTCAAATTAGGCCACCAATACAGCTCCTTAAGATCATGATACATCTTTCCTGAACCAGGATGAATAGAGTACCTAGACTTATGAGCCTCATCTAAAACAAGTTTTCGTAGATCACCAAACTTCGGAACCCAAAGGCATCCCACAAAATACCGAGTACCATCCGTTTGTACCTATAACTGTTTACTCAAGCCTCGGACCTTCCCGTTACAAAATTTTCCTCCTTCAAGGCTTCTTATTATGCCTCAAGGATCTGCCTAGCGAGGTTTGTTTGAATTGTCATATTCAAGGCCCTAAACCTGCGAGGTTCAGCCCTTTCTTTACGACTTAATGCATCAGCCACATCATTGGCCTTTCCCGGATGATATAAAAGTTCGCAATCATAATCATTTAACGTCTCAACCCATCTTCGTTGCCTCATATTTAACTGTTTCTGATCAAGAATATGTTGAAGACTTTTGTGATCAGTGTACAATGTACCTTTGACCCCATATAGAGATAATGTCTACAAATCTTAAGCGCAAACACAACAGCTCTCAACTCTAAATCATGGGTTACGTAATTCTGCTCGTGAATCTTCAACTGACGTAACGCGTACGCAATAACTTTCTTTCGTTGCATCAAAACACAACCAAAGTCTTGACACGAAGCATCACAATAGATAACAAAATCATCATTACCCTCAGGTAGTGATAATATCGGTGCAGAAGTTAACTTCTTCTTCAGAGTTTGGAAAGCAGACTCTTGTTCACTCTTCCACTCGTACTTTTTCCCCTTATGCGTTAAAGCAGTCAGAGGTTTTGCTACTCGTGAAAAATATTGAATGAACCTTCTATAATAGCCTGCTAATCCTAGAAACTGGCGAATCTGAGTAGGAGTTTTCGGAATTTCCCACTTTTCAATTGCCTCAATCTTGGCGGGATCAACTAGTATTCCTTGTTTACTAACAATATATCCAAGGAATTGAACTTCTCTTAATCAGAAATCACACTTAGAGAACTTAGCGTACAACTCTTCTTTCCTCAACAGATCAAGCACTAACTTCAAATGTTCTTCGCCCTTCATCACTCTTAGAATAAATAAGGATGTGGTCGATGAAAACAGTAACGAATTTGTCCAGATAGGGTCTACACACACGGTTCATGAGGTCCATGAACACAACAGGTGCATTTGTCAATCTGAACGGCATAACAAGAAATTCAAAGTGACTATAACGGGTACAGAAAGCAGTTTTCAGAATATCAGTTTCTTTAGCGCGTAATTGGTGATAACCGGAACGAAGATCAATATTATAATAAACGGACGAACCTTGAAGTTGATCGAACAGATCATCAATTCTCGGAAGAGGGTAACGGTTTTTAACAGTAAGCTCGTTCAATTCACGATAATCAATACACAAACGAAATGAACCATCTTTCTTCTCAACGAACAAAACGGGAGCTCCCCAAGGGGACGAACTGGGACGGATGAAATAAAGTTGCAATAATGAAGGAAGAAATAAATATGGAGTAGTCACATCGGTGGCATAGATATTTAAGGCAATTCTCTCAAAGGAGTTAACGAGGATCATGGACTCCAAAGTAAATTTTCATTATATTTCCGAGAGGAAGACGTATGAAGGGTGTGATAATTCAACGAGAGTGAACTTCCTTGTACAATGAGCGAGGAAGTCTAGGATTCATCCATATTCTTAAATTTATGTGCGGATGAAAAGAACGCGAATCATGGGTTATAAAGAATGGCCGACTCCAGGTGAGATGAATCTCCAAAAATAATTTCGTGCACCCTAAAGTATCGAATCCTAGGATTGATGTTTACGAGGGTGTTGCGGTTGACAGCGAAAACTGAGAGTAGAAACTCCCCAAACGGTCTAGAGTAATATATATCCATGATACCCATTATAACAACAGTTGGGGTAGAAACCCACCTAGCGCCTTTTCTACAATAAGGTGACCATCGAGGGTACCCCAGAAAATTGATTTATCGGCCCGCGTTTCGGCCATGTCCAACCATAAGAGATAAAATCTAATGAGCGCAAAGACTCTCCAACAAATTTACAAAGCCGGCCCCCAAAGTGGTGTATGAGTTTCTATCAATGAACTTAATGGTAAGTTTCATCCTTAAACGGAGGATGAGGAGAACTGTGATCCAAACACTCGGTAGAGTAATGCGAAAATTCTAATGTAATCAATCAAAGGAGTTTTGAAAAAGCTTGAAACGTCTGATGTAACCCCATAAATGGAACGAAGCTCTTAGTAAATTTAGAAGTATGTACAACGTGTACCATTTTACGTAAATCAATTTGAGTTAACTAAACAACTCAACAAGAGTGGTTTTTAAAATAATTTTGAACGTATAATTTAGTGTATAATAGCCAAAATAGGTAAGGGTAAATTAGTCCATTTGAATTCATACGTACATATATGATTTTATAAATAGTATACATGACAAAATATTTCATTACTTCTATTCGCCCATAAATCTCGTGAGAACCGCCCAATTGCACAAATGTGTAAAAATTTTAATGAAAAGCAGGGTATCCGCATTACAGAGGTTACGAGTTGAAGTAAGATCGTTAAAGCTCGGGTGATGGACTTGAATCGTCTTGCGACATCTAATCAATAAATGCTACGAGGTCATGAAAATTAATGAGTTAAATATTGTTTTGACTATTGTCAGGACATAAGTCCTTGGGCCAAAACTCTTCACGTGCGAAGCTGTCACTAACAAGCGAGTTATGAATGACAAAACATAGGGTAAGTAGTTCGGTTAAGACGAGTCTCTCGTATATCAACAAATAAGATAATGAGTATCTTCCTTACTCATGTAACAACGTTAGAATTTCCGAATGAGTGGTGTATAAATTTTCTCTGACTCGCTTTCTATTCCTCATGTCACAATATTGGGACTTTTTATGAATTAACGTAATATAATCACGTTGGCCTGACGCCATTATATTTCACTAACTCATAGTTCCATTCCAATATCACTACATAAGGTCAGGACACGTGGTCAACCTCGAATTTCAGCACAATTTCCCTAAAACAATTTCTTAACAATGTGCTAAGGATAGCACAAGAGACAAAGACATCGAAAGTAATGAATAGGAGTAACGATGACATAAAAATGTCTTCGAAGTACCAAGAATCTCTAAAAGTCAAGGATGACGTTTTTCGGTTCAAAAACCAAAGCACATAGGCACAACGGCACAATGGCATGTAATGTAACAAAAATGTTATATACCCAAACACAATAGCTGACATTGAAATGCCGAGCCTTTAGAAGTCAAGAATGACATCTCGCGTAATATAACTCAAACGTTATATACATAACCATAATAGATGACATAGAAATGCCGAGAATTCTAGAATACGTAATGTAACTTAAACGTTATATCAATAAACACTATTATGACATAGAAATGTCGAGAATTCCAGAAGTCAAGAATGACACCCCCTCGGTTTCACTAACCGAGGTGTTCCTTTAAAAGATGAACTCGCATGAGTCGGAGAATACGTTTAAATCGGAATGGGAGTTCCTCCCGGATTCAGAACATAATAGAAATGTATGTATGACAACAATATACATACCAATACGATACAAATAATCACATATAGTAATATATAATAGGCCGGGCTGTAGACTAGACTCACTAATGCACCCTATTGACTCGGGTAACGACATCAATGCAGCCTAATTCCCTACAACCAGAGCTCTGATACCAACTGTGACGACTCCGTCAAAACACTTAACGGCTCCGTCACTTGGTCCCACAGCTTGATCGAAACTCTATATGAATTTAATAAAACAACCTTGCATTCTTTATTTAAAAAAAATGATTTCCTATAAAGGAAATCTACTAAAATGTATAAGTTTAGAAAAACTATACAATAATACTTTAACCAAAAGTTGACCAAAATAAAGTCAACAAACAACCACTTTTTAATGTAACAAAATAGAATGCAAGTTAATGTTTAACAAAAACTGCCATCATAAATATGCAGACTCTCTAAGCACAGCGGAAGCAATCAATCATGAACCTGAGAATAAAACATGCGAGTAACTGTCAACAAAAATGTTGAGTGAATTATAGGTTTAATATTGCAAACAATATTTAATTTAAACAACAAAAATTTATGTTTGAAAACATAAAAACTCCTTTTAAACCACCAAATTATATGCTAGAAAACATATAATAAAACATTATTCCATTTTCCGTGAGCCACCTGGTAACCACTTAACCATTTATTTACCCTTGCCAAACACAATAAATAATATACACCGAACAAGTGTATCTACAACAAAATACGAAGTACTAAACATTCCGATTATAAATTGCTAGCGCGACTAGCTCGAAATGGGGTTGTCAAACCCGATAGATCTATCCATAGGATTCGCGTTCACCAGTAGAAACCAGTGATTACAGTTACCAGACTAGGGAATATTTTTGTTCAACTCACAATGAATAATTTAAACCAACTTCCACTTGTCCAAAATATAAAATAAATTGCATGTATTCTCATCCCAAAGATTAAAAATAGAAAATGGGACTATAACTCACCTTAATAGCAACGAAGTAACCAATACAATTAAGCGAACAGCAAATGTAGTACAGTGATCAGGAATGATCACAACGCCGACCTATAAATAAAGCAGGTCGATATAAATAACTAACTTAGGTCAAGTCTTAGTATGACAGCTATTGTACATGTTGCAAGTAGTCATAGAACAATACTCAATATGCATCGGTTTGATCGGAACAGCTTACGGACACACACTTTCTATTTTTAGAAAGTTTCTATTTTTAGCAGGTTTCCATTTTTGGAAAGTTTCTATTTTTGGAAAGTTTCTATTTTTGGAAAGTTTCTATTTTTGGAAAGTTTCTATTTTTGGAAAGTTTCCAAATTTAGAAAGTTGCTATTTTAGGAAAGTTTATAAGTTAGGAAAGTTTCCTTAATTAGAAAGTCAACAAAAGTCAACTAAAAGTCAAAGTCAACCGAAAGTCAACTCAAAAGTCAACCTTGGTCAAACATAGTCAACATTAATTTGAAAAGTGTAATGTTATAATAATAACATAGGTTATAATGTTTATTAAAGTCAAAAGTGTATAATTATGTCTTAACATAAGTTTAATTAAATTAAAATGAATTATTAAAGTTTAGATAAGTTTAAATGATATAATTAATATAACATAAGTATTTAATTAATTAATTAAATATTAGTCATAATATAAGTATTATTAATTAATAATAAATTTTAAATCATATCATAAGTATTATTAATTAATAATGAATTATTAATCATATCATAAATTTTTAATTATACTTATTAAATCATAAGTATTTAATAATTAAATAATAACTAAATAATAACTAAGCCTTATAATAATTAAATAATTAATTAATCCTTATTATAAGTCTTATTATAATAATCTCATAATATAAGTTTAATACTTACCATAAGTATTTTCCATTAATAATAAAAGTATTATTAATTAAAAGTTTAATTAAAATTTTAATTAAATCATAAGTAATAATTAAATGATATAATAAATATATATCATAAGTCTTAAATAATAATAATTACTTTTTTTTTATCATAAGTAATTAAATGATAATGAAATCCATTATTTTTATCATAAGTTCAATAGTTAATCATAAATTTTAAATCAAAAGTTCATCGGGTCGTATCTTGAGCCCCGGGTGTCGGTTTTCGGCGAGCCTTACATATATCTCTGCCTAATCAAACCACCCGACACTTTGGTACACTCAAGAACACACCAAGAACAGGCCACAAGTCGTGATATACAGCCAATACACTACTTGGAACTTCAATTTAATCAAAAACGTGTTTTAGACGTAACGGGTGATTCGTGGCTCGGATTGAGATGACCCGAACATGAAAGTTCGCCCCACCATCAGTCCTAACACACTAACACACCCTAAAGTCACCAAATATGATCACAAGGTCGGACCACACCTGGTTCATACCAAAATCACATTCAATCTTAATAAAATACCACTTTGATCATAACTATGGTTCCGGGAATCGAAACGACATGAATCCGGTGTCTAAAATTAATGTCTTGATGAGAGGAACTCATTTATATACTTTATTTTAACTTTTATATCAGTTACAAAGTCAGAAACACACGAAAAAGCTGCTGTCCAAATTATATCAAACCGAAAACATATGTTTACGAGTAATTCTATGCATACAAACACCATTACAACAACAAGTAATCATCATACTATTAATTTATAATCAAAATACAGAAATATAATGAAAAATCAAAAGTTCTAGGGTTAGGGTTTATACCCTATTCAAGAATTGAGAAGAATGAGATTAAAGATCGCGAGACGGTGAATCCGATTATGTAGATGATCTTGATTGATGAAGAACACTTGTATGCTAGATGATGGTGGACGAATTTTATGATGATGATGCTAAGAAAATCGGCCAAAATGATGTAAGAGAAAGAAGGGAGAAAAGAAAAATAAAAAGGCTAGGTTAAATGGAGCATTTTGGTGGTTTTGATCAAATAAATCACTAATTACCAAGAATGGCAAAAACAACCCCTCCCTCCTTGATATTTTCGGCCAAAAACAAAAGGGTGGGCCCCATTTGTGGGCCAACTTGCTAAAAGATTAATTCCTTATGGCCCGAAAGCCCGAACGAATCCCGAAACGCAAAAACGCACGTACGCGATTAAAAATCCGGAAAGATAACAAACGCGCGACGAAAAATAAATATAAATACACTATATAATAATCATATGACATAAAAATATCATATTTAAAATAAATTGGATTTAAAAATCCCAAAATCTTGACCGTTGGTTTGAAAACCGAAAAGATTCGCCGGACAGAAATCCGCGACACGTAGAAACGTATAACTTAAAATATGAATACAAATATTCACATAACACATAATAATTAATATATACATATTATTATTAAAATAATAATATAGGTCATAAAAATGACGTGGCACGGATAACAGTTAACGGTCGTTAAATAATTAACGGTAAAAGATAACGGAAAAAGTAGGGTCGTGACAGTTATTGTATTCGTCCTTATGGATTAGGATGGGTCATTTCAGGTGGTATCAGAGCGGTGGTCTTAGCGAACCAGCTCTGCATTAGTGTGTCTAACTGATAGTCGTTAGGATGCATTAGTGAGTCTGGACTTCGACCTTAGCTGCATGTCAAAAGTTTTGCTAATCATTTTCTGTCGGAAATTACCTGCTTATCATCTTAAGTCTAAATGCGTCTTATTGCATTGATTGCATAAATAGTGTATAGACAAAATTCATATCTTAGCGTATCTGCTGATTCATATCTTAACGTATCTACTACTGTAAACTTTGCCTGACATATTTCAAAGATTCCTCCGTAATTTATGGGATTTTGGTATTATATATACATATGTAATTTATGTATTAACGAATATCAAATCTAAGTCCTATAATCTTCCTCATATCGAAAAATCATTTCCCTACTCTGTACGAGATGGATCCTGCAACCAGTTCCAGTTCCCCGAATTCCGTCAGCTATTCCGATATGGAGTTTCACTCGAGCTTCGAAAACAGTGTGATCGGAATGGACCAACCAATCAGCCATCATCTATTCTGGATGAATTGGGAATGGGTTCGTAGCCTCCTCAATCATTGGAGACAAGAAGAAGGTGATCCTTTTCATCCACCTTATTGTCCTCTTGGCAATGAACCTGAAGCACTTACCGGCGAACCTGTCCGAAACACCATTTTCTCTCTCATTTCCAGAGTATCTCGTCATGATTACATACTACATCAAATTCTAGATTTTATTTATCCGCTCGTCCGAACCAACAATCACCCCGGTGTAATAGAAGAAGTCAACGAGCTTCGCGCTCGGGTGGTGGCTTTGGAGAATATGGTGCGAAGGTTACAAACACCAGCAGCAGCACCAGCAGCATAACCAGTACCACCATCATCAACGCCAACAGTACCGTTACCACCTCCAACCATAACCGCGTTGTAAACCTCAACTTTACAATCTGTCCCACGAGCACCAATGTCATACGCTCTGTAGATACCAAGAAATACCAACAACAACAAACGCCGAAGTGTTGATTCATAACTTCATTGGAGAAATATTCTGCGACGATTATGTAGTCTCTAAAGTCTTAGTGATTATCTATTCTAGCCCTAACCATAAATCAGTTGAGTTAAATAAAATGATAGAAGAAAGAGTAGGAACCCTGACAAGAATGGTGTGTGATTTGCAAGTTAGACTTGTTTTACCAACAGCATTAACAGTACCGTAGCATCACCAGCACAGTCAGTGCCGTCAGCATCGTCAGAATCAGCAGCACCTATAACATCACAAACTCCGTCAGTTCAAGAATCATTGTGGACATCATTACGAATCAATAACGCGTATATTGTATCAACGAGTTTTGAAGCATTAACTCATTTTCTTTGAAAAATTTATATGTATATTTTATATATATAAATTTTGGAACCATAATAAATCTTTCGGTACCAAGCTATTACGTGTGAATCTTAACTACTCAGTTAATTCACATTACTAATATGCTAAAATGTACATCCTTCGTTAACAACTTAACCAACGTTAAGTTACAACCTCTGTTTCAAATCAATGAATTCCATTTCATAATAAATCAAGTGTATTATTCAAATATATGTTTGATTTTACACTTTCACCATCGACGTACTCGAAACTTTTCAGACAACATCATTCGTACCTTGAGAAGTTCACAAGAATTCCACGAATACCAACATCATGCATCAACAAATAATGAAGTATTGATTCATAATACTCCGTAAAAGTTATGTAATTTCTAAAGTTTTAGGGATTACTCAATTCTAGTTTCAACCGTAAATCAAATGAGTTTAATTTAATATTAACTCATTAAATCTATGTTACATCTAAAAAATATATACACATATATATATATTTTCATAAAGACTGTAATAAAAATTCAGTTGTACCAAATATTACTTGTGAAACTTTTAACGGGTAGGTAATACCCGAGAGATATATAAATTCACAATTAATATGTTACATTCTTCGAATCTGATTCAGCAATCATCAACTATACTCATTCAAATTTGATTACATATTCTGATTTTGACAAATCAAAAATCCAAATCAAGGTTTAACAGAATACATCAAACTTAAATTCTTACATATTTCAAAGCTATACTTTGACTTCAAAACTGTGCTAGAACAACATTTCTATTCATAGAACTCAGAAAAGTAATTGTATCATTCAAAATCCTAGAACATCAAATGTATATTAACGATTACAATCTATGTCCAAATCCTTCGAAATTCCTGAAGACACTTAATGAGCAATCGAGATGATGATCCAACCACATATTAACCACAGTTATGTATCTGAAAAGCTCTCGAAACCAAAGACATAATTCGACACGTATTTGCGTAAGATCCTTTGGCATTTATTAGCAAAAATAACTTTACGATTTCTTTTCAAAGTAGCAAATTTTGTCACAGCTCCAACAAGTCAACTTCGACTTTTAAGTCGGACTAAACTTATTATAACCTCGATATATACGTTGCCCTTTTGCCATCGTTACCGGGGAACCATTTATGTTCCACCACATTAGTAATAAACTTACCAACAACTTCACTGATCTTTGATTTTCCTAAAAATCATTATAGTTATCAAAACTCCATCATTTACTCATCTGCATATTGTAACGAGAATTGCCATACGAATCATCAAGAATTAGCAATCAGTATTTTGAAATCTCGCAGCATGTCTACGCCAACAATTATATGTGTACATATAACATCTATAGCCTAGACTTATATACTGCGAATGTGAAGCTTCTGAAAAACACCCTAAACTGCGAACTAGTTCTCGAAATTTTGAAAAATGCTGATGAAGCAGCAAAAACTGTAAACGACCTTAACAGTAAAAAGTTTGATGATAAAGAATAATGTGCTGGCAAAGCTCAGAAAAAGAAGAGGTTTGGAACTGGAAAACGGATTGAGCAAAGTATGAAGGAGGCTGTGGATAAATCACGAAGACTAAACCTGCCTTCAAAGAATCCAAATGATTCAGTATCTGCTGAAGTCATTAATGAATACCTTGCTCCTGACTCTAAACCCCTGCGGATAATATTCTTCATCATCCTCCGATATTAGAAATTCTAAGATATCATTGTATCTTTCATTATAAATATCCTCCATATTTCTGAAGATATTTCCATAATTATTCTTATTTGAAATCACTTACCTCTTCGTGTTATCTGTATTACATCATAAAAGAAACTATTTTAGTTTCTAAATTCTGAAACCTTCGAGTTTAAAATAAGAATGTTTTTGAAGTAGTGTTGGGAACTGAAGCCTGAATTAGTATAATATAATGACGCTTGATCAACGTATTATATTACAGTAAGTCATGCCGAGTTTCTAAGTGAAATGTGATGATTCACAGATCATAACATCATCATGTGCCATGTTACACGACTCTTGTATTCTACTTAACCTCTAAACATATCAAGAAAATATTTTCTTGATGATTCGGTCTTTTCCGAGGTATTCTGGTAATTTGACTAATCAAGATCGTACCATTACTATGTTCTTCTTAGAACATTAACTATGTTCATTTCGAAATTCATATCCACGAATTCTGGACCATTATATACGGTGCTTAATCGCAAGAAGAGGAAACGAAAGAATAAAGCTCTGAAATAGAAATTGGAATATAAATCGCAGCAAATCGGAGACGAACATTAACTGTGGATGACAATGATTATAGAAGACAGAAGCAGGGGCTTTGAAATATAAGGGAAGATATAAAGCCCAACAACAACCTGGAAATTACAA
Source organism: Rutidosis leptorrhynchoides (assembly GCF_046630445.1). NCBI lineage: Eukaryota > Viridiplantae > Streptophyta > Magnoliopsida > Asterales > Asteraceae > Rutidosis > Rutidosis leptorrhynchoides. The sequence continues at coordinate 424,893,880 of NC_092336.1, forward strand.
ACTGTATATATCAATGCATATAGCAATATAAAGACACGGGAGAACTAAAAACACTATAAAACCAAGAGTATAGTAGAAGTAAATAGATTCTTCCGGCGTCAAATGAAAAAGAAGAACGACAGTTATGAAATTGAGGAGTATATCAAGAATCAACACTGGATAAAGCATATTGACGAATACTTTAAAATATGAGTTAAGGGAGAGAGAATTGAAGATGTGAGTTGTAAGGAAACGAAGGAGGTGGATTTATAGTGAAATATTCGTCGGAGAAATCGAGATGGATTACCACATTAAATCGAAGAGGATCATAATTTCCTTAATCGCCGAAGAATCAAATCCTATATAGATTACAAAGATTTTCTTTAATCCAGAGATCAACTGTGATGACGTCAAAAGATAAGGCAAATCTCTATTTTCTCATTTCACTCTTTGACAATAGCTTCACTCATACGCTTCGAGAAATTGAATTATTTTATCCGTATTTCTTAATCATGATCAAACTCTATGTATCAGCTTATATTCATCATAATAACATTCTTATTGTTAGACATGACGACCTCGATCAAATTTCGGGGACGAAATTTCTTTAACGGGTAGATACTGTGACAACCCGAAAATTTCTGACCAAATTTAAACTTTATCTTTATATTATTCAGACACGATAAGCAAAGTTTGTTAAGGTAAATCTCGAGAATTTTAAACTGTGTTCATACATTCATTTAACCTCGACCAAATTTCGACGATTCACGAACCATTAATTACACGAATATGATTATATATATATGTGTATATATTATAATTTGAAATGTTAACAAAGTATTTAAATGTATAATATTTTACATGAATGTATTTGTTTCAATATGTTTATCAATGGAATTAGAAAATAATATCAAATGATTGATTTATCAGATTTATTGTACGATTACGAATCTCTGTTAAGAGGTCCACTTTGATTTAAGAAACTTTTCCTTTTAACGGTATTCGGAATATTTGGTAAAGTGATTTACATATAAGAACAAATGTGTCAATTGACGAACGTTAGACAAAAGTTAGTGGAGAATTGGATTTCATAATATTCGACTGACCTATTTTTCAAATGTGAGAAAACGATTTCAAAAACTGAATTATTATAATCTATTATTTTATAAGGATAAATTGATTTTATATAATTAGAAGAATTTAAGTTTTATATTATAAATATATATATAGCATTTCAAGAATGTAAACGTAATATGACATAGTAAATTCTATTATTTAAATGATTATATATACTAATCTTTGAAATATGATTATTTTGGAAAAACTAAAAATCTTATAATTAGATAAATATTTCAAACATATATATCATGTATAAATTTATAATTCTAAATGAAAATATATATATATATATATATATATATATATATTAATTTAGTCATAAAACGTTTTGATTTAAAATAATACATTTTGGTAAACAACGAGACATCAATTTATAAAAGTAAATGACCAAAACACTCAAATGAATAAGTTATACTTTGAGTGGGATAATTTTTCATTGATTTGAGTCTTGTTATTGACAAAGGTACATTACACGAAACATAAAGTACCAGTTTTCTAAGCGTACGAAAATGCGTTCGAAAAACCAGAACCGGCACGTAAGTCGAGCGTCAACGTACAACTCATCGGTGCTAAAATTACAAATCAACTATGCACGAGAATATAATATAATATTTAATTAATTCTAAAGATTAATGTGATGACCCGTCCTAATCCATCCGGACGAAGTCCATATCGATTATAAACGATTCACAACAGTTGATTACATCGCGAGGTACTTGACCTCTATATGTTACATTTTACAAACATTGCATTCGTTTTTGAAAAAACAATCTTTCATTACATCAAAAGTTGACGACGTGCATACCATTTTATAATATATCTAACTATAATTGACTTAATAATAATCTTGATGAACTCAACGACTCGAATGCAACGTTTTTTGAAATATGTCATGAATGACTCCAAGTAATATCTTTAAAATGAGCAATTGCACAGCGGAAGACTTCTTTCATACCTGAGAATAAACATGCTTTCAAGTGTCAACCAAAAGGTTGGTGAGTTCATTAGTTTAACAATAATAATCTTTTCATAATTTTAATAGACCACAAGATTTCATATTTCCATTTCTCGTAAACATACGTCCCATGCATAGAGACAAAAATATCATTCATATGAATTGAACACCTGGTAACCGACATTCACAATATACATATAAGAATATCCCCATCATTCCGGGATCCTCCTTCGGACATGATATAAATTTCGAAGTACTAAAGCATCTGGTACTTTGGATGGGGCTTGTTGGGCCCGATAGATCTATCTTTAGAGTTCGCGTCAATTAGGGTGTCTGTTCCCTAATTCTTAGATTACCAGACTAAAAAGGGGCATATTCAGTTTAATAATTCAACCATAGAATGTAATTTTAGATACTTGTGTCTATTTCGTAAAACAGTTATAAAAGCAGCGCATGTATTCTCAGCCCAAAAATATAAAGGGTAAAAAGGCAAATGAAACTCACCTAATGTATTTTGTAGTAAAAATACATTGAACGACATTGATCAAGTATAGGGTTGGCCTCGGATTCACGAACCTATATCAGATATATATATATATATATATATTAATACATATAATTGTAATCGAACAATTTATTCTTAACTTATATATCTTATGTATTTAATTTAAAATAATTAATATTTATATAGTTATATAAATATGTGAATAGTATTATATTAAATATCAATAATTTTTTTTATATGTAAATAAAAAAAATATTAATATATAGTTATATGTAATATTATGGTATTTATAAATAATGTATTCTTATAAAATAAATATTTATTTGTTGTAGTAATATTGTTAATATGAAAGTAATATTATTAGTATTTTATCTTATTAATGTATGTGTTAATAATTAATAATAATTACTAATCATAATAATAATATTAGTGATTATGATAACATTAATAATAATAATAATAATAACAATAATAATAATAATCATAACAATAATAATCATAATAATAATAATAATATTGATAAGACTAATAAAAATGATAAGATTTATACCCTCATGTATCATTATCGTATATCGTCAATGTTATCATCATCACCATTAACATCATACCATCATCATTATCATACTCATTATATCATTATCATCAAATCCTAATCGTCTAATCATCATCATCACCTAATCATTTTCATTTAAACACGACCATAACATCTCATCTTCATGATCACGACTATCTTTGCATTATAATCATAATCATCGTTCATTATCTCTTAATGTTACCATTATCTAATCATGATTCATCATACCCGCTGCAACCTCATCATGTATCACCATCTATCACTTAACATCTTGGCCCAACAGAAAAATGAATCGCGGCCCAACAAGACTTCGGCCCAAATAGAAAAGAAAATAGGGTAGTCCATAATTAATATAATCAATTCCAATAAATCACGGCCCAATTTTTAAACAATGCTTGATGGCACATGGTAAAAAAAAAGAAACAGATACTCCGTAATATAATCAGTTTTTGAGTGGGGTCTTCATCATCCACTTGCATGATTTCTTTATTTCCACTTACCAAGTTTAAATACCATAACCGTAATCAATATTTGTTAGGTTTTAGGACTTTTTGATCGAAAGTGGAAACAGATACGAGTGGCAGTAGCAGCGGGAATAGAGCAGTAACAGTAATCAACAATAATAACGACTGATGGTGTCTTTGATGGTGACGTTTGAGATGGTGACTAGGGTGGTGGTCACTCACGGTGGTGATTTATGGAAGTTGATATGGGTATACGTATGTATCTATTTATTTTAAGAAGGAGGTGGAGGTGATAGTGGTTTTACGGTGGTGTTGATGGTTGTTGTTATAATTGGGGTGGCTCATGATGGTGGTGGATTCTCAAAGTGATGGTGACACACAACTTCTAAATATATTATTAATAAGCCTAAAACTTATAAAACTCATTTTCAGATCACCTTTTATTTTAAAATCGCCTAAGTTTGAACTTAACTTATTTAAATAACCCTCGAATGATGAACGAGTACTTCTATCGTTTACTAAATAAATTGGGAACTATATTTATATTTTCAATATACCTTATTTTTATATATAGATATGTTTTAAATAATAATTATTATATATTGTTTTATTTTACATAGTTAATTATAATATAATTCAAATTATTATTTATATATATTTAAATATATACGTATCTATTTACAACTAACTGTTCGTGAATCGTCGAGAATGGTCGAAAGTCAAACGAATATATGAAACAGTTCAAAATATTTGTGACTCAACATTACAGACTTTGCTTATTGTGTCGGAATCATTAAAAGATTAAGTTTAAATTTGGTCATAAATTCCCGAGTCGTCACAATTAAATATATTATATATTAAATAATATATATATATATATATATATATATATATATATATATATATATATATATATATATATATATATATATATATTTCATAAAGTTGTGGCGTGCGATTGTGAATTGAAATTTATGTCTCATGCGATTGCATGAGATCTCCACACAATCTTCATGCAATCGCATGAGGGGGTTAGGTGAGCTCAAATGCTTTAAAACGCGTTTTTGGGTCGAGCTGAATTCATTCATCCATCTTCACTCATCTCAATCTCTCTTTATATAAATATATAATATAATTATTATTATTAATATTAAGATTAATATTATAATTAATCTTATTATTATTAGTATTATACATAAAATACTACGACGAGATCATGAGCGAATTATTTCAAGACGGGTTTTTCGAGTGGGATAGGGCTAAGGAAATTATGGGTTATAGCGATGGAGGTTATGGGTATAGTTCGTGGGTATGCTCGTGAGGTCAAACTAGTGTTTAGCATCTCCGTTGCGTCTACGTACTTTCCTGCAATATTGAATCTCAATATTGATACGTGAGCACTCATAACTTAACTTTTATATATTAATAGTGTATCCCTGACTAGTGCTCGAGTATATATGATTATGCATGCTTGTATGTTTAATTTCGTCGTTAAATAGTATATGATAGATCATGAATTTAGTACATATGCTACTAGGATAAGGTATATGATATGCATGTCGTTGGAAAGCTGGCGAAAAATTAATAACTTTTCATTTAGAAAGCGAATGGTTTCGATGAACGGATTAAAAGATATAGTCAATTGAATTATTATTTTTAGCATTATTATTATTAAAATGATTATTATTATTATTATCGTCGTTATTATCATCGTTATTATTATTATTATTATTATTATTATTATCATCATCGTTTGTGACGACCCAAAAATTTCCGGCCAAATTTAAACTTTATCTTTATATGATTCTGACACGATAAGCAAAGTTTGTTAAGTTGAATCACAAGAATTTGAAACTGTGTTATACATTCATTTAACCTCGACCAAATTTTGACGATTCACGAACCATTATATAACTGAATTTGAATATGTATATACGTATATATATTATAACTTAAAAACATTAACAAAATATTAGTTGTATAATACTTTACATGAACGTGTTGTTTCAAAATATATTTAATATGGTTAACAATGAAATTAGAAAATAATATCAAATTAGTGATTTATCAGATTTATTGTACGATTACGAATCTTTGTTAAGAGGTCCACTTTGATTTAAGAAACCTTTCCTTTTAATGATATTCGGAATAGATGGTAAAGTAATTTACATAAAAGAACAAAAGTGTCACGTCTCCTTTAAACGAATATAATTTTATAAATATTTAGAGTCACTTTTGACAAATTGTTACTGAGTCATTATGATAAGAATGAAGGTTTTAACGTTACCTTGAAATTTAGAATCTTTCTAGAAACCTTTTGACAAATTATAAATAATAACGATCCAGGATGTAATTGAATATAAATAAATAACTTACAACGTGTAATTAAGAAAGTGTTTGTATATGTCTCGAACTATTTAATAAACGATATTTGTATTCGATTAGTAACTAGAATATTTAACAAGTTAGAGCGAACACTAGTACATAAATGATTCATACCAATTTATGTTATATTACGAAAACGATTGAAATATTTTTAGTTTTGAAAAACTAATTAATATATTATTAAATAAATCTTTTTATGGACAAATCATATTTTAATTAAATATATATAGATATATATATATATATATATAGTTATATATGTATATATATATATATGTATATATTTTACGAAATGATTAAATATAATATTAACTTAAATATAAAACATTTTGAATTAAATATACTTAGATGAGTAATGAGAAGTTGATTTATAGAAGCAAATGACCAAAACACTCAAATGATTAAGATACATCTTTAATGATATAGTTTACTAAAAATCTAAGTTTATATTTTGACAAGGGTACGAGTCACTAAACGTAAAAGGCTAGTTTTCTCAGTGTATGAAACGTCGTTCGAAAAACCGAAAACGGGACATGAGTCGAGTGACAACATCCTTGTCATTAGAACAAAAATTACATTTTTACCATGCTCGTAAATATAATATATTATATAATTAATTATATAGATTAAATAATAATTTATATAAAATAATAATTAACAAAGTGTCGGCAGAGAAATTTGAGCGATTGTGAGCTGTTTTTTGGTACCATGCACTTGCATGGTTTTATCACACAAATCTCATGCACTTGCATGGGGGGTTAGGTGGGGAAAACATGCATAAAGGCTCGAACGATTTCATTCCTGATTTTTTTTTTCATTTCATTCGATCTATCTATATGTATATTTATAATATTATTATTATTATTATTATTATTATTATTATTATTATTATTATTATTATTATTATTAAGATTATTAATATTAATCTTATTATTATTAGTAGTAGTATTATTAGGAGCGATATTATTAGTATTATACATAAAATACTACGGCGAGGTTCTGCTCGCGCGTTTTCAAAACAAATTTTATGAGCGGGATAGAGCTAAGGAAATTATGGATTACAGCTATGGAGGTTATGAGTATGGTTCATGGGTATGCTCGTGAGGTCAATCTAGTATTTATCGTCTCCGTTACGTCTACATACCTTTCATGCAATATTGAATTTCAATATTGATACGTAAGCACTCATAATTTAACTTTTATATATTATTAGTGTATCCCTGACTAGTGCTCGAGTATATAGGATTATGCATGCTTGTACCTTTGTTATTGTCGTTAGATAGGTTATGTTGAATCCTAAATTAGTTACATATGTTATTGATATAAGGTATATGATAGGCATGTCGTTGGAAAGCTGTCGAAAAATTAATAATTTTTCATTTAGAAATCATATATTTTCGAGAAACGGATTAAAATTTATGGTCAACTAAATTATGATTAATATTAATTGAAATTGTGTTTGAAATTGTAAATCGATATTTAAACAACTTGTTTATGAGATTGATAAATTGAATTTCCAAATACTATTAGTCGAGTAAATGAATTCTTATAAAAGACACGTTCCGTTTTGTTGAACAATTGTCAAAGTTGACTGTCTTATCATGTTTTAAAGCTTTATAAACACTATAATCTGATTTTACAAGTATTGGAAAACTATGTGAAATAATAAATTCTCGATTGCCATGATAATTCAAATATAATATAGCTCATGAAATAAATAATGTTTTGAGTTTGATGAACTATAAAGTGGTTCAATTATCAAGATTTATATTATGTTAATGTAATAAACATGTATAGATTTAAAGATCATATTGGGTCAGGTTGACTTTTGAAATGACTTTTGTTAACTTTCACATGTCGGTCTCGAGCATTAGGATTGTGATACACTATGACCCGGCCTAACTTGTTAGACATGGATTTACCAACATATGTTCTCTAGGTTGAGATCTACGGTTACTTTGAATTCCGAGTTTCAGTCACATTTCAGTGAATGAATTTATGTGCTGCTAAAGTGAGTTTCATTTGCTCCCTTTTTAATTAATTTTACAATCTATATTTTGGGCTGAGAATACATGCACTTTATTTTAAACACAATGGATACAAGTACATACTAAATTCTACACCGAGTTTGAACCGAAAATTCCTTAGCTTTGGTAACTAGTAACTGCCAGTTATAAGAATTGGTGGGCGCGAGTAGTTATATATGGATCCATAGGGCTTGACATCCCCGTCTGTTCCAGGTATAGAAATCCTAGCCTGAACTATAAAACAGACGTATGCTATTTGAGTTTAGTACACGTTAGTTTGCGTGTATTGTACATGTTGGTTGCATGTATGTTAAAACAGGGGTACTTATTATAACGTTAAAGTTTAGTTACCAGGGTGCTCAATTTCGTAGAATATTTTGATAAACGTTTTGGATGAAACAACTGAAATCTTGTGATCTACCTTTATATACAGATTATGCGCAACATTAAAACTATGAACTCACCAACATTTGTGTTGACACTTTTAAGCATGTTTATTCTCAGGTTCCTAGAAGTCTTCTGCTGTTTGCTTATACGTTATACAAGCTATGTGCATGGAGTCATACATACTTTATTCGAGAAAACTTTGCATTCACAAAATCATCACCGTGTATCTTATTTTGACTGCATTGTCAACGGATGTATTATGGTAAACTATTATTTATGGTGATTGTCTATATGTAGAAATAATCCGATGTCGAAAACCTTGGAAATTGATATTCATTTATTGTGTGCCTTTTCAAAAGAATGCAATGTTTACAAAACGTATCATGTAGAGGTCAGTACCTCACTATGAAATCGATAAATGATGTATTCGTCCAAATGGGTTTGGAGGGATCGTCACAGTTGGTATCAGAGTTTGAGGTCATAGGGAACCAGAATTTGCATTAGTGTGTTTAACTGGTAATTATTAGGATGCATTAGTGAGTCTGAACTATGACCGTATCTATTTTTACCGAGTTTTACTTATCATTTCTTGTCAAAAATTACCTATTATCATCTTAAGCCTAAGACACGTTTTACTGCATTGATTGCATAGATAGTGTATGGACAAATTTTGTATCTTAAGCATATCTATTACAGTAAACTCTGTCTTACACTTTCCGAAAATTTCTCCGTAACTTATGGGATTTTGGTATTATATATACATATGTAAATTATGTATCGGAGAATACCAAACTAAATCCTATAATCTATCTCAAATCAAAATCAATTCCCTAATTATACAAGATGTTTCACGTATCTAGTTCAAATTCCTTAAACTCCGACAGCTATTCCGATATGGATATTCACCTGAACTCCGAAGACAGTGTAACCGGAATGGATCAACCAATTAGCCATCATATATTCTAGATGAATTAGGGATGGGTTCGTAGTCTACTTAATCATTGAAGACAAGAAGAAGGTGATCCCTTCCATCCACCACATTGCCCCCTTGGCGAAGAACCTGAAGCACTTACCGGCGAACCTGTTCGTAATACCATTTTCTCTCTCATTTCCAGAGTATCTCGTCAGGATTATATACTACCTCACATTCTAGATCTCATTCACCCGCTCATCCGAACCGACAATCATTCCGGTGTAATAGAAGAAGTCAACGAGCTTCGCGCTCGGGTAGTGGCTTTGGACAATATGGTGCAAAGGTTACAAGCACCAGCAGCAGCACCGGCAGCAACAGTACCACCATCAGTAACACCAACAGTACCATCACCACCACCAACAACAACATCTGCATCGCACACCTCAACATCACAATCTGTACCTCGAACATCAATGTCATACGCACCATAGATACCAAGGAATACCAACAACAACAAACGATGAAGTATTAATTCATAACTTCATCAAAGAAATATTCTGCAGAAGATATGTAGTTTCTAAAAGTTTTAGAGATTATATATTCTAGTCCAAGTCGAAAACCAGATGAGATTAATATTATGTTAACTCATCAAATCCATGATTACGTCTAAAGAAAATATATATGTAGGTATATTTTCATAAAGATTGTAATTAAGAATTTTTTTTTACAAAACTGTTAATGGTGAGAATATTTTAACGGGTAGGTAATACCCGAGAGATATATAAATTCACAATTAATATGTTACATTCTTCGATTGTGATTCAGCAAATCTTCAACTATACTCACTACTTTCATAACGAGATATATTCTTTCATAGAAATCAAAACAACCATCCTCATCTAAATTTGATTACATATTTTGATTTTAACAAATCAAAATCCAAGTCAAGATTTAACAAAAGACATCATTCTTAGATTCCTACATCTTTCGAAGCTATACTTTGACTTCAAAATTGTGCTAGAACATCATTTCTATTCATAGAACCCAGAAAAGTATTTGTTTCATTTAAAATCCTAGAACATCATATGAATATTAACGATTACAATCTATGTTCAAATCCCTCAAAATTCCTGAAGACACTTCAAATAATGAATCATCGAGATGATGATCCAACCACATGTTAGCCACAGTCTTATACCTGAAAAACCCTCGAAACCAAAGTCATAGTTTAACACGTATCCGTGTCAGACCCTTTGGCATTTATTAGCTAAAATAAATTTTCAATCCCTTTTCAAAATAGACATTTTTGTCACTACACCAGCAAATCACCTTCAATTGTTCATTCGAATAAACCTTATTATAACGATTACCCCTTCATCATTGTTACTGGAGAATCTTTCATATCTCGCCACATTAGCAGTAAACTTATCAGCAACCATAATGATCTAGGATTTTCAGGAAAATCATTATAATTATCGAAACCCCATCATTTACTCATCCGCATCTTGTAACAAGAATTTTCAGGCCAATTACTGGGAATCAGCAATCAGTATTTTGAAATCTCGCAACATGTTTACGCCAACAGTTATATGTACATATAACATCTATCTCCTGGACTTACATACTTCGAATGTGAAGTTTCTGAAAAGCACCCTGAACTGCGAACTAGTTCTCAAAATTTTGAAAAATGCTGATGAAGCAGCAAAAAACTTTAAACGACCTTAACAGTAAAAAGTTTGATGATAAAGAATAGTGTATTGACAAAGCTCAGAAAAAGAGAAGTTTTGGAACTGGAAAACGGATTGAGCAAAGTATGAAGGAGGCTGTGGACAAATCACAAAGGCTGAATCTGCCTTCAAAGAATCCAAATGATTCAGTATCTACTGAAGTCATTAACGAATACCTTGTTCATGACTTTAAACCCCTGCGGACAATATTCTTCATCATCCTCTGATACTAGAAATTCTAAGATATCATCATATCTTTCATTATAAATATCCTCCGTATTTCTGAAGATATTTCCATAATTATTCTTATCTGAAATCATTTACCTCTTCACGCTATCTTTGTTACATCATAAAAGAAACTATTTTAGTTTCTAAATTCTGAAACCATCGAGTTTAAATTATGAATGTTTTGAAGTAGTGTTGGAAACTGAAGCATGAGTTAGTATAATATAATGACACTTGATCAACGTGATTATATTACAGTAAGTCATGCTAAGTTTCTAAAATGAAACGTGATGATTCACAGATCATAACGTCATCATGTACCATGTTACACGACTCTTGTATTCTATTTAACCTCTAAAATATCAAGAAAATAATTCTTGATGATTCGGCCTTTTCCGAGATATTCTGGTAATTTGACGAATCAAGATCGTGCCATTACAATTTTTGTATTAGAACATTAACAATGTTCATTCTGAAATTCATATCCGCAAATTCTGGACCATTACAAGCGGTGCTTAATCGCAAGAAGAAGAAACGAAAGGACAAAGCCCCGAAACAGAAATTGGGGTATAAATCGCAGCAAATAAAAGAGAGCATTAACTGGGGATGATAATGATTATAGAAGACAGAAGCAGGGACTTCGAAATATAAGGGAAGATATAAAACCTAACAACAACCCAGAAATTATAAACCGTAGATATCGATGCATATAGCAATATAAAGACAAGGGAGGACTAAAAACACTATAAACCCAAGGGTATAGTAAAAGTAAATAGATTCTTCCGGCGGTAGATGAAAAAGAAGAATGACAGATATAAAAGTGAGGAATATATCAAGAAGCAGAACTGGATGAAGCATATTGATGAATATTTTAAAATATGAGTTGAGGGAGAAAGAATGGAAGGTGTGAGTTAAAAGAAAACGAAGGAGGTGGATTTATAATAAAATATCTGACAGAGCAATTAAGACAGATTACCACATTTAATAAAAGAGATCTTATCTTCTTTATTCACCGAAGAATCAAATCTTATATAAATTACAAAGATTTTCTTTAAATTCAGAGATCAATCGTGATAATGTCAAAAGATATGACGAATCACTATTATCTTATTTCATTCATTTACGATAACTTCACTCATACGCTTCGAGTAATCAAATTATTTTATCCATACTTCTGAAACATGATAAAACTCTATCATCGTCATAATAACATTCTCATTGTTAGCCATGATGACCTCTATCAAATTTCGAGGACGAAATTTCTTTAACGGGTAGGTACTGTGACGACCCGAAAATTTTCGACCAAATTTAAACTTTATCTTTATATGATTCCGACACGATAAGCAAAGTTTGTTAAGTTGAATCACAAGAATTTGAAACTGTGTTATACATTCATTTAACCTCGACCAAATTTCGACGATTCACGAACCATTATATAACTGAATATGAATATGTATATACGTATATATATTATAACTTAAAAACATTAACAAAATATTAGATGTATAATGAGACGACCCGTCCTAATCCATAAGAACGAATACAATAACATATGATTACATCGCGAGGTACTTGACCTCTATATGATACATTTTACAAACATTGCATTCATTTTTAAAAGACAAACTTTCATTTCATCGAAAGTTGACGGCATGCATACCATTTCATAATATATCCAACTATAATTTACTTAATAATAATCTTGATGAACTCAACTACTCGAATGCAACGTCTTTTGAAATATGTCATGAATGACTCCAAGTAATATCTCTAAAATGAGCAAATGCACAGCGGAGGATTTCTTTCATACCTGAGAATAAACATGCTTTCAAGTGTCAACCAAAAGGTTGGTGAGTTCATTTGTTTAACATAAATAATCATTTCCATCATTTTAATAGACCACAAGATTTTCATTTTCATTTCTCATAAATATACGTCCCATGCATAGAGACAAAAATAATCATTCATATGGATTGAACACCTGGTAACCGACATTAAAAAGATGCATATAAGAATATCCCCTATCATTCCGGGACATCCATCGGACACGATAAAACAACATCAAAGTACTAAAGAATCCGCTACAACGGATGGGGTTTGTTGGGCCCAATAGATCTATCTTTAGGATTTGCGTCAATTAGTAGACTGGTTTACTAATTCTTAGGTAACCAAGTAAAAGGAGCATATTCGGCTTCGATCATTCAACCATATAATGTAGTTTCAATTACTTGTGTCTATTTCGTAAAACAGTTATAAAAGTTGCGCATGTATTCTCAGTTCAAAAATATAAAGGGTAAAAAGGCAAACGAAACTCACAATACTGTATTTTGTAGTAAAAATACATATGACGGCATTGAACAACTGAACAATGCAGGGTTGACCTTGGATTCACGAACCTATATCATTCATTTATATATTAAAATGTATACAGGAAATCACATAAATTCATTTATTAGTTACATAATATTTATATACCTTTGTAGTTATTTAGGATTTATTCTAAACTTCATTAAAAATATATTCTTTATTTATGTAAATCATATCTTAACTTATATGTTGTATATATTTATTATATATGTATATATATATATATATATATATATATATCATTACAATAATTAATATCTATATTTTTTGTTATCTAGATATCTATATTTATTTATATACACATATGTTTAGTAGTATATTTATAAATCGATATTTTATAAGCATTTTAAATGTTAGCCTGTTTGTTATATAGTTATATGAGATATTATTTTAATTATAGTAATTGTAATAAGTATCTTTTATGAAACTAATATTTATTTGTTAAAAATGATAGTTTTGATAATAATAAGTTACTACTAATAATAATAATAACTTTATTAATAATGATTATACTAATAATAATAATAATAATAATAATAATAATAATAATAATAATAATAATAATAATAATAATAATAATAATAATAATAATAATAATAATAATAATAATAATAATAATAATAATAATAATAATGATATTGTGGATAATGATACTTAGGTTAATGATAATAATACTAATAATTATAAAAGTGATACTAATAATAATTATAATACTAGTAATACTAATAATAACAATAATAATAATAACAACAACAATAATAACAATAATAATAATAATAATAATAATAATAATAATAATAATAATAATAATAATAATAATAATAATAATAATAATAATAATAATAATAATAATAATAATAATAATAATAATAATAATAATAATAATAAGTATGTTACTACCTTTAAAAGGATTTGTAAGGGCTTCCTAAAAAAATAGCCACTGCCTAGGATCGAACCCGAGACATCCCGCTAACCAACACCACACCTTAACCGTCTATCCATCTCTGTTTTTCCTAATTAACCTCCATCCCATTATTATTTAACCCTTAAACTGAATTCATCCTCTTCGTCACAAATTTTAAATTGACATGAATCCATTTACAAACGTATAAACAAGTTTAAAATTGGATTCAAGTCTATTAATTTGAACTTATACGACCCTCAATGATTTCCAAATTAATAGCCGTAAAAAAAAGAAAAACAGTCGCTGTATATAAAAACGAAGAACATAAATTTGATTTCAATATTGAGCTCGTTTCAGCCGAAAATTCCTAATTGAAATACGTTCTAAATTATTCCTGGAAACTTTCTCAGTCATCAATTTAACTTAAAATGTAAAAACAATTTCGAATTTTGTGAAGATCAAAACGTTTGACTTTTTGAATATTAGCTTTGACTCGAAAATTTGTACTCAATAGATAAAATTGATACTTGAGCTTTTCCAGATAGATTAAGTGTAGGATTTCAAACAAGTTTGCATTATTACATTTTTAAAAAAATTTTGATTTTGAGCTGTTGAATAAATAAATAAAAAAAAGACGAACAGGGGTACCAGGTTTTCTGTTTGATTTCTCCCTCTCTCCTTACCAATTGCAGTGTTAATTATTTAATACGTGTTAGCAAAAGGTTTATACCATAATAGGAATCAATTTCAGCTGTTTTGTAGTGGAATTGATGGTCGACATATTATTCTCAAACCAAAGAAAACGAGTACATAAGGAAAATAAAAAAATAAAAAGTGATCTTGATTGGTAACTGAAATTGGATGTTTCTGTGTTTGAATTCAAATCTTATTACAGATTTGGAGACAAGAATCCAATTAGAAAATTTGTGATGGATACGTGAAACAGAGTTCGTAATATATGAGCTATATATCTGTATTTATATTATAAATATAATTAGTATTAATAAGTATATTAATAATAATAATATTGGATATTATTAATAATAATAACATAATAATAATACAATTAATTTTAATTATCCTAATAATAATAATATTTATATTTATCATAATAATGATATCTTTAATAATAATGAGTTGTATTGTTTTTATAACAATAATAATAATAATAATGATAATAATAAATTAAGATAGAAATAAGAGTTTTTAGTAATAATAATAATAATAATAATAATAATTATCATCTTAATAATAACTAAAATTATAATTTTTCTACTAATTATAATAATAATGATATTAATGATGATAGCAAAAATATTACTAATAGTAATAATAATATAACAGATCAAATGTATCAATTTCATATGATATTTTATATATAGTGATATTAATAATTATTCTAATAATAGTAATGGAAGTGATAATGATAATATTAGCAAAGATGACAAATTTAAATGCATTAAATTTCGTATCTATGATAATATAACTATTACTGATATTAATTATTAATATTAATATTAGTATTAATGAAAGTAATAATAATCTTATTATAACAACTATATTTTAATTTGTTAATAATAGATTATTACTTATGTGATATTTAATAATCATATATTTATATATTAACTTTTATTGATTATGTATTATTTATAAAGTTATATATATTATAATTTACATATAGAAATTTTACATAGAAATTTTACATAGAAATCATATATATATATATATATATATATATATATATATATATATATATATACATACATACATATATATAGATTTATTTTAAATTACGCTTAATTATTTTGTATTTTATTTCACATTTTAAATTTTTATTTTATCATTTCAAGTTATTACATATATTTATAACTATATATTTTTACATAATTATTTACAAACAATTGTTCGTGAATCGTCGGGACCAGTCAGAGGTCAAATGCATTCATGAAAAAAAATAGTTCAAACATTTTGAGACTCGGTTTAATAGACTTTGCTTATCATGTCAAAATAATTTAAAGATTAAGTTTAAGTTTGGTCAGAAATTTTCGGGTCGTCACAGTACCTACCCGTTAAAGAAATTTTGTCCCGAAATTTGATTGTGGTCGTCATGGCTAACAATAAAAATGTTTTCATGACGAATATGAGTTGATAAAATAGAATTTTTATTACCATAGGGTAATATGGATAAAATGATTCGATTACTCGAAGCGTATGAGTGAAACTATCACAAAAGATTGAGATAATGTAATAGATATTCGTCTTTACTTTTGACGTAGTCATGGTTAATTTCCGGAATTCAAGGAATTTAAAGAAATCTTTGAAATCGGAATAAAATCTGATTCTTCGGGATTTAAGGAAATTAGGATCTTTTTATTTAAAAGCGCTCATCTGTCTGCTCTGTCGGATATCTCACTATAAATCCACCCTCTTCATTTCCTTTATATTTTGGTGTTCCATCCTTTCGTTTTTCTCTTCCCGACTTTAATTCAAGCGAATAATGATCCAGAATTCATAGATATGAAGTTTTAAATGAACATGACTGATGTTTTAAGATAGAAACAGTAATAGTACTATCTGACTTGTCAAAGTACCAGAATTCAAGGGAAAAGATAGGACTATCAAGAAAAATATGTTCTTGATGTGTTTATAGATTAGATAGAATGTAAGAGTCGTGTAACATGGCACATAATGACGGTAGGGTCTGTGAATCATCACGTTCCATTAGAAACTCAGCATGACTTACTGTAATATAATCACGTTGATCAAGTGTCATTATATTATACTAACTCATGCTTTAGTTCCCAACACTACTTCAGAATTCATTCATAATTTATACTTAGATTTTACAGAAATTTCCAATATAATATATTACAGGTAGCACGAAGAGGTATATAATTTCGGACGAGAATATTTATGAAAATATCTTCAGAAGTATCGAAGATATTTATGATGATATTTTGGGATTTCTAAGTTCGAAAGTCGATAAGGAAAAAAAATTCCGCATGATTTTACCATGACTTCGGAGCAGAATATCTCTAAAGTTTTCATCGGTTCCAGAATTACCTGGATTCTTTGAATATAGGGTTTGGTCCTTGTATTTGTCCTTGGTCTCCTTCATGGCTATCTCAAACTATTTTTCAGTACTAAATTTTCTATCGAGCGTTCCCAACATTCCATTCTTTATTATCAAACTTTTGGCTGTTTAGATCATCTACGATTTTGCTGTTTCCTCTGCATTTAATGCTACAATATCTGAATCATCGGTTATCAGTCCGAGGTGGTTTCAGGAGAATTGTGTTTTTAGATGATTAAACGCTGATGGTAATATGGTAGAATATAAAAGGTTCCCCGGTAACAATAAAAGAGCACGCATATATATCAAGGTTATAATAAGGTTGTTTCGAACGAAAATTCGAAGTTGACTTGCTGGAGCTGTGACAAAATTTACTACCTTGAAAAGGGATTGTAAAGTTATTTTGGGTAATAGTAATGCCAAAGGATCTAGTACAGATACGTGTTAAACGTTTACTCAGGTTCCGAGTGTTTGCAGGTGTATAACTATATGCATCAATCTTTTCTTACATAGATGAAGTGTGGTTGGTTCATCCTCTCAATTGAGGTGTTTTCAAGAATCATGAAAGGTTTGAACGCATATTGTAATCATCAAGATACAAATGAGGTTTAAGATGAAATCAAGTGGCAAACTTGAAGAAATGTTTAGTTTCATATGTTATATTCAATATTTTAATTCATTTTAATTGTCCAATATTATTAGTCCACAGTCAATAGTCCACAGTTACAGTCCAATAATTCATATATAGTTTAATATATAATATTCGAATTAATTAATACGTATCGTGACCCGTGTACATGTCTCAGACTCGATCACAACTCAAAGTATATATATTATTGTAGAATCAACCTCAACCCTATATAGCTAACTCGATCATTACTGCATATAGAGTGTCAGTGGTTATTCCAAATAATATATATAGATGTGTCGATATGATATGTCAAAACCTTGTATACGTGTCCCGATATTTAAAATGCGTAAATAACAGTATTTAAATGACAATAAATAAAGTGCGTAAAATAAATAACAGAAATTAAATGACGATAAATAAAATTGCGAGAATTAAAATTGCAATATTAAATTGTGATAAATAAAATGTAATACGGAATTAACAGTTAGCTAGGAACAGTTAGCTAGGATTTCGTTAGCGTGGTTTCTTAACAAATTTTCTCATAGTTAATTTTTTGTTTCTAACAAATTTTATTTTGTCAAATGTTTTCTTCATTATGCCACTCGTTGGATTCTGATAGGTCAAAATCCAAATATGAAATTGAAGAAAAATGGTTATTATGCGGTAAACGAATACATATATCTGTGGATGTAAGTAGGATAGTAAATGACTGTTGAATCAGATTCGAAGAATGTACAGTGTAACTTATTAATGTGGAATCTAAATATTCCTCGGGTATTACCTACCCGTTAAAATATTTTCACCATTAACAGTTTGTACAAAAGAATTCTTAATTACAATCTTGATGAAAATATACTTGCATATATATTTTCTTCAGATGTAATCATGGATTTAATGAGTTAATATGATATTAAACTCATTTGATTTACCGTTAGAACAAGAATATATAATCTCTAAAACATTAGAGATTACATAATTGCCATGTTGAACGAAGATAATTGATGTAGAACGATACGTAGTATGATGATTATAATCAAGGTACAGAATGAGATGTTGAGGCGTGTGTTATTGATGGTACGTGTGCTGTTACTGATGGTACTGTTGGTGGCGGTGATGTTGCTGAAGCTGGTAAATTTTGCACCATATTCTCCAAATTGATTACTCGTGCACGAAGTTCGTTGACTTATTCTATTATTCCGGAATGATTGTCGGTCGAAACGAGCGGATGAATAAGGTTTAGAATTTTAGATAGAATATAATCGTGGCGAGATATTCAAGAAATGATGGTGAAAATGGTGTTTCGGATTGGTTTTCCGGTAAGTGCTTCAGATTCTTTGTCAAGAGGGCAATTCGGTTGGTGGAAAGGATGGCCTTCTTCGCGTCTCCATTGGTTAAGTCGACTACGAACCCATCAGATGAATTGGGGATGGTTGATTGGTTGATTCATTCTGGCGACACTGCCTCCGGAGCTTAGGTGAACATCCATGTCGGAATAGCTGTCGGAATAACTATCGGAATAGCTATCGAAATCAAAGGGACTCGAACTGGTTGAGGGATTCATCTCGTAAGATCATATGAAGGATTTTCGATAAGAAATAGATTATAGGATGTAGATTAGTACCCTGTAATACATAATTTGCATATACATATATAATACTAAATTCTCATAAGTTACGGAGGAATCTACGGAAGCTTTCAGGCAAAGGTAACAATAACAGATATGCTAAGATATGAATTTATCTATACACTGTCTATGCAATAAAGGCAGTAAGACGTGTCTAGACCTTAAGGATGATAAGCAAATAATTTTTGACACTAAATGATAAGCAAAACTTTTGACATGCAGACACGGTCGAAGTCCAGACTCACTAATGCATCCTAACAACTATCATTTAGACACACTAATGCAAGACCTAATTCGCTAAGACCACCGCTCTGATACCACATGAGACGACCCGTCCTAATCCATAAGAACGAATACAATAACATATGATTACATCGCGAGGTACTTGACCTCTATATAATACATTTTACAAACATTGCATTCATTTTTAAAAGATAAACTTTCATTTCATCGAAAGTTGATGGCATGCATACCATTTCATAATATATCCAACTATAATTGACTTAATAATAATCTTAATGAACTCAACGACTCGAATGCAACGTCTTTTGAAATATGTCATGAATGACTCCAAGTAATATCTCTAAAATGAACAAATGCACAGCGGAAGATTTCTTTCATACCTGAGAATAAACATGCTTTCAAGTGTCAACCAAAAGGTTGGTGAGTTCATGAGTTTAACATAAATAATCATTTCCATCATTTTAATATACCACAAGATTTTCATTTTCATTTCTCATAAATATACGTCCCATGCATAGAGACAAAAATAATCATTCATATAGATTGAACACCTGGTAACCGACATTAACAAGATGCATATAAGAATATCCCCTATCATTCCGGGACATCCATCGGACATGATAAAACAACATCGAAGTACTAAAGCATCCGCTACAACGGATGGGGTTTTTGGGCCCAATAGATCTATCTTTAGGATTCGCGTCAATTAGTAGACTGGTTTACTAATTCTTAGGTTACCAAGTAAAAGGGGCATATTCGGCTTCGATCATTCAACCATATAATGTAGTTTCGATTACTTGTGTCTATTTCGTAAAACAGTTATAAAAGTTGCGCATGTATTCTCAGCCCAAAAATATAAAGGGTAAAAAGGCAAATGAAACTCACAATACTGTATTTTGTAGTAAAAATACATATGACGGCATTGAACAACTGAACAATGCAGGGTTGACCTTGGATTCACGAACATATATCATTCATTTATATATTAAAACGTATACAGGAAATCACATAATTTCATTTATTAGTTACCTAATATTTATATACCTTTGTAGTTATTTAGGATTTATTCTAAACTTCATTAAAAACATATTCTTTATTTATGTAAATCATATCTTAACTTATATGTTGTATATATTTATTTTATATATATATATATATATATATATATATATATATATATATATATATATATCATTACAATAATTAATATCTATATTTTTTGTTATCTAGATATCTATATTTATTTATATACACATATATTTAGTAGTATATTTATAAATCGATATTGTATAAGCATTTTAAATGTTAGCCTGTTTGTTATATAGTTATATGAGATATTATTTTAATTATAGTAATTGTAATAAGTATCTTTTATGAAACTAATATTTATTTGTTAAAAATGATAGTTTTGATAATAATAAGTTACTAATAATAATAATAATAACTTTATTAATAATGATAATACTAATAATAATAATAATAATAATAATAATGATATTATGGATAATGATACTTAGGTTAATGATATTAATACTATTAATTATAAAAGTGATACTAATAATAATTATAATACTAGTAATACTAATAATAACAATAATAATAATAACAAGAACAATAATAACAATAATAATAATAATAATAATAATAATAATAATAATAATAATAATAATAATAATAATAATAATAATAATAATAATAATAATAATAATAATAATAATAATAATAATAATAATAATAATAATAAGTATGTTACTACCTTTAAAAGGATTTGTAAGGGCTTCCTAAAAAAAATTGCCACTGCCTAGGATCAAACCCGAGACATTTCGCTAACCAACACCACACCTTAACCGTCTATCCATCTCTGTTTTTCCTGATTAACCTCCATCCCATTATTATTTAACCCTTAAACCGAATTCATCCTCTTCGTCACAAATTTTAAATTGACATGAATCCATTTACAAACGTATAAACAAGTTTAAAATTGGATTCAAGTCTATTAATTTGAATTTATACGACCCTCAATGATTTCCAAATTAATAGCCGTAAAAAAAATAAAAAAAATAAAAACAGTCGCTGTATATAAAAACGAAGAACATAAATTTGATTTCAATATTGAGCTCATTTCAGCCAAAAATTCCTAATTGAAATACGTTCTTAATCATTCCTAGAAACTTTCTCAGTCATCAATTTAACTTAAAATGTAAAAACAATTTCGAATTTTGTGAAGATCAAAACGTTTGACTTTTTGAATATTAGCTTTGACTCGAAAATTTGTACTCAATAGATAAAATTGATACTTGAGCTTTTCCAGATAGATTAAGTGAAGGATTTCAAAAAAGTTTGCATTATTACATTTTTTAAAAAAAAAATTGATTTTGAGCTGTAAAATAAATAAAAATAAAAAAAATAAAATGACGAACAGGGGTAACAGGTTTTCTGTTTGATTTCTCCCTCTCTCCTTACCAATTGCAGTGTTAATTATTTAATACGTGTTAGCGAAAGGTTTATACCATAATAGGAATCAATTTAAGCTGTTTTGTAGTGGAATTGATGGTCGACATATTATTCTCAAACCAAAGAAAACGAGTACATAAGGAAAATAAAAAAAATAAAAAGTGATCTTGATTGGTAACTGAAATTGGATGTTTTCGTGTTTGAATTCGAATCTTATTACAGATTTGGAGACAAGAATCCAATTAGAAAATTTGTGATGGATACGTGAAACAGAGTTCGTAATATATGAGCTATATATCTGTATTTATATTATATATATAATTAGTATTAATAAGTATATTAATAATAATAATAATTATAATTCTCTTAATAATAAATAATAATAATAATACTGGATATTATTAATAATAATAACATAATAATAATACAATTAATTTTAATTATCCTAATAATAATAATATTTATATTTATCATAATAATGATATCTTTAATAATAATGAGTTGTATTGTTTTTATAACAATAATAATAATAATGATAATAATAAATTAAGATAGAAATAAGAGTTTTTAGTAATAATAATAATAATCTTAATAATAACTAAAATTATAATTTTTCTACTAATTATAATAATGATGATATTAATGATGATAGCAAAAATATTACTAATAGTAATAATAATATAACAGATCAAATGTATCAATTTCATATGATATTTTATATATAGTGATATTAATAATTATTCTAATAATAGTAATGGAAGTGATAATGATAATATTAGCAAAGATGACAGATTTAAATGCATTAAATTTTGTATCTATGATAATATAACTATTACTGATATTAATTATTAATATTAATATTAGTATTAATGAAAGTAATAATAATCTTATTATAATAACTATATTTTAATTTGTTAATAATAGATTATTACTTATGTGATATTTAATAATCATATATTTATATATTAACTTTTATTGATTCTGTATTATTTATAAAGTTACATATATTATAATTTACATATAGAAATTTTACATAGAAATCATATATATATATATATATATATATAGATTTATTTTAAATTACGCTTAATTATTTTGTATTTTATTTCACATTTTAAATTTTTATTTTATCATTTCAAGTTATTACATATATTTACAACTATATATTTTTACATAATTATTTACAAACAATTGTTCGTGAATCGTCGGGACCGGTCAAAGGTCAAATGCATTCATGAAAAAAAAAATAGTTCAAACATTTTGAGATTCGGTTTAATAGACTTTGCTTATCGTGTTAAAATCATTTAAAGATTAAGTTTAAGTTTGGTCAGAAATTTCCGGGTCGTCACATATAATACTTTACATGAACGTGTTGTTTCAAAATATATTTAATATGGTAAACAATGAAATTAGAAAATAATATCAAATGAGTGATTTATCAAATTTATTGTACAATTACGAATCTCTGTTAAGAGGTCCACTTTGATTTAAGAAACCTTTCCTTTTAACGATATTCGGAATAGATGGTAAAGTAATTTACATAAAAGAACAAAAGTGTCACGTCTCCTTTAAACGAATATAATTTTATAAATATTTAGAGTCACTTTTGACAAATTGTTACTGAGTCATTATGATAAGAATGAAGGTTTTAACGTTACCTTGAAATTTAGAATCTTTCTAAAAACCTTTTGACAAATTATAAATAATAACGATCCAGGATGTAATTGAATATAAATAAATAACTTACAACGTGTAATTAAGAAAGTGTTTGTATATGTCTCGAACTATTTAATAAATGATATTTGTATTCGATTAGTAACTAGAATATTTAACAAGTTAGAGCGAACACTAGTACATAAATGATTCATACCAATTTATGTTATATTACGAAAACGATTGAAATATTTTTAGTTTTGAAAAATTAATTAATATATTATTAAATAAATCTTTTTATGGACAAATCATATTTTAAATAAATATATATAGATATATATATAGTTATATATGTATATATATATATATATGTATATATTTTATGAAATGATTAAATATAATATTAACTTAAATATAAAACGTTTTGAATTAAATATACTTAGATGAGTAATGAGAAGTTGATTTATAGAAGCAAATGACCAAAACACTCAAATGATTAAGATACATCTTTAATGATATATTTTACTAAAAAACTAAGTTTATATTTTGACAAGGGTACGAGTCACTAAACGTAAAAGGCTAGTTTTCTCAGCGTATGAAACGTCGTTCGAAAAACCGAAAGCGAGACATGAGTCGAGTGACAACGTCCATGTCATTAGAACAAAAATTACATTTTTACCATGCTCGTAAATATAATATATTATATAATTAATTATATAGATTAAATAATAATTTATATAAAATAATAATTAACAAAGTGTCGGCAGAGAAATTTGAGCGATTGTGAGCTGTTTTTTGGTACCATGCACTTGCATGGTTTTATCACACAAACCCCATACACTTGCATGGGGGGTTAGGTGGGGAAAACATGCATAAAGGCTCGAACGATTTCATTCCTGATTTATTTATTTTTTTCATTTCATTCGATCTATCTATATGTATATTTATAATATTATTATTATTATTATTATTATTAAGATTATTAATATTAATCTTATTATTATTATTATTATTATTAGTATTATTAGGACTGATATTATTAGTATTATACATAAAATACTACGGCGAGGTTCTGCTCGCACGTTTTCAAAACAAATTTTATGAGCGGGATAGAGCTAAGGAAATTATGGGTTACAACTATGGAGGTTATGGGTATGGTTCATGGGTATGTTCGTGAGGTCAATCTAGTATTTATCGTCTCCGTTGCGTCTACGTATCTTTCCTGCAATATTGAATCTCAATATTGATACGTAAGCACTCATAATTTAACTTTTATATATTGTTAGTGTATCCCTGACTAGTGCTCGAGTATATAGGATTATGCATGCTTGTACCTTTGTTATTGTCATTAGATAGGTTATGTTGAATCCTGAATTAGTTACATATGTTATTGATATAAGGTATATGATATGCATGTCGTTGGAAAGCTGTCGAAAAATTAATAACTTTTCATTTAGAAATCGTATGTTTCCGAGAAACGGATTAAAAGTTATGGTCAACTGAATTATGATTAATATTAATTGAAAGTGTGTTTGAAATTGTAAATCGATATTTAAACAACTTGTTTATGAGATTGATAAATTGAATTTCCAAATACTATTAGTCAAGTAAATGAATTCTTATAAAAGACACGTTCCGTTTTGTTGAACAATTGTCAAAGTTGACTGTCTTATCATGTTTTAAAACTTTATAAACACTATAATCTGATTTTACAAGTATTGGAAAACTATGTGAAATAATAAATTCTCGATTGCCATGATAATTCAAATATAATATAGCTCATGAAATAAATAATATTTTGAGTTTGATGAACTATAAATTCGTTCAATTATCAAGATTTATACTATGTTAATGTAATAAACATGTATAGATTTAAAGATCATATTGGGTCAGGTTGACTTTTGAAATGACTTTGGTTAACTTTCACATGTCGGACTCGAGCATTAGGATTGTGATACACTATGACCCGACCTAACTTGTTAGACATGTATTGACCAACATATGTTCCCTAGGTTGAGATCTATGATTACTTTGCATTCCGAGTTTCAGTCACATTTCGGTGAATGAATTTTTGTGCTGCTAAAGTGAGTTTCATTTGCTCCCTTTTTAATTACTTTTACAATCTATATTTTGGGCTGAGAATACATGCACTTTATTTTAAACACAATGGATACAAGTACATACTAAATTCTACACCAAGTTTGAACCGAAAATCCCTTAGCTTTGGTAACTAGTAACTGCAGGTTATAAGAACTGGTGGCGCGAGTAGTTATATATGGATCCATAAGGCTTGACATCCCCGTCTGTTCTAGGTATAGAAATCCTAGCCTGAACTATAAAACAGACGTATGCTATTTGAGTTTAGTACACGTTAGTTTGTGTGTATTGTACATGTTGGTTGCATGTATGTTAAAACAGGGGTACTTATTATAACGTTAAAGTTTAGTTACCAGGATGCTCAATTTCGTAGAATATTTTGATAAACGTTTTGGATGAAACAACTGAAATCTTGTGATCCACCTTTATATACAGATTATGCGCAACATTAAAAATATGAACTCACCAACCTTTGTGTTGACACTTTTAAGCATGTTTATTCTCAGGTTCCTAGAAGTCTTTCGCTGTTTGCTTATACGTTATACAAGCTATGTGCATGGAGTCATACATACTTTATTCGAGAAAACTTTGCATTCACAAAATCATCACCGTGTATCTTATTTTGACTGCATTGTCAACGGATGTATTATGGTAAACTATTATTTATGATGATTGTCTATATGTAAAAATCATCAGATGTCGAAAACCTTGGAAATTGATATTCATTTATTGTGTGCCTTTTCAAAAGAATGCAATGTTTACAAAACGTATCATGTAGAGGTCAGTACCTCACTATGAAATCGATAAATGATGTATTCGTCCAAAGGGGTTTGGAGGGATCGTCACATCGTTATAAGAGTTACTATTAAAAATTGTCATTTTTACTAATATTACTATCATTAAGATTATTATTATTATTATCATTATTATTATTATTACAAAATAATACATATTTTTACTTATTATTATTATCAATATTATTTTATCAAATAAATATGTAATACAGAGATATTCTTACCACTCGTAATATAATTACATTAATAACACACAACACTATATTTTTATGACATTAAGTGAACCTTATAAATTTTATTACTTTAGTTATATAAAAGTATATTTTTATCATATATAGATTTTGATGTAAATTTTTGACTTTTATTATTTACTTTAATAAAATTTGTTAAATATATTTAAATATATATAAAACGATTATATTTAAGTTATGTAATAAACACATAAATTTTGGAAATCATTTTGGGTCAAGTTAACTTTTGTTGACTTTTGCAAATTAGACTCGAGCATTAGGATTGTGATACACTACGACTAGACCTAAATTGTTAAACAGATATTGACCAACATATAAATATATATATATATATATATATATATATATATATATATATATATATATATATATATATATATATATATATACTTAATATAGGTTTGTGAATCCGAGGCCAACCTTGCACTTGTTCAGTGCCGTCATATGCATTATTGCTACGAAATACAGTTTTGTGAGTTTCATTTGCTCCCTTTTTAAATGCTTTTGCAATATATATTTTTGGGACTGAGAATACATGCGCTGCTTTTATAAATGTTTTACGAAATAGACACAAGTAATCGAAACTACATTCTATGGTTGGATTATCGAAATCGAATATCACCCCTTTAGCTTGGTAACCTAAGAATTAGGGAACAGTACCCCTAATTGACGCGAATCTTAAAGATAGATCTATGGGCCTAACAAACCCCATCCGAGGTACGGATGCTTTAGTACTTCGATTTTTATACAGACGAGAGGATTCTGTTATACAGACGAGAGGATTCTGTTTTGGGGATATTCTATATGCATCTTGTTAATGTCGGTTACCAGGTGTTCACCATATGAATGATTTTACCTTAATGCAGATGAGAGGATTCTGCTTGAGGATTATGTTTATGAAAAATGAAAATCTTGTGGTCTATTATACTATTGGAAATGATTTTACCTTTATGCAGACGAGAGGATTCTTATATTAGAATTATATTTAAATGAAAATCTTGTGGTTTATTAAAATAATGGAAATGAATGATTATGATAAACTAATGAACTCACCAACCTTTTTGGTTGACACTTGAAAGCATGTTTATTCTCAGGTTTGAAAGAAATCTTCCGCTGTGCATTTGCTCATTTTAAAGATATTACTTAGAGTCATTCATGGCATATTTCAAAAGACGTTGCATTCAAGTTGTTGAGTTCAATAAAGATTATTATTAAGTAAATGACAGATTAGATCATTTATAGTTGGATGTTATGAAATGGAACGCATGCGTGTCAACTTTTGATGTAATGAAAGTTTGTCTTTTAAAAACGAATGCAATGTTTGTAAAATGTATCATATAGAGGTCAAATACCTCACAATGTAACCATATGTTATTGTATTCATCCTTATGGATTAGGACGGGTCATTTCAATCAGTACCATGTTCATCATTATGAACATCATCTCCAACATGTTGTGGAGTAACTGGGTCCAAATCAACAAGATCAGCACTAGGTTGAGGAACTGAATCTGTCTTATCAACATCTTTTAACATCTGATCTTCTGTAAACACAACATCTCAGCTACGTACGAGTTTCTTCTGAACTAGATCATATAACCTGTACCCAAAATCATCTTCACCATAACCTAGGAATACACATGGCTTAGTCTTCATATCAAGCTTTAACCTTTCATCTTTGGGAACATGAACAAATGCTTTACATCCAAAGACTCGTAAATGATGGTAAGAAACATCTTTACCGCTCCAAACCCTGTTAGGAACATCAAAACGCAAAGGTACACAAGGGGTTAGATTAATAATATGAACTGCCATATTTAAAGTCTCACCCCAAAAGGAATCAGACAACCCTGCATGTGAAAGCAAACATCTAACTCTCTCAACCAAAGTTCTGTTCATCCTCTCTGCTAATCCATTCAACTGAGGTGTCTTTGGTGGAGTCTTTTGATGCCGAATACCATTCTCCTTACAATAAGCATCAAAGCTCCCAATGTAGTCACCGCCATTATCAGTCCGAATACACTTGAGCTTCTTCCCCGTTTGCCTTTCAACTAGTGCATGAAATTCCTTAAACTTTTCAAATACTTGATCCTTTGACTTTAAGGTATAAACCCACACCTTCCTGAAATGATCATCGATGAATGTAACAAAGTAGGAACATCCACCAAGTGTCCTAGTCTTCATAGGCCCACACACATCCGAATGTACTAGATCAAGTACGTTCTCCATTCGAAAAGGAGAATGACTCTTAAACACAACTCTGGTCTGTTTCCCTACCAAATAGTGAGAACACTTACTCAAATTAATATTACTAACACCCGACAACACATTCTTCTTAAATAAGATAGACATCCCTTTTTCACTCATGTGGCCAAGTCTTTTATGCCACAACTCGATAGAATCAACACTGTCCACTACGTTAACAATGTTCTGGATGATCTTCGGACGCGTTATGTATAATCTTGAGTCTTTCTTGCCTCTTCCCACTATCATAGAACCAAGAGTTAGTTTCTAAATACCATTACCAAAACCGTTATAATAACCATCATCATCAAGAATGCCTGTTGAAATAACATTAAGTCTCATATCCAGAACATGTTTTACATTATGCAAAACTAACTCCATTCCCGTGTCAAATTTAAAACAAATATCTCCAATACCAACGATCTTTGATAACCCATAATTACCCATTCTAGCAAATCCATAGTCACCTAGAGTGTAAGAGGAGAAGTGATCTCTACATATTGCAACATGACATGTAGCACCACTATCAACAATCCAACTCGTGTCATCATGAGTAAGATTGATCATATCATAATCAATACAAACAAAGAACTCATCCGTGATAGCATTAACTTCAACCTTATCATCATCACCACCATCACTTTTCTTTTGTTTATTCTTGTCATATGCCTTTTTCTTCTCATTTTTTAACTGTGGACAATACCACTTTGTGTGCCCTTTTTCACGATAATGATAGCACTCAACATTAGAAAACTTTCCTTTTCTTGAGCTACTACGATTCTTGCCTCTTTTACCATGACCTCTATTATGACTTCTCCCCCGCATTTCTGTGACCAAGATATCTGACTGTGAAGAGGAACCTTGTGGCTTTCTTCTCATCTCTTCATTCAAAATACTACCCTTAGCCAATTCCATGGTGATAATACCATTCGGTACAGAGTTGGACAAAGATGTCCTAAAAATCTCCCAAGAGTCCGATAACGTACCAAGTAACCAGAGACCTTGAACCTCATCCTCAAACTTGAAACCCATTCCTGCAAGCTGATTAATAATACCCTGATATGCATTTAGGTGATCTGTAATAGGAATCCCATCATGATACTTTAAACCCATCAACTGTTTAATTAAGAACAACTTGTTATTCCCAGTCTTTCGTTCATATAAATGTTCAAGCTTTTTCCATAAGGCTTTAGCATCAGTCTCCCCAGTAATATGGTTCACTACATTATCATCAACCCACTGTCGAATATACCCACATACCTGTCTATGCAAAAATTTTCCATTGAGCTTCTGACTTACCCTCAGGCATACTCTCAGTAAAAACGGGTAAATAATAATCTTTTAAATAAAGAAGATCCTCCATTTTACCTTTCCAAACATGATAATTTGAACCATTTAAACTAACAATCTTACTTGTATTAGCTTTCATCTTTCACACAAGTCAATCAAATAACCTTAAGCTCTAGATACCAATTTGATGGGAAAATAAATCACAACGGACAATCTACAAAGCGGAAACAAACCCGTTTGACCAATACTTTCCCGACCCGTATGAACCCGTGAGGATGCTAACAAACAAGCTATACCAAATCCAACCCAAATCAGTAGCTAAAAAAATACCAAATCAGTAGCAAATCAGTAGCTAAGCAATAATCAAGCACACACAATACACACAAGACTTTTTACGTGGAAAACCTCTCAAAATCGAGAGTAAAAACCACGGGACTCGTAAGCCACTTAAACTTCATTATCATCAACAAAGAGAGCAATACAATAATCCTTCTCTAGATCAACTAGAGGCGTACAACATCATCATACTCTTGAACAACAATAATCAACAAGTATATCAAGAAATTAAAGACAAAAGATGAATGAATCACCCAATAATCTGCTCTCTGTTCCAGCAGCAAAATCACGACCTACGGACCTTATTAGATGAATTCAACGATTGAAAATGTTGGCACTGATGTCAGGAAGACACATCCCAAAAATTGTGAAGATTCAACGGTCGGATCTCCGGGGATCGTCTCTTTTCTGAGCTGCTGTACACAAAAACGGAATTTGAGGTTTTTCTCTCTTTTTCTTGATTGCTCTTTGATCTCTCTCTCTCTCTCTCTCTCTCTCTCTTAATAGTCAAAGAACAGCTTCACACAACTGATTCAAATAATGCACCCATATGTTGACCAGGTCAAACTTCATCTTGGGCCTAAATTTGTTGGGCTTGGGCTAGAGATAAGTTTCCTCATATTTGGAAACATATAAAAAAACCCAACAAATAGATATATGTTATAAAAGTCAATATTGGATGCTAATTTTATTATTATTATAGATATTGTATAGTAGATTTTTTTTTAGTATAAATATGTGTGTTATGAGTTCATAATTCACACACTTCAAACATATATAAAACACATACTTCTCTCATATTCTCTCTATATACTTATTAGTCTACAGTCAAGAACCAGGCCAATAAAGATAGTTATAAGCCTACTGAATTATAACACGTTATCAGCACGAAGTGCTCCGTATAATCAAGGTTTATCTAAGCAAGCACACGTCACTAATCAAGGTAAGAAATTGTTTAACTTTTATTAACTTCACTAACATTTATATTTATGTTATTTAAGTTATATATGGTCGGTTATACCGTCTGGATTATATTTCTGTAATCTAACTTTTATTAACTTCACTAACATTTATATTTATGTTATTTAAGTTATATATGGTCGGTTATACCGCCTGAATTATATTTCTGTAATCTTACTTTTATTAACTTCACTAACATTTATATTTATGTTATTTAAGTTATATATGGTCGGTTATACCGCCTGAATTATATTTCTGTAATCTAACTTTTATTAACTTCACTAACATTTATATTTATGTTATTTAAGTTATATATGGTCGGTTATACCGCCTGAATTATATTTTCTGTAATCTAACTCTTATTAACTTCACTAACATTTATATTTATGTTATCTAACATTTATGATTACTTTTGCAATTAATCATTATTTATTTCATGCATACTAATGTTTATTCTTAAATTTATTATTTATGCATAATATCTTTATTCTCTTAATCTTCGTATTTATACTAAACGTATTTATACTAAATGTATTTTATAGTAATCATATTTATACTGATAAAATTCTTTTATTAAAATTATTTTAATACAACGGCAACATAACGATCGTTAACATTAATTAACGACGTTACAACGGTCATATATACATAATGGTTGTTAACGTCGATTGACGACGTTACAACGACTATTTTTTTCAAATATAAATTAAACATTCCCGTTTTCACATTTTCACAAATCAATCTTCATTTTCTCAAATTACTACTCTCCAAATTTTTTTATTAAAAGATGATTAACTCAAGGATGATTTTTCCAACTGTATTGGTCATAATAGCTATCATCCTTGTTGCTTGTACACCACTAGATGAACCTATATTATATCCTTCCCTTATGATTTTATTATTTGTAATCATACCATTATTCCTTTGTTTGCTACTTATGAATCTAAACTAATTCTAATTTCATGTTGTTATTTGTCTATGAAAAAAAATTGATTATGATTATGATTATGATTTATGTTGTTCATCTTTCTGAAAATAGAAAATGCCAAACTTATCAAAGCTTGAGTTTGATGCCTTAGACGTATCGGGAACAAACTACACATCATGGGTTATGGACATAGAAATAAATCTTGGATCATTGGGTATTCTAGAAACTTTAAAAGAAAACAATACTTGTTCCGATCAAGATAAATTAAAATCAATTGCTTTTATTCGCAAACATATTGATACCACCTTAAAACATATGTTTCTCACTATCAAAGATCCACATGTTTTATGGGAAAGTATCAAGAGTAGATTCGATAATCAAAAGGAAATATTACTCCCAGCTGCGAGGGAAGAATGGAGAAATCTAAGGTTCCAAGATTTCAAAAAGGTAAGTGAATACAGCTCGGCCATGTTCAAGATCCGTTCAAAGCTTCAATTTTGTGGTCAAGAAATAAGTGATGCTGATATGATGGAGAAAACTTTCTCCACAATGCATTCTGCAAACATAACTGTGCAAGAATATTTAAGATTGCAGAATTATAAAACTTTTTCCAAACTTCAAACTTATCTCTTAGTTGCAGAAGTTAATAAAGAATTACTGATGAAAAATCAAGAATCTCGTCCTACTCGTGCGCTAGCATTTCCTGAAGCTAATGCTATTAACAATAATAATAATAAAAGAAGAAATGCACATGGACGAGGGCGTGGACAAGGTAGTGGCCATATTGGCCAAAACCATCATCATGGAAATTACCATAACAATAATAAAAATCATAACTATGTTCTAAATCACCATTATGGTAATGGTCGTGGTGGTGGTGGTCGTGGTCGTGGACAAAGAAATAATAATCTACAAAATTATAAAATCCAAACACCATACAATCCCACAAATCACAATGTTGAAGAAGGCTCTTCAAAGAATGTTGAAGATTCTTGTTACCGATGTGGTAAAATTGGCCACTGGTCTAAAAACTGCCGAACAAATCAGCATTCTGTTAATCGGTATCAAGAATCCCTAAAGGGAAAACGAAAAGAAGCAAATCTTGTGGATGACCTTGATACAAAAATCACTGAGCCAACTTGTGACTACTTTAATGAATAAATTTATAATATCTATATATATAGATATCCTATTATATGTTCCCGTTAAATAAATGGTTGTAGATTTTCAATCTACACCATATCTAGTTTACTACATATTTCTTTATTATATGCTATCATTTGTAACATGTTTTGAATGTAATATATTGATGCATTATGTACTCATAATTTGTTTCTCATATTTTTTTTTTTTGAAGTTCATGATGTATATTGCTGGAGTAAAAAATCAGTCAAATGGTGGAGATATTTGTATTGCAGACAGTGGTGCCACTCACACCATACTCAAATCTAAAAAATATTTCACAGACTTGAAAGCAACGGAAGGAACTATACATACTATATCAGGTTCTGTGGACTTAATAAAAGGAATGGGAAAGGCAAAATTCATGTTACCAAATGGTACGAATTTTCTGATAAATAATGCCTTATTTTCTCCCATGTCAAAGAGAAATTTGTTAAGTTTCTCTGACATATACCAAAATGGATATGATTATCAGTCAGTGACAACAGAAAATGAAAAATATTTAAGTATCACTGATAAGAATCGTGTAATTGAAAAACTACCAAGACTTCATTCTGGTTTACATTATACACATATAAATGTACCTGAAGTAAATGTGGTAGTTAAAGAAAAATCATGTGATCCTGTAATGATCAGTTTGTGGCATGAGAGATTAGGCCACCCAGGATCAACAATGATGAAAAGAATAATACAAAATACACATGGACATCCATTGGCGGATCAAAGGATCCCTCATGATGCACTTATCCCATGTACATCATGCTCACTTGGAAAGTTGATAATAAGACCATCACCTCTTAAGGTTGAAAAAGAATCACCAATGTTTCTTGAAAGAATTCAAGGTGATATATGTGGATCAATTCATCCACCATGTGGACCATTTAGATATTTTATTGTTCTAATAGACGCATCTAGTAGATGGCCTCATGTTTGGCATTTGCAAAATTTCTTGCTCAAATTATTAAATTGAGAGCACATTTCCCTGATTATACTATTAAAAGGGTGAGACTAGATAATGCCGGTGAGTTTACGTCTCAAGCATTTAATAACTTTTGCATGTCTATTGGGATTATTGTTGAACATCCCGTTGCCCATGTGCATACACAAAATGGTTTAGCTGAATCATTAATTAAACGATTGCAGCTAATAGCTAGACCATTGATAATGCGAACAAAACTCCCAGTATCTGTATGGGGCCATGCAATTTTGCATGTTGCATCATTGATTCGCATTAGACCAAGCGCAAGTCATACATATTCTCCCTTGCAACTTGCTTTTGGCCATCAGCCAAATATTTCTCACCTTAGAACATTTGATTGTGCGGTTTATGTCCCTATCGTACCACCACAACGCACTAAAATGGGTCCTCAAAGAAGGATGGGAATATATGTTGGATATGAAACATCTTCAATAATAAGATATATTGAACCCATGACGGGTAATGTTTTCACAGCACGTTTTGCTGATTGTCACTTTAACGAAACATTATTCCCTAGATTAGGGGGAGAAATAAAAAATAAAGAAAATGATGTTTCATGGTGTGAACCTCAATTAATGTATCTTGATCCTCGCACAAAAGAATGCGAGACCGAAGTTCAAAAAATAATGCATATGCAAGAACTTGTGAATAAATTGCCTGATGCATTTACAGATACAAAAAGAGTGACTAAATCATATATACCAGCAGCAAATGCTCCAGCTAGAATTGAAATTCCAAAAACTGGCAATAATGTCATTCTTGAGTCTTTGCCATGCCAGAAACGTGGGAGACTAATTGGTTCCAAAGATAAAAATTCTCGAAAAAGAAAATCAGCTGATAATGAGGTAAAAGAAAGTGTTCAAGAAGAACTACAAATCAATACTCCTTCTGCAGAGGAGATTGATGATTTCAATACGGAATTTTTAATCAATTATGCACATTCAAAAATATTATGGAACCGAAATAAAATGAAAAATTTTGATGAGATATTTTCATATAATGTTGCATATGACATCATGAATGATGATGATGATTCAGAACCAAAATCTGTCATGGAATGTCAAAATAGACATGATTGGGATCATTGGAAAGGAGCAATACGAGCTGAATTTGAATCGCTCAATAAAAGAAAAGTTTTCGGATCTATCATTCTCACACCTAAAGATGTGAAACCTGTGGGATATAGATGGATTTTTGTGCGAAAAAGAAATGAGAAAAATGAAGTTACAAGGTATAAAGCTAGACTTGTAGCTCAAGGTTTTTCTCAAAGACCAGGAATTGATTATGAGGAAACTTATTCTCCTGTTATGGATGCAATTACTTTTAGATACTTAATCAGCCTGGCAGTTTCTAAAAATTTAGAAATGCATCTCATGGATGTTGTGACTGCTTATCTTTATGGATCACTTGATAGTGATATATATATGAAGAAACCTGAAGGATTTAAGGTATCAGAAGCAACCAATGCAAAACCCAAAAAAATGTACTCAATCAAGTTACAAAGGTCTTTATATGGGTTGAAACAATTGGGTCGCATGTGGTATAAACGATTAAGTGATTACTTGATAAGCAAATAGTATACCAATAATCTTATTTGCCCATGTGTTTTCATTAAGAAAACAACATCCGGATATGTGATCATAGCTGTTTATGTTGATGATCTTAATATCATAGGTACAAATAAAGAGATCCATGAAGCCATTCAACTTCTAAAGAAAGAATTTGAAATGAAAGATCTCGGAAAAACCAAGTATTGCCTTGGTTTAAAATTGAACATATGCCTAATGGTTTACTTGTACATCAAACAACATATACTGAAAAGATTTTAAAACGTTTTAATATGGACAAGGCAAAACCATTAAGTACTTCTATGGTTGTTAGATCACTTAATGTTGACACTGATCCATTTCGTCCCTGTGAAGATCATGAAGATATCCTGGGACCAGAAGTACCATATCTTAGTGCAATTGGAGCTCTTATGTATCTTACAAATTGTACAAGACCTGACATTTCTTTTGCAGTTAATTTGTTGGCAAGGTTCAGCTCAGCTCCTACCAAAGACACTGGAATGAGATCAAACACATATTTCAATACCTTCGAGGAACTACTGATTTAGGATTATTTTATTCTAACGAATCGAAACAAGATTTGGTTGGTTATGCAGATGCAGGTTATTTATCTGATCCACATAAAGCTAAATCTCAAAATGGATATGTATTCCTAAATGGAGGTACCGCAATATCATGGCGTTCTCAAAAACAAACACTTGTTGCAACATCATCAAATCATGCCGAAGTGATTGCATTACATGAAGCTACTCGGGAATGTTTTTGGTTGAGATCAATGACACAACTCATTACTGATTCTTGTGGACTAGAACGCGATAAAAGTCCAACAACTATCTATGAAGATAATGTAGCTTGCATAACACAGATGAAAGAAGGGTATATCAAAAGTGACCGAACAAAACACATACCTCCTAGATTCTTCTCATACACTCAAAATCTCATTAAGGACAACCAGATTGAAATGAGATATGTTCAGTCCAGCAAAAACTCTGCTGACCTTTTCACCAAAGCACTTTCAACTGCTATTTTCAGAACACACGTTCATAATATTGGCATGAGGCATGTTCAGAAGATGTAACAACTTAGGTGTTGCCTACTTGAGGGGGAGTCAACTCTATGCTGCACTCTTTTTTCCTTAGCTAAAGTTTTATCCCAATAGGTTTTCTTTAGCAAGGTTTTTAACGAGGCAGTACTAGTTATTCTCTAATAAAATTATCATCCAATGGGGAGTGTTATAAAAGTCAATATTGGATGCTAATTTTATTATTATTATAGATATTGTATAGTAGATTTTTTTTAGTATAAATATGTGTGTTATGAGTTCATAATTCACACACTTCAAACATATATAAAACACATACTTCTCTCATATTCTCTCTATATACTTATTAGTCTACAGTCAAGAATCAGGCCACTAAAGGTAGTTATAAGCCTACTGAATTATAACAATCTGAATGTTTTGTGAAAGTAATACTCAAAAAGAGTATATGATGAAGCCAAAAATGGAGATAACTCGCCCGAGTTGTAAGCATAAATCGTCAATTTCAAAAATCCTGTTTTCTCGATTTCGAGTTTTAGATTTCATTTCTCATTTGTCGATTTCGATTTCTGGATCTTATTTCTCGATTTTAATTTTCAGATCTTTAATCGTTAGGTTTTTTAAGATTTTTTTGAGATGTATACTGTGATGTATGATGGTGGTTCTAATGAAAAGTGAAACTTTCTAGTTGATTAAGAATTCAACTAGAGGAAACGTAGGATTTGAACTGCTAGGAAATTTATAAAAGAAAATTAAGAACTGAAGGTTTAGAAAAAAAAAAAAAAAAGAGTTGATTATACTATTGGTTTAGGTGGTCCTAAACCCGACACCGTGTAATTATTTAATGGGCAAATTAACTAGCTTAAGGTTTTGTATCATGCATTAATTAAATCACAGGGACTAACAATATACATTTAAAAAGAAAAGAATTACTAGTATATTTTTGAATAAACCACAAGGACCATTGATATAATTAACTCTTAGTAAAAACTTAAAGGGCATAAGAGAAATAACTGAACGTATATGCCGAGTAAAAATAATATTAACAAAAGTTATCATATTAATAATATAATAATAATGTCTTCGTGATCTGCTATTTGCATATGTACATAGTTGTCGTATGGCTCTATATATGGGATTCGGGTGTATATATTGTATAGTGATAGTGTTAAGGCCCAAGAAGTGCTCTTGTAATCCTGGTCTCTTTCTTTGTAATACATTTTGGTAATAAAAGTGACTTGCTTTTATAAAAAAAAAATTTTTATATATATATATATATATATATATATATATATATATATATATATATATATATATATATATATATATATATATATATATATATATATATATATATATATTAATATAATAACAATAACCTATTCAAAGATAACATAATAATAACAATAATATAATAACGATGATAATAACAATAATTAATAATTATAATTAATAATAATAATAATACGGAGTAATGTAATAAATCTAAATCATAATAATAATATAAAACTTAATCTAATCTAATTTATCGTAAACTTAAATTTTAAATGTTATATTTATACGCATTTTTGTAGCCTATATATAAGGAAGTAAGTCAGTAACCCATACTAATTACGAATTTATTTCACATATTTTTATAATGTCTACGCATACATTCGATGGTAACTTTTAGTTCTTATATTGCATTAGAAAACTTCTATTAATAATAACTACATAAATTACTTATTTTGATTATATTCATTGAATTGTTTGTGATCGATCCAAAAGTTTTCATTGCATGACATTGTATTGTTACAGGAAATATAGTTCATGTCATGTGTTTTCGAATAAAAATTATTTATCACACTGAAGATTATAAATTTATAATGTTTATGTTTATTGTGTTAGGCTTCTTAGTATCTTTCCTTTCTTTTTTTTTCTTTTTCTTCCGATCACTGCAGATGCTAACAGAGTATTATGGCTAAGTAGCTTTAGGAATTTAGGGTATTATTGGGAATTTAATTTAAATTGTATATACGGTAAGGGCTGCCAAACAATTGTGTTAGGTGGTGATGTTTCATCAATTCAATTGCATAATGTATTATTTATACATGTATAGGAATGAGTAATTACATAGAGAACAAACACAAATTTTAGTAAAGTACCGTTGATCCATTTAAACCTTTTTGCCCTAAGAATTATTCAATTGTTTGATAGCTGCAACCATACAATTGAATGGTAGGTGCTATCATTGTTCAATTGGATAATTCATATGACAAAACGAATGAATTTAATTGCCATTATTGCTTGCTATAAATTAGTTTTAACTTGACGACGAGTTTTATTCAAGAACGAATGATTAGGTACAGATTGGCAGTAAATCCGAACCGCAAAGAATTGGGTGATTAGGAATAAGAATTCTAAAGTTTTACGTATTTGTAAAGTTTATCCATACGATTTAGTTATTACATAAATTGGATGGATAAACTCTATCAATAGGCAAACTCTATCTTTCTTAACCCTAATCTCACCCAATTCCCTGGGGTTTGGATTTCCTGCCATTCTGTATGCGTCAGCATGATCTCACCGAATGGCAGCTTTGGATCCAACACTTGAACGCCAAGAGCTAGTCATGACCTCGTCCTTCTTTAACTTCGAGAACGGTAAATAGGTAAATACTTCATGTGGGAAAAAGCTGCTTATAATGCTCTTCGAATGTCTTACATGTGGTTTTGAAATGCCAGGGGAGTTCTGTGATGTAGTTCGTGTGGAGTTACGTTGGCCGGGTGATGATACATGGCTCCCTTCGACTCCATCGCGTAGAAGGAAGCTATGGCCCATTTCTTTTAAATGGGACAAAAGTCACAAAACGCTTGACCAATCAATAACCTTTTGGGTGAAGACGTTTCTTATTTTGAATCTGTGTTTGACTCCGGACAACTTATTTTGTTGGAACGAATGTTTGACTCCCTACAACTTGTAGAAACAACACCAATACCTTCTCTCCAAAGAAGCAATATGTCAGGACACATGTTCCCTACTACTGAGAAAAAAACCGATATATGTCATTGTAAGTCTGATGTTCGTGGTTAATTGATGTCTGTATATCACTAGTGGGAACTTGTGTTCTAACAAATTGCTTTTTCGTAGACTGAGTAGGCGTTGGCGCTGTTTAACACCAATTTTAGAATAAAAAAAAGTCTTCACAGGTTACTTGAATTATGGTAGTGCTTTGACCTGTATCGTCACCAGGCCCATTTAACTACAAGAACCACACATCACAAAACTCCACTAGCATTTCTAAACCACAAATAACCATTTCAAGAACAATATGGGCATGTTTTCTCCCCCACAAAGTATTTGAATTTTGAATTTTGCGTTGTCAATTTTGATGATAGATGATTTACGGTTTCAAATTCATCCTCGCTTATGCTGAAAAATCTGTACTCATAGTCAGCCCTGGTACTGAGAGAACATCAAACATCGATAGGGTATCATTACTTCTGATATATAACAGCTAATTTTTATTTTTATTTTTTTTTTGTAAAAAATTGGTGTATCTATAAAGAAAAACAAGATATATTATACTTTTAAATGGCTATTTAACGTTTTTGACCGAAGCAAACTGATCCTAGCTTTTCTTTCTCTAATGAAATGGCAATAATCTAATGTGTCTGTAAGTTTATATGTTTAAAGTTATATTATTATTTCATTAAAATATTTAAGAGTTGTATGATATGTTTATTATAAAATTCATTGATCTAGCAGTATATATATCCACACCACAGAACACCAGGATAAATTAAATTTATATTCGATCTTCATATGGTTAAAGTACATGAAAAGTTGCAAACAGATCACTAATATAGCTAGCATTTGCAAAAACGCTGCTAAAAACATTTACGAATAGCACAGAACTAAAGCACAAGATCTCTGTGTTTCATTACCTTATCATCATGACTAGGGACAACAGCGATGCTTACCCGTTTAAAATACGTAAGCTTCAAAAATATCCACAACAAGCCGAGGATCTTTCTCTACAAGCTCTAAATACTCTTCACGCTCTTTTAGTTTATTTATATTGTCCAAAATTAATGATA